>NC_139346.1:171305504-171685504 GCF_055883805.1 Amblyomma maculatum | reverse complement strand
GGCTTGGCAAATTTGTGTAGTTTCTCAGTTAGTCCTAGAAAGGCCTTCTCATCGGTTAATTAGAGACGTGTATTCAGGCTTGTACGAGAGGGAGCCGCGTACTCTCCGGAAAGCATAGAGGTAATGCACTGATTCTGAGTCACACAATCTTCGCACGTCTGTTAACTTGCGTGGCAGCCTATGTGGTAGTATCTCGTGACGGCGTACTCCTCTCATCCACCGGGCACCATGCAGTCTGGAAACATTGGCCACCTCAGTTCACGTACCTGATTCTGACTGATATACATGATGACCGCTGTTGCATGAGCCTCAAACTTATGGGCATATTTCTTGCTATACTTTTTTATGGTCAACGCTGCGTAGCAGAGAGTATCTTGCGCAGATTAAAACGGTCATTGAACCAGTGGGTGCTAATCTTGAGCATCTTTTTGTGCAAGAGAAAATCGAATTGCATGCCATGTCTTATTAGTTTTTATTCCACCTGTGATGTCACGTTAAACTTGAGCGTTGTGTGATGTTTGAAATTCCGCGAAAGATCTCGTTGTTGTGACATCGTGAGGTTTTGGGTGCCGCTTTTCCAGGACAATGTCAACAGGTTTTGTGGTCGATGAGACATTTGATGCTTTCGTCTTTATAAACACGTTTCACTTCTGTCGGTTATGCGGTGTCTTTGTATAATTAGATGATTTAGGATACGTATGAACAAAGGGATAGGGCAGTTAAAAGGATACTATCCCTTGTGATGCCAGAAAGTTATGATCATCGATCTGTGCCACTGAACGGAGACCGTGTAAAATGTTTTGTAGTGAAGATCAAGCTATCAACTCCTTTCACAGCTCTGAGTTCTGGGGTTGTACTGCATACCAGCACGTATTGTAATACCCTTTTTTGACAATAAGCTTGGATTGATTGATTGATTGATTGATTGATTGATTGATTGATTGGCTGATTGATTGGGGACATACTTTTTTAAAATATCGAACTGTTCCTTTCGCCGGGAGAGAAGGGCTGAAAAATAATAAAATGCCACAGAAGTTCTGAAGTTACATGAGGCTGACGAAGGCTTTTCGCGCAGTTTGGACATAACTGTGTCATGTTTTTCGTGGGGTTTAAGCTCAGCATACCATCACTGTGCTTTCTTCTTTCTTTACCGACGCACTGTCCTGTGTCCTTTCCGTGACCTCTTCTTTGCCGACGTCAGGTAGTAGAGATATAGATTTTACACCTTACAGACACTAACCACTAGCGAATGTTTTTCCCAATGGGCTTTTCCCTTAACCATAATTTGTTGCTCGGTTTATTTGCTTGCAGAAGGCGCATTTCACTCCATCCTGTGCAACAAAAACATCTTGTGCCATGAGACCCTTTCACAGTGTTACCTTTGGACCACTAAAATTCTAAAAAAAGAATATTTCCTTTCTCAACCGCAACTGGCGTAAATGAGGAGTTAAGTCTTCCTTCGCTAACAGCCACGCCACCTGCTAGAGCTCGGTGCTTTCCGAGCGAGCTGGAGAGACATAACTTCACGCTGTCCTCGTGAGAACGGCGAAACACGAACCTTGACCCACTTTCTTTTTTTCATCGTTCGCTTGTTCAATGCAACCCCGGTTCTCGTTCTCGTCGCTTTTTGATAATTGCGGACGAAGTTACGTGCAGGACAAGAGAGCGTTTTCATAAACCGCGTAAGCTTAGCGCGTGACTATACGATAAAAAAAAAAAAAAAGAAGAAAACACAATAAACCGATGAAGCTTGCGCGGCACAGCAGCGGGCGAGCGCAGGCTGCGGCAGCTCATAATTAGAGTTTATAAAGACACAGACCCTCTCGCTGTTTCCGTATTCTCTCTCGCTTTACTTTCAGGCGCGTTGCTGAGTCCTCGGTACATATCGGGTTACTCTCGCGGAGTTTTCGTCCAGTGAGGGCAGCCAGAGTCCCGTGCTAACAGAGGCGCGTTCCGGTCTGGTAAATTACGAAAGCAGGTTGTAGATAGTTAACGAGTTTTCGCATTACTCTTTATGCCTAGATTGTTTACCTGTTCCATTCTGCATACCAGTGCCAGCGAATCAAAGAACGCAACTCTGGCCCTTATTTCCTGTTGTGTTTGACCTTATCGTGATGGGCTGGAGAATAATTAGTTCCCAACTAGTCCGACAACTACCCGTACAGTTAACTCTCTTGAATGATAAATGATTCACGAGAGTGAGTGCTCGAAAACAAACACGGGGTGCGCATATGATCCGCTTAGTCACTCTCGTGCAGTCCATATTGCCCAGCGCCTTTGCTTTGTTGCCAGGCGCATCCATTGCATGGCAAGTGTAGGCATTATGGGTTGCCGAAGGCATTCCCGTAAACGAGCTTTTATGGCACGGTACGTGTTCATAAACATTTCAGCACCGAATCGTCGGGCATGGCTCGTAAAACAAACAAACAAACAAACAAACAAACAAACAAACAAACAAACAAACAAACAAACAAACAAACAAACAAACAAACAAACAAACAAACAAACAAACAAAAAACACTAAGTTACCCTAAGCACTTTTAACCGGAGCATTATTCTTTATGCGCAGTGTCCGTGCGTTCTGGAATGGTCTGTGCCGTGTACGTGAGTCATGTACGCGTCGCGTCGCACAGTTACGCGTTAAGCCTATGCTAGATTATCGCTATGCGAGCTTGCCCGCCGTTGCGAGTAGGGTTAGTATGGCGGCTGCACACTCGCGCAAACAGGATTGTGTTCGATCGGTGCAACGTTACTAGGTTCGATCTGGCTTCTGTGCAGATATATACGAGACTAAAAGCTGAGATTAGGAGATATATTTTTTATCAACGTGATATAATTCTGCTTTCTTTGTACGCCTGTGCAACTCACTTCCGGGCGCCGCAGAAGCGTAAGTTATGATTAAAAAAAAAAATTCCCTATTAACTTGATCTTCCTCGGTAGGTGGAGCGATGTCAGCGTAATATATCATTAATGTTTAAAATTTATATGTGAAAAGAAATTGCAGTCATTTCACGAGTTAAAGGCTCTTCACGGGATCAGAAAGGCATCGAAAACGTACGATTGTCCATAGCAATGGGGTTTCTTGATAGACACGTAGAACATATGTTGATTGTCGATTGTACATTACCAGTGATTACGTTTTTTTTTGTCGCTTTCTCGAATTCAGTCTGGTATTCAATACCTGTTCGTTCATCTAAAGTATATAATGTTGGGTTGATTTTCAAGTTAATGATTCTACTGGGCCATATTTTTCAAACCACCGCAATATCTCGACAGGCCAACCTTATTTTAAGGTTAAATGTGATTTGGCATATATTAGTATTATTATTGAGCAGGTTTTGCCCCATGAGCCATAATTTTTGTTATTGAGTGATTAAGTTGAAAACAGTTGCATGGTATTCAAAATATTATCCTATTTCTCCCAGGGAGTCATCGTATATGCGTCTTCAAAACTGTGCCAATCAGAGACCTGTTCTGTATGCCTTATGGGAGAACGAAGGCAGCCTTTGCCACAAACCAGCTGTGCAGCACTTACCTCGTGTCATTGATGCTATAGACCCCCCCCCCCCCCCCCCCCTCGCCCCCCTCCTCCCCTCATAAAAAAGAAAAGAAAATACCCGACTGATATGGGCTTCGCGTTCTGCGAGCTGCTCTTCGATGTCATGCGATGTTGATGCTTTCAACAGCTGGCCTTCATTATTTGAACAACTGCATGTAGCTGTTATGACTGCATGCAGCCACCTATGCCGGCAGTGCATCGGCAGGGGTGGAAGCCCTAATGAAAAGGGACGGCGCTCCTGGAATAGAGGGCGGGAATGTATTTCGTTCCACATCGTTGCCATTACTGTGATACCAGATGAGGTGTTGTTTGGCTCGTCTCTCGACCTGCGTTCCTTTCGCCAGGATGACCTCTCCGTCCTTTGCGGACATTGCTTTCGCCACACATCATTTTATTGCGATAGCAATACTGCGCCAGATTTCGACCCGTCGCGTCTTCCCGAGAAGGGCCACGTTCGACCTTGAACTGCCGAGAAGAAGAAGAAGGAGAAGAAGGAGAAGAAGGAGAAGAAGGAGGAGAAGGAGGAGAAGGAGAAGAAGGAGAATAAGAAGAAGAACGCTCGGTCATCGCGGCAGCTAATGCTTTCGCTCCACATTCGGTTCAGCAACATTAACTCCTCTCATTTGTATGTGGGCTGGTACCTTATGCTTTCGCCTCATACTCTTAAAGGATGAGCTTAACTGTCCCCAATTATGTAGCACCTTACACTAATAGGGCGTGATAGTGTCAAGCAAAAGAAGCTTCCGCCATTGCTATCGCAATTCAACTAGGGTTAATCAGAGTTAACCAGAGTTAAACCACAACTAATTTTTTTTCATTGCGTCACCGATTCCTTTCCACGAGTTCAGATAACGTATTTTGTGTTCAAAAGCATGGCTGAAATACTGTTTCTTTACAATGAAGAGAAAAAAATTGTGAAAATTACGAGTGCAAATAGGTGCGCGAAAGTGCTTGTGCATAGTTTTGGTTTTGTTTGTTTGTTTACCACCAAACTAGAAGGTGTTTGCAATGAGGCCCAATTTTTTGAGAGCTCCTTAAGAGGAGGGAAGCTATATGGGACTTGGACGATACTCACTATGGGGAGCGCAGGCCCGAAAAGACGCTGGGGAAGAGCTTGTTTACGGTGATGCATACCTGATTCCTTATGTCTGCTGCGCCTGCGATACTGTAGTCCTGTATATTGGAAATCTATTTCGTTGATGATATATATCATGAGGTTGCTTTCACGGAGCCAAGTAAATTGCCTGCTATTGGGCGACGCCGCTTGGGCATCGTCTTGGTGATGCTTTACCCCGTGGTCGTTGGGTCGCGTCTGGTGCGTGCGCCGATGGTTACGTAACCAGTGCTTATAACTGCCACTTTTTTAAGGTGCTGAAGCAATCGCATCTGCATGAGAAGAAGGATATGTACCGAAAGGACAAGTTTAGGTAATAAATTAAATTCGGGATTCTTAGTACACATGCAGTAACCATGTGTTTTCTAGTCGTCGCCAAAATGGCCTAGCTGTCTAGGATGATTGCTGTCTCAGTCGTGGTGGACGCATCCACCATGTTCTCAGGGAAAGGGGTATGGGAGAAAAAGAAGGCGAAACGAGAAAGGGGAATGCAGGAAAGGACCAGCGGAGGAAGAGGTACGCTGCTGAATAATGAGAGAGAGAGAGAGAGAGAGAGTAAAACACATGACAAAGGCGCAGGAATGCAATCGGTTTTTTTTTTTTTTTTTCAGGAAACAAGTGTAAAAAAAAAGTATGTCACATGAGAAGTGAGTGCAACAACAGTTTAAAAATAAAAATTGCATGTCACCCAATTTGGCTGGAAACTAATTGCACGCACATGCTTTTCTATCTTCCCTTTTTACTTTGCTTTGTGCCCGCTTTGCCTTTTTCATCATAATGAACAGATTCCAACTCACTTAACCACCAGCAGCGTCGCTGAGCACGAAATGAGGCATGTGGCTGTGTAAAGGGCACTTTTCCCAGGTCGCGTGGTTTCAGCTGCGTGACGTGTTTCGCGGCGACAGTTACATTGGGGCACCGCCGTGACTTTCATCTGTTGTTTTCGCACGGCCCCCCAGAACTGCGATATAAGCAATCTCGGTTTTCACTAAGACAGTTGACGAAAAGGTAATGTTATCTGAGGGTTAGGCCTGTATGTGTGCAAAGGTTTCTTCGTTTTTCTTGGTGTAGTTGGGTAGGAGGGTGCATATAGTGATGCAACGTTGTGGCGCTGTAATGTTTGAGTGGCAGGAATGCCCTGTAATGCAAGCGCAAAGCTGGGCATTTGAAAGAAGAAGAAGAAAAAAAGTAAACATGCCTAGGTTTTACTAGATCCAATTCTGAAAGAAACAAGAAAGCAGAACTAGCTTTTTCGTTCATGTGGGAGGGGAGATGATGAGAATGAGAGTTGCCACTAATCTATTAAGTAAACCACTGAACTCGCGCTCTTTCTAAATCATTACGCCAGTTTTCTTCTTCCTCGCCCTTAATCTTTCTTTTGACAGAGATGTCCACTTCGTGTGAGTCGTCAGTAATGACAAATCTCTCCATGCACCCCCACCTTGGGCTGTCCCTTCTCCACTGCGCAGGCTGCAGACAGGCTGGTCGGTGAAGACAGGCGCCCTGAGCAGCTTCTCGCGGCAGGAGCAGCTGAACGACTCCGAGCAGGAGCTCATCGTGGGCGTCATCAAGAGAGCCGACATGCTCGAGCAGCTGGAGCAGCGCCGCGTCGGGTACAACCCCGCTTCACTCTTACCTTTTATTTATTTCCATGCGTGCCGCAGTGTATACCTGCGCTGCTGTCGGTGATTGCTTGCTTCGTGTGGGTGTTTGTTCTTATTCAATTCGTTTTTTTCGTGTTCTGCGAGTGGCTTCGGTTGGTTCTGCGGTTTGTTTCAAGGTTAACGACTTGCGTTGCTCGAGAGAGAGCAGTTAAAAATATGATACGCACTTCGACATGCAATCAGAAAAGAAGAGTTATTCTCGTTCGCCAGTGCCGAATAGTTTAGATTTTCTTCGTTGGCGTTGCTCGTCTGGAAGTGCGTGGCTGTCGATGGGACACTTCATTTCGCTGTCGGTAATGACGCCGCGCATATGTTGAACAGTCAGGCACGCACAAAAAAAAAGTATTAAACGATAAATAACTTCTGTTGCTCGTTGGGGTAGCATTTTTTTTCTTCAAATACTGGTGGCCCCAGCAGCGAGCTTCATAAAAAATGCCAGCAAAGGCATATCTGTACCTACGTGTATATTAATATCCACCTGCTCTTCGCCTAGGTGCTTACTTTAACTTTCAGCCGAGGCTTGTTACACGTGGATGTTTTATGCCACGATATATATATATATATATATATATATATATATATATATATATATATATATATATATATATATATATATATATATATATATATATATATATATATATATATATATATATATATATATATATATATATATATATATATACCGGGTGTCCCAACTAACTTGAACCAAGGGATACAAAATAATACATTTGAGATAGGTCAGTGAAACCAATTGTATTCAACTGCCAGCCTCCTTGCGAACTACAGGCGATTTTTTGTTTTGCAATTACTTAATTAGCTAACTATGTTAATTTTTCTAATTGATTAAATATCGACTTTAGACCAAACATGTATTGGAAACTTGTAGAGCACATTCAGAAACCCCCATTCCATTAATTGCGATAAAGAAAGTCTCACGTGTATCTTTTTTTCCGGGCTCAAAAGAAAGCCCGCGAAATACAAATAATACCACGTGACTAGTGCATTTGTGCGCCGCGATTGTGGTGCTCTCAGTCGTGGTTTGAGCGAACGAAATTAGCTGCGGCCGTGTCTCCTTTGCCCTGTTAAAGCGGCAGGCCGATATGCCTGCGATGGCTTCTTCGCCCGCGTCCGACAGCCGGCCCACGTGATGGTACAAGTAGCACCGAGAGCGGCGAGCCGACACCACCGGGATTCTAACAAACCCTCCTTCTCTCCCATCAGCGAACTTTACGGCAAACGGATGAGCGATAAGGTATCAACCACTGAATCTGCGCATACAGGCTTGGGTAAAGGGGCGAGATGACATCATGTGACTCGATTAAAATTAACGCTGCACCTTCATTTGCCGGTTCTTTATCGTCATCCGCCTGTCGTGATGTAGGCTGCTGCGGTGCACAGGCCTGGCCAAGATCGCGGTGACGACGGGCGAGCTCGAGCTCGCTCCAACCATCGCCAACATTTCTGCCTGCCGCTGCAACGGGACCATCGGGTCACGGCCGCAGCTGATTTCGTTCGCTCAAACCACGACTGAGAGCACCACGATCGCTGCGCTCAAATGCGCTAGTCACGTGGTATTATTTGTATTTCGCGGGCTTTCTTTTGAGCCCGGAAAAAAAGATACACGTGATACTTTCTTTATCGCAATTAATGGAATGGGGGTTTCTGAAGGTGTTCTACAACTTTCCAATTCACATTTTTGGTCTAAGATGAATATTTATTAAATTAGAAAAATTAAAATAATTAGCTAATTAACTAATTGCAAAGCAAAAAATTGCCTGTAGTGCTCAAGCAGGCTGGTAGTTGTATGCAACTGGTTTCACTGACCTACCTCAAGTATATTATTTTTTAACCCTTGGTTCAAGTTAGCTGGGACACCCGGTATATATATATATATATATATATATATATATATATATATATATATATATATATATATATATATATATATATATATATATATGTATGTATGTATGTATGTATGTATGTATGTATGTATGTATGTATGTATGTATGTATGTATGTATGTATGTGTGTGTGTGTGTGTGTGTGTGTGTGTGTGTGTGTGTGTGTGTGTGTGTGTGTGTGTGTGTGTGTGTGTGTGTGGTGTGTGTGTGTGTGTGTGTGTGTGTGCGTGCGTGCGTGCGTGCGTGCGTGCGTGCGTGCGTGCGTGCGTGCGTGTGTGTGTGTGTGTGTGTGTGTGTGTGTGTGTGTGT
This sequence comes from Amblyomma maculatum, assembly GCF_055883805.1. NCBI lineage: Eukaryota > Metazoa > Arthropoda > Arachnida > Ixodida > Ixodidae > Amblyomma > Amblyomma maculatum. The sequence goes on along the minus strand of NC_139346.1, from coordinate 171,676,951 downwards.
GTGTGTGTGTGTGTGTGTGTGTGTGTGTGTGTGTGTGTGTGTGTGTGTGTGTGTGTGTGTGTGTGTGTGTGTGTGTGTGTAGAAACCTTTGTATATTTTCTCTCGGAAGTGGTAATGCGAAAGACAGGCAAGCCCTACTTAAAAATTGTATGAGGATAACCTCACATTTTCTCACACAATCTTAATTCACATAAGAAATCACATACAAGACGCATATAATTGCATAAGGTCTCATAGTTTCTTGTACATTATCATAAATTATGTACGATATTTTATGATAATGATGTGCACCGTTGAGAGTCTATGCGATTAGATGAGATTTTATGACCGGATTGCCCTGTGGAACTTTTGGTTTTTCAGTAGGGTAGCTTTAAGTAGTTGTCTTCAATAAAGGCATAACCACCTCCGGGTCCACAATATTACCGCCAAGGATTCTTTGCAGTGTCACCGTGAGGACATGCATCACTTGCTCCAATTTGTGAACCTTAGCTTACATCAGCTCAGACATGTGTAGTGCTGCAAGCCCAACTGCAGCCCTTACGAACAGGTGTTTTGGTGCGGGAGTCTTGGAAAAAGGAATGTAAAGATAGCTTCAACCAGGCCTCGTTTCGCACGCTTGCATACATTAAGGTGTTGTCGCAGGCCAGCAGCCTGTGCAGTGTACCGCTATAAGTTGTCGCGCGCCAGCTAGAAGACACTTTGGGTGCACATCGCAGCCCACAGAACCCTCGTATCGACACTAGTTTCTAGGTCTGCTCTGGAGTCGCCCAAATGCGTTCACGTTGTCCGTCCGTCAATGTCTTTAAGTGAACTGGGAACCATCGTGCTGATGAAAAAAGCTGGGCGAGGCAATAAGCTCACATTTTCTCACTCAAATCGCATAAAAGTCACATACAAGTCACATATAATCTCATGAGATCTTGTAGAATCTCATAGGTTCTCGCATATTATTACAAATTATGGAAGATTTCATGATAATGATGGCACCGTATGATATTGTATGCTATTTGAATGAGAATATGTGAGGTTATTGCCTCGTATACTTTTGGTTTTTCAGTAGACTAAGCACGCTTGCAAGTGCAGTCCTGCACGCTGTATCCTTGAAATGCCGATGCTTCTGTAATTGAACTGTCTACATAGGAACCTCTTTCGAGCTCTACCGCACCACATTTGCTTATTTTTAACTTGTGCCTTTCGGTGGGATGAAATTACGCGCATAGGCATATTTCGGTCGATAATTGCGCGCTAGCAGACGCCAGGACATCCTGCTAATTCTGGCCGCCATGCGCTCAGAAACATGGATGCGGGGTGGCTTTCTCGTATACAGTGAAGCAGTAATAAGCTACCTCGAGTGAACATGTTCCCTATTATCGAAAGTGATTGAAGTTCTGCGACCGGCGACAGCATTGTTCTGAGAATAAAGCTAATGGAGTCGGCTTATTTTTTATTCGCACGAAACATTGCGGCTTCCGTTCATTGATGCGTTCAATCAGCCAGTAGATAAATAACAAATTCGCATCAGGAAAATTTTATGTAAAACGCGGAATAAAGCAGCAGTAAAGGTAGCAGATATAGGAAATACGCAGCGTAAATTTCGCTTTGATATCGCGTAGTTTGATCTTACACTGTGCAAAACTATCCAGAGAACTGGCATCGCGGTATATTTCGGGTTGTAAAACGTTAAAAATAAAAACAAATAGCTGGGGTTTAGCTTTAGTTAAACCCGGTAGGTTCAGTAAGCAAACCCGACGTAGCTTCTTCTTCTTCGTCTTCTTCTTCTTTCTTCTTCTTCTTCTTCTTCTTCTTCTTCTCTTCTTCTTCTTCTTCTTCTTCTTCTTCTTCTTCTTCTTCTTCTTCTTCTTCTTCTTCTTCTTCTTCTTCTTCTTCTTCTTCTTCTTCTTCTTCTTCTTCTTCTTCTTCTTCTTCTTCTTCTTCTTCTTCTTCTTCTTCTTCTTCTTCTTCTTCTTCTTCTTCTTCTTCTTCTTCTTCTTCTTCTTTTTCTTCTTCTTTTCTTCTTCTTCTTCTTCTTCTTCTTCTTCTTCTTCTTCTTCTTCTTCTTCTTCTTCTTCTTCTAAGGTCAAACGCGGCTATGGGCCGGGTTTACGCGACGGGCTGAAACCTCGCGTAGTATTGCTTACGAAATAAAAACAATAGCAGTGACAGTTATATTTCAGTCATGCTGTTTCGGTGCAGGCGGCTGGTGGACCGGCTGGAGAACATGAAGCGCAACGCCCTGGGCAACGGCACCAGCCAGTGCGTGCTGTGCGCCAACGAGTTCGGACTACTAAGCGGGTCGCCGCTCACCTGCTACGACTGCAGGAAGGTGAGCACTGGCCGCTTTCGTTCCCCTCCACTTTGACCTCCCAAATCCCTCGCAGATTCCACATGGAATGAGACCGCAGTCCCCATGTTTTCCCTCTCTTCGTAGGCTGCTGCCAGCTTACTCCGTCGCGCTGTAGCGTTCGTGTGCACCCAGCGAGAGAGAGAGAGAGAGAGAGAGAGAGAGAGAGAGAGAGAGAGAGAGAGAGAGAGAAAGGCAGGGCGGATAACTAGGCGATGCCCAGTAGGCTACCCTACACGTGGGGAGGAGAAGAAAGGAAGAAAAAGGAAAGAAAGAGCGCCAAAGAAAGTAGTCTGTCACATGTCCAGAAATCTATAGTAAAATGGGGTAGAGAGCGTACACCTAAAGTCTAAAACTCAACCCTGAGTGCTTTAAAAACTTAAGGAGCACCTTCACTGCTTTCCTTTTCGATGAAGGTGTCGTCCAAGGGTCCATAATATTAGCTTATGTAAGAGGGCGAGAGTCCAAGCGGCGGAGTGTAGCACCCAGTTTATTCCGGCAGCCCAAGGAGCCAACAAAGTACGACGAAGTAACTCAACTTGTTACACGATTTCACTGCATTGACTAAGTGGCGATCAATTATTGATCCCTATTGGCAACTTTCACGAACTATTGGTGGGGCTGCAGTCGGGCCAATATGGCGTCCATAGGAATTGGATTCGTTCTGAGATAAACCTGGGCGCAATAATAGGTTTTCTTGATTGCGCGACGTAATCGCGAGCTGTTGAATTGAAATGGAGGATCTATAGTTGTAGCTAATTTGTATTATTCGATGCAAAACAGAGAACCGATGACAATGTCAGAAACGCGGCACCACGAATCTTCCGAGCGAATTTTCGGTCGATGGGACCACGGAGTGGCAGCAGTGGGGTTTTGATGACATGAAAAACAACCTCTAATATTTTCACAGGAACATTAGGACAACGCTGTGTGAACGCGCCGATAACGCTCTCGTAAAGGAAGCACCGAACGTTTATGTGCGCTGCCGATCTTTCTTAGCATTCTTTGAAGACCTAAGTGGCATCAGTTTCTTAAAAATCCCCAATATGTCACTTTGTTTAGGAAATAGTCTAACCGTGTTAGCAACATAATGGGAATCTATTCATGTTTTAAGGTTTCAAGGATATGAGGATTTCAAATGGAGTCAATTAAAACTCTTATTTTTATATCGAGGATGGTGAGGACCGTGTTTAAAAAACCTCTGAGTGGACTTGTTAATGTCCATATCACGGTCAGTTAAATGGCAGCGCGGCATACAGCAAGAGTTTTCAGATAGGTGCAAACTATGTCAGGATAAGGCGGATCTGGTACATATGATATGAACGTGTCCATAAATAAAAAATATAAATGAACAGACAAAAAAGAATTTTGGGAGACTACTGTTGAGCTCAGACCCTGAGACTCAGTTAGGTGTAATCCGACTGGCCGAACACGCCGCACGGGTCCAAGGGCTCCAGGCCGTCGTGTAGGCGGGTAGGTTGACGCCTACCCTGTATCTGCTGGAAATTAAAGTTTTTACCACCACAATTTTTATTGCGAAAGCAATACTACTCGCACTTTCAAGCCTTCGCGTGACCCAGCCGCAGTTACGTCTTACCCATGTGACGCTGTGACGTCACATCCCACGTGACACACGGGCTGGCAGGAGCCGCCAACTTGGGTCTCTCGTTTCACATGGGACGGTTATGTCAGAATCAGCCTGCTAGGACCCTGACATTCATGTACCCCTATAGACCACTAAGGCACGTTCATATGGGTTGGTTAAAGCAGGGCTTTATATCTGGGCTGAGGAAGAAGAAGAAGAGAAGAAGAAGAACGGTCGGTCCCCTGCAGCTAATGCTTTCGCTCAATATTTGGTTCAGCAGCGTTGAACCCTTGTAATATTTTTTCTGTCTACGGAATCGCAAAGCTCTGCTTTTGGACCGTCTTTATCGAGGAAACTTGCTACACTTGTGTGCATTGCGCAAGTCTTTATGTGACCTCCATGCGCTGTCGCAGCTGCAGTGTGTGCAGCATCGGTCTTCGTCTCTGTTTGCCCCCTCGCAAGCTCCTGCAGTACCGTGCAGCGCGCTTTAAGTTGCACCTGCTATAGCCACCGCCAATGAAGCCTCGGCTCTTCCTATTTTGAGCCTTTAGCCCTCGAAGCCACAAGTGTCGTGACAGTCTCATAACTTCCAAATACAGGCCTGTTAGCGCCGTAAATGGTCAACGATGGACACATTAGGTGAATTTGTTTTGAAATCTCGGAATCAATCTGTCCGCTTGCATGATAGGAACGGTGTACAGAGAAAACGCTCTAGCACGTCATCTGGCTAGTATTGTATACTCGCGTAGAAAATGGCATGCAAGGAGGGATGGGTTTATCGAAGACACGGGCGTGGCGTCCTAACGTTTGACTATATTGAAATAGTGTAACATCATAAAAGGCTGGCTTGTTCGAGTTAACGGGGAATCAATCCCTCTGTGTCGTTTGCGACAGTTTACATAGACGCCTTGGCGCTGTTCAGCTCAAGAAAGAAAATAGAATAGAAAGACAGGGAGGTTAACCAGGCGATGCCTAGTAGGCTATCCTACACGTGGGGAGGGGAACAGAATGAGAAATAGGAAAGAAAGAGTGCCAAAAAAAGGGAATCTATAACATGTCCAGATACCTATGGGGAAAGGGGGTAAAGAGCGTTCAGTTAAAGCTGTATAGAAGAGTAGCAGGGTGATCGCCAATAGCAGAATGCCCAAACCACAGGTGATTTCACTTCTAAACTACAGAAACTGTTCATGACTGAATAATCTGTCTGTCAGTACATCGTCCTAACCGACTAAAGCCTGACTGCATGTGTCAAAATGAAGAGAAGGAAACCTCTTGTTCAGGGAGGAGGAAAGGGGGAAAAGTAAGACTAAAAGAGAGTGGGAGGCGGCGGGTGTGAAAGCGAAATAGAACTTCCTTTCTCTATCAGGGATTATGAGGCAGCGCACCATGAAACACACAGACAGGGAGAGGGACAAACGCTGATCCCTCAGCGCTTGTCCCTCTTCCTGTCTTTGTGTTTCATGGTGCGCTGCCTCATAATCATGGCATACCAACTAGCCCCAATCATCCGCTCTATCAGGGAAGAGGGGGGTAGGTGGGGAAAGAGAAGGTGATTAGAGGGGTAGGTGACGAGTGGAGGACGATGGAGAGGTGGTCTTTAAATACATACAAGAAAAATCAGAGTGTAGGCTTAACCCATTTCTACTGCATCAATCGTTATGATCGTACATTTTATATACATATTTTTTTTCCTCAGCACGTATGCTCTCGTCGGGAGCGAAGAAATTGGCTGCTCGGATTTCGAAATAGGAAGGACTGTATTAGCTTCTCTTGATGAGTCCCGCATATTTACTAAATTATTTTGTCCGAGAAAATATGGCGCTATTTAAGTTTATACTGGTATATTGTATCCCCTGTTAAATTAACTTTGCGTCAACAAGTAACAAAAATAGTCAATAATGTCCTCATCATTATGGCGTAATGAAAGCATTTGGCTGTTTTTGCGCTGAACTGGAGGCAGCAGCAAAGCAAGCGAGAGTATTACTTATAGATATACTTCGCGGTAGAACTGGTTATTGAACCGCGATGTACATCGGACTCCTGTTGATAGGCAGAACTCGATAATTTCGCTCTTGGTCAGTGCAAAATATGTGCCCTCCTTACAGGTTCCGCCGGCGTTGATTCACTTTGTTTGGAAAGTGCTTTTTTTTTTTTTTTTAATTGAAGTTTCACTAAATTCACTCGCCGCTGCCGCTGGAACCCTCGTCTTACTCAAACATTGGATGCTAACAGAAAGAGTCAAAATTAAATTGAGGACATTACAGCGAAGTATATAGGGATAGGGAGATTATAGGGGCAGCTGTAATAGGCAGAGAGAAGGTGCAGTGGAGCAGGGTACAGACTCGCGTTAATGGTGCTTCAGCGTAAATAAAGCAGGAGTAGTGGTCTGAGGCAACGACGCGGGATAATGGTTTCGGAGATTAACTAAGTTGACATGACAGTCAAGCGAGCACGTGAAATATGGGCAGCTTTTCTGGGCTATAGTGTCGAGGGCTGTTAGGGAATCAGCGGATGAGGCCTTTGCCCCTATAGTAGAGGTGCTCTGTGCTGACGCTGATGGTGGCAACGTCAACTATAAGCGTCTCACTCCAGGAAAGAACTATAGCCGCATACTACAGCCTACAGTCTGATGAGAAGAGAGGAGTCACTGGAGAAAGATTTGATGTTGGGAAAGGTTGAGGGTCGCCGGAGAAGGGGTAGGCAGCGAACGCGATGGTTAGATGGCATTCTCGAGGCATTGCAGATGAAGCTATGTGATGTTAAGAAGATAGTGAGAGACCGGAAAGCGTGGCGTGACATGGTCCATAGGGTCACGAAGAGTCGGACACGACTGAACGCCTGAACTGAACTGAACTGAACAGCCTACAGGGACAGCCACGCGCTGAATTCCTCCGTAACAAAACGTAGTGCGATTTATAATTAAAGACTTCCCTCTTACCTAAACAATAGACAACCACTTGACAAAATTATAACCCGAATAATTTTGAGGCTGTTGGCTTGTTTAATAAAACGTCAAAAGGTGCTCCCCTATAGTGTGTTGATTACTCAATGGAGTGGTACGGTACGCCTTGGGCCGCGGCCCATTATTGCAAATTGATGCTTTTTTTTTTTTTAGTTGTATCCCACTGTAGCCATATTCCGTCGAAAGTGCAAGGACGAGAACGTCAGCCGTGTCTATTCCTGCTCTGCGGTGCTGCGCCCAACTGCCGGGAAGAGGCGCCGCCGCGCAGGTGTGCATGCCCGCGGGTCTGGGGAAACGCCTTCTTCGTTTCGATCATGGGACGGCCGTCTCCAGAGACGCGTACACAAAAGAGACCTCGGTTTAATAAATGACAGCGGGCTCGCTGGCACGGATGGATGGACGACCCGGCGACAGAAAGAGAAAGAAGCCCCGTGGGCGGTTGTTAGCTCGCGACCAGTGCAGAGCTTTCTGCGACATATATATGCTCGTGTCTGCATCTTTCAGCTCGGCTTCATTTTGGGCGTTTTTTATTGCGCCAGACGCGGGCGCGGTGCTGACGAGATGTAGGCCAAACTCAAAAGAAGCGTCATAGTGGCGCGCACTAGAGACTCAGCGGAATGATGGTTCCATATGCCGAATAATCGTGCCTAAAACCAATCTTTCGAATAGCGTTTGCGTACATTTTGAAGCTTCTTGGTGCTTTTATCGCTTGAAAACTGCGGTGACCTTTGCTGCAACCCGCTTCCGTTTCATCTCCAAGTTATTTATTTGTTTTAGAATATTTGAGAAGACGTAGAAGTGGAACTTTCTGCCGGCCATTGTAAAGCTTCATTAAACCGGCCAGGCAGGTTCGGGAAGTTTGCGTTAATTTACATATGCAGGAGAAAAATTCGGGTGAAATTCGATCGACGCTAACTTAATTGGCGACAGCGGTTTCTTTAATTCTTTATTTTTTTTGTATCGCCTCGCAGTGCGCGTTTGGAAACACCGATTCCGAGAAAATTGCGATTGCGTGCCGTACCTAAAGTTTGCGTACCGTATGTAAAGAAGTCTTCCTCCGTGGGAGGAAACCTTGCTTTGCAGGCGCACACAGGTCGTGCCCCTCACAAAAAAAGCAAAATGTTATTCGCGATTCTGTTTTCTCCATTGTGTACGTTAACAGTGGCTAACGGTACGCCTTAAAGCTTCATAGCTGAGTAGTTTTGCAGGTCTGTTTAATTAAGCCTGGTTCGCTGAAGTAATACGGGAATGTGCATCTCGTACTAGTGATCTTTCATATAAAGTAAGTTTGCCAGCAGGATCAATGAAATGCGCGATTCTGTTTACTCCATTGTGTACTTTAACATTGGCTAATGGTACGCCTTAAAGCTTCATAGGTGAGTAGTTTTGCAGGTCTGTTTAATTAAGCGTGGTTCGCTGAAGCAATATGGGAATGTGCATCTCGTACTAGTGATCTTTCATATAAAGTAAGTTTGCCAGCAGGATCAATGAAATGCGCGATTCTGTTTACTCCATTGTGTACTTTAACAGTGACTAATGGTACGCCTTAAAGCTTCATAGCTGAGTAGTTTTGCAGGTCTGTTTAATTAAGCGTGGTTCGCTGAAGCAATATGGGAATGTGCATCTCGTACTAGTGATCTTTCATATAAAGTAAGTTTGCCAGCAGGATCAATGAAATGCGCGATTCTGTTTACTCCGTTGTGTACTTTAACATTGGCTAATGGTACGCCTTAAAGCTTCATAGCTGAGTAGTTTTGCAGGTCTGTTTAATTAAGCGTGGTTCGCTGAAGCAATATGGGAATGTGCATCTCGTACTAATGATCTTTCATATAAAGTAAGTTTGCCAGCAGGATCAATGAAATGCGCGATTCTGTTTACTCCATTGTGTACTTTAACAGTGACTAATGGTACGCCTTAAAGCTTCATAGCTGAGTAGTTTTGCAGGTCTGTTTAATTAAGCGTGGTTCGCTGAAGCAATATGGGAATGTGCATCTCGTACTAGTGATCTTTCATATAAAGTAAGTTTGCCAGCAGGATCAATGAAATGCGCGATTCTGTTTACTCCATTGTGTACTTTAACATTGGCTAATGGTACGCCTTAAAGCTTCATAGCTGAGTAGTTTTGCAGGTCTGTTTAATTAAGCGTGGTTCGCTGAAGCAATATGGGAATGTGCATCTCGTACTAGTGATCTTTCATATAAAGTAAGTTTGCCAGCAGGATCAATGAAATGCGCGATTCTGTTTACTCCATTGTGTACTTTAACAGTGACTAATGGTACGCCTTAAAGCTTCATAGCTGAGTAGTTTTGCAGGTCTGTTTAATTAAGCCTGGTTCGCTGAAGTAATACGGGAATGTGCATCTCGTACTAGTGATCTTTCATATAAAGTAAGTTTGCCAGCAGGATCAATGAAATGCGCGATTCTGTTTACTCCATTGTGTACTTTAACATTGGCTAATGGTACGCCTTAAAGCTTCATAGGTGAGTAGTTTTGCAGGTCTGTTTAATTAAGCCTGGTTCGCTGAAGTAATACGGGAATGTGCATCTCGTACTAGTGATCTTTCATATAAAGTAAGTTTGCCAGCAGGATCAATGAAATGCGCGATTCTGTTTACTCCATTGTGTACTTTAACATTGGCTAATGGTACGCCTTAAAGCTTCATAGCTGAGTAGTTTTGCAGGTCTGTTTAATTAAGCGTGGTTCGCTGAAGCAATATGGGAATGTGCATCTCGTACTAGTGATCTTTCATATAAAGTAAGTTTGCCAGCAGGATCAATGAAATGCGCGATTCTGTTTACTCCATTGTGTACTTTAACATTGGCTAATGGTACGCCTTAAAGCTTCATAGCTGAGTAGTTTTGCAGGTCTGTTTAATTAAGCCTGGTTCGCTGAAGTAATACGGGAATGTGCATCTCGTACTAGTGATCTTTCATATAAAGTAAGTTTGCCAGCAGGATCAATGAAATGCGCGATTCTGTTTACTTCATTGTGTACTTTAACATTGGCTAATGGTACGCCTTAAAGCTTCATAGCTGAGTAGTTTTGCAGGTCTGTTTAATTAAGCGTGGTTCGCTGAAGCAATATGGGAATGTGCATCTCGTACTAGTGATCTTTCATATAAAGTAAGTTTGCCAGCAGGATCAATGAAATGCGCGATTCTGTTTACTCCATTGTGTACTTTAACAGTGACTAATGGTACGCCTTAAAGCTTCATAGCTGAGTAGTTTTGCAGGTCTGTTTAATTAAGCCTGGTTCGCTGAAGTAATACGGGAATGTGCATCTCGCACTAGTGATCTTTCATATAAAGTAAGTTTGCCAGCAGGATCAATGAAATGCACGTTTGGTTTCCTCCATTGAATGACTCTCTATGTCTGCATGCTGTACCCAGCCAGCGGGCTTGATTCGCGCTTGTGAGGCAAGCTACTGTGCCTGTATTTATATATTTCATATGCCTTCTCCCACATCGTCACCCATCATGATCTTCTCTCCCCTTCCCTTTCCCCAGTGCAGAGTAGAAGGCCAAATTAAAATTATTCCGGTCAACCTCTCTGCTTTTCCTTTCAATAAATCCATCTATCTACCAGCGATCACAATGCGCTCGGCTGAGTAGGGGACAGGTTCCGAGCTCCGGGCTTGATTGCGCTCACAAATTTGAGTTTTATCCTGTAGAGTATACATTCGTGCTTCATTTTTTTTTTTTGTTCCTACTTGCCGAAGGTTTGGTACTTTGCTAAAGACTATACGGGCGATAAGTACGGCCTAAATTAATCAGGAAAACGTGCGGATCGCCAAAACCTATAGCGTTAACGTTACCGTACGAAGGCACTGAGGCGCTTTTTGAAATGAATATTGTTGTGCATGTACTGCGGAACAGATGGCGTGGTGCATGGAAAAAAGGAAAAACACTGTGAAGCAATGTCGTGTAGACGTCACGAGAGCGTTTTTCAGATGGAAAATTTGGGTTGTGAGAGATGACAAATGGCTAGTGGGTTATGGGACTTATTTAACAACTTACGTTACACATGAGCAATATACCCCAGTGCAGACGAGGCGTCTTTACTAAGACGTAAGACCCACAACTGAGACTGCTCTTTTTCTTTTGTTGACATTATGTGATAGCTCAAAGCCTTCGTTTATTAAGACATGATATTAAGGACACATACTATACTCCTGTTCAGTCGGCTCACTGCAGGGCCGGCAACGTAAGGTTTTCCACATTACATGAAAAGAAACAATAGCAAAACTGACAACGATACTGTAGACAGTGACGAAGTTAAGCGCAAAGCTGGAAAAGGGTGCGATAGGAGGCGCACCTGGTGATTCAACTCGGTAGGCTTTCGAAAACAATGCGACCGCTCACGAACGTGAACAGGTTCCTGTCGCTTCGACGCTACAAAGAAAACCTAGAACGGAACAGCTGACAGCGCTGCCTTGTTTACCGAAGAAAAGCTCGTGGTGTGGTGTGCTGTGCACTAGACCCATTTCAAGACCGTGGTTAGTAACATCTACAAACAATGTGCTATGCCCGTAACCATTTCATGCTTACATCTACTCTCAATTAAGGGAGAATCAGTAATTTACTGGTAGATTTCGCGCGAAAAAAAAACAGCAACAACGCTTTTGCGTGCCCCACTTATCGGTGTTACGTTGCTGACATCAGCGTGTCTTACTCCGTTGTCTAAACAAAAAATCGTGTAAGACAGCAGATAGAATTTAAATGCGCATTTGAGGCAGGCTGGCAGAGGAAACTTTTCCTGCTCCGGCAGATTAGGGTTAGGCTGTTGTTACTACCGGCCCAGACCACGCTGAAAGTCATAAAATTGCGTATTGGTGACGCAGGTCCGGACTATACAGTTAGTATGCAGTTGGAGGCCGCAAATAAACTGCGCTCCTACTCGATGATATTTCAATCGAAAGAAATTTCGAAGTGATTGCACTAGTAAGCAAACAATCAAGCCGGAGCCCACGTTCAGTGCTATAGCAGGCACACACTGCGTGGCGACAGTTAAAGAGGTTCCACTTCGTGACGCTTTCAAATTGCACTCAATTGCAACGGGGAGGTACAGAGAGCTGTCCGCAACATGGCGGACCGTTTGATCCGGCATATTTTACGTGGTTTACGATTTTTACGTGGTTATATTTTTACGAATTCGCGTGCGTGATGTGCTCGAGAATACAAACGTGTTTGCCTTTAACGACCCCATTTTATTACGAAACGGTGATGCTGTGCTCTTTATTTGTGTGTCCGCAATGAGTTAAGCAATCAACGCATGTGCTCGTTACAGAAAGAAAAACAAATGAACAGCTACTTCATGTGGCCGGGGCTCGCTTTTCAGCAATAATTTTGCGTTTGAACAAAGTCTGCCGCATAAAGAGCACCTGTCCTGTTTAAGTTGTCTTTATTATCTGAAATTCGTTTTGGAAGCATCCGCCATGTATACCCTTTGATTGTTTTGAGCGTAAATACACTCTCGTAAAACTCGCACAGTGTTTATAAAATTAACGCCGCCTCGTCGATGGTTTCTACCAATTTGGTGACTCAGCTGTGTGCATTGATAGTCGCCGTAAGTGATTAAATTTTGCCAGTGGTGTACAATAAGCCCAGTTATTATGGTTTAAGTAATTAAATTACATTGCATATATTTTTTTTTTTACCAGTCACGAATACATTGTAATTGAATGCGCATATACCACGTTGTACTCTCGAGGACAAGTTTCATGTCGATATTTAAACAAGTGTTTCATGTATATTTTCCTTTTTTTTGTTGTTGTTGTTGCTTGCAGGCTGTTTGCAGCAAGTGCAGCGTGGACACGTACGGCGCTCAAAGGGAACAAATATGGCTATGCAAAATTTGCTCAGAAACCCGAGAGGTGAGCGGGTTCGGACTCGTTTCTTCTACGCTTCGCAGCGTGCTGTTATTTTTATTGTTACATTATTTTTTATATCTTGTGCTTCTTGCTGTGATGAGAGGTGGGTCACTGTTAAGCAGGGAATCCGCCCTCTAAAATCTGAAAGTCACATGGCTGGGAGTAAGCCATCAGGTCCGCTGTCTTTAACACCTGTTACCGTTTACCCCAAGTTTCTAGTGGGGTGATTCCACACGAAATACGCCACTTTCTCGATTTACTGCGGCTTAGTAAAGGTAATACAACTCCTGAAAAAAAACAAAAAAAAAGAACCGAAATAGGGGACGAAACTACACTCTCTAAAGATAATGGCTGCAACTCTTTCAATCCAAAGACACTGTACATTGACGGATAAAAAAAAAAAAGCCACTAGTACAAATGGCTGACCTCCGGAGGGACAGGACACGCGGCACTGCTATTCTCTGAACACGCCAGTAATCGGGGTGACAAGTAGGAACGAGTAGAACAAAAAGATTTTTTTTTTTCGGCGCTCTGAGTTTTGTTCACTTCCGTTACTCTTCACTCGCCACTAAGAACTTGATCGTACAGCCTACTGGGCGAAAGCATATCTTGCCAGCTAAAATGAAGACACATCCAAAGTGCCGCTAGCACTAGCGGACATGTTGTACCTCTTCAATAAGACGCTCTGACGAGTTGCTACATTTCAAGCGAGAGAGTAAAACAGCGCTAAGAAGTCGGGACGAAAGACACATGCAAACATAGACGCGGCGCTGACTTCCAATTAAAGTTATTTATGAAATGGCTTATAAGGCTTCTAAACATAACAAGAAAGAACCATAGCAGAAAAGGCTCAGCTAAATGACAACAGCACATACAGCAGAATGAGAGCGGCTGTGAAACCCGAAAATATGCCCTTCTAGACACTTGATCTCTGATCTCGATAGCGATATCGAAGCCGACCTGACGCAGTCGTCACCTCTTCTGACAATACGGAAGGCTTCGATAACCTCCCTTTCTGTTTTGGTGCTTGCCTTAGAAAGGAACGAGGTTTTGTAGCCGCCGCAGCTTCTGCAAAGCAGTGGTGGATTGCTACCTGTACCGGTGAGCATCGATCTATTGCGATCAAGAGAAAAGACAGAAAAACGGAGCGCGGCACGTGCAGAATAAACCACGAGACTAAGTTCACCAGGTGTGTCTCCGAGGTTGTCTGTTAGGTATACCTCTATCTTGCGATTGGGTGTACATCGGCCAAACCGGCCGGTGCTTCAGTGAGCGTGCCCTTGGACGCAGTAGATATATGCGCGTCGCTACAGGTAGCAATCTAACACTGCACTGCAGAAGCTGTGGCTGCATCCATTATCTGGACAAAACCACATTCCTCCCTAAGGCAAGCCACAGACCCGAAAGGGGGTCTATCAAAGCCTTCCTTATTGTCTAAAGGGGTGTCGACTGTGATAGTTTGTTTTCGATATCGCTATCGAGACAAGAGATCGGTTTTTTAAAAGGGAACGTTTGAGTTTCACAGCCACTCTCATTCTGCTGTATGTGCTGCTGTCATTTGGTCGAGCCTTTTCTGCTATATTGTCTTTCTTGTTGTGTTCAGAGGCTTTATCAGCCACCTGCCTTGTCGTGTATGTTTAGCCCCGCCTTCTTTGCGCAGTTTTGCTCTTTCACTTGTATCTCTTGGCGTGCGCTTGGCAACAACGTCATACTTCAATATATTTATTTACTTATCTTCTGATCACTGGCTTCACTGATTACGCTCATATACTACATTTGCATGAACACATAATTATTTGTTCCTAAAGGATTCTTGATGGGAATTTTCTGGGGATATATTTTTAAATTCTAAAACATTTGCACTTTCTTTTCGTAGCGTCCTTCTCTCCCTGGTGCTTAACTTGCCCGCTCTGAGGAAGTGCAGTATGTGGAATAACACGTGTTTACACGCTGGCAATAGAGTGTCTGCTTTCTGCAAAGTTATTTTCAATTTATTTCTATGTCTGCCTTGCGCTATACGTACGGGCCTAAAAGAGGGTAGATAACGAATGTAAGTTTAAATAAACGCGCGCCGACTAGCTAGAAACTAATACTGTACACAGCTACCATCGCTAGAGCATCATGTTGGAAGGTTTATAAACGTTCGCAGTCGATATTTGTTGCTTCTTGACCTCACAAAGATCTCTGCGCCTACCATGGGCTTGACTACACAGCATCCGGGAACCGTCATATCAGGCACCTGTGGCTACTGAAAGGAACGAAGGGCAGCCAGTCAGAGTCTAATAATTGTGACAACACAGATAGTCACTAGACGACTTGCACCGGCAGCTCTACCGATTATTATATTTTGTCTGTTTAGTGCACCAAGTGACTTCTTTCGCTGTACTTTAGCGCGATATTTTTTTTCTGCCCACGAATAACTGCTCACTTGTGCTGATGCCAGGCACGCTTGCTCGCGAGTCAGTATCAAGCGGCGAGGAACTGCTTACTTTAATTGCCAACCTCATCGCTTTGCTGGAACCTTCGAGAATACACGTCAGTCCAGACAGGAACGATCAGCGACCGTACGCTTGCAGAGTTGGACAGCGAGGTCGGCATTCAAACGTCTTGTGACTGTAGAGTTTGGAGGAAAGCTGCATGCTTCTATGCTTGTAAGGGGCACGCGCTGCTTAGCTTATTGTGTCGTTCTGCTGTCTTCCCTCCTTCGCCCACCCATGCTGGGGCAGATGTGGAAGAAGTCCGGGGCCTGGTTCTACCGGGGCCTGCCCAACTACATCGCACCGGAGAAGAGCGAGGTGACCTGTCGCTACGGACCCGTGCGGAGCAACCACAACGGCACCGAGGCCACCACGGCCGCCCTGGTGGGACGAGGCTGGCACCGGGGTGAGCAACCGCACACGCCTTGAGGCGCGGCGCCTTTGCACCCCGGTCAGGCGGTAATCGTGAGGCAGATAGCTGAGTGTATTCTGTAAGAAACCAACAACTAACGACAGAACCGCGTGAAAATGCAACTAAATTCTCTGTAGTCTTGTCGTCACGTCAGATTTTTCTGTTGCTCTGTAGTATGTTTCTATAGTCTGTGGTCTGTAGTAATTTTTTGTTGTAACTATACAAAATTGGGATATTCTGTGACAAAAAAAAAAAAAAAAAAAAAAAAAAAAAAAAAAAAAAACATAAAACAAACTGAGCCTGTCGTGACAACAGAAATAGGCCTACTGGCAAAATCCGCTCAGGAATTCTGTTGCGACAACAGAAAATGTTCTGCAGGATTTTGTGCCTACTGAAAATAGGGCTCGACTGCATTGTGCAATGTCGCTTCGCGCAGCCGCATCGTAATCAACATGAGCATTGCGGGCACAGTTATCATTCTAGATCTTCACTTTAAAGATCTTCATCAGAGGATGTTACATAATGGGTGGGACACAAATAAATTAATAACAGAGGAAGTACATGATAATTCCAAAAATGAGGGTTACAAAGGTTCTCAGCTCGACATATGCGACATTCGCCCCGTATTTCGTGTTTCTTCGTATGATTTTCCGCGTGCACAGAAATAGCTTGTCGTTTGGTTGCTCTTTCTGTATGTGCCGTTCTTTATAGATCCTTTAGCACCACAACCCTCGTTCCGTTCATTTAGTTCCCTGACGAGGCCTGTCACTGCTTCTCTGAAAACAGTGCGTTATGCGCCGTAATTAAATACAGTGTGTCGTCCTAATTAGTTAGGGAATGACAAAAAGAGCGTGCAGCATTCTACTTTTGCAGATTTCATACGCTCGCAGCTCACGTTTACCTGGAACGTTGACCGATGTGAAAGTCTCAAAGTTTCGGAAGTCTTAAGAATGCGTCGGTTTTTCTTTGTGGGCGCAATTCCATTTCTCGTGCGCGATTACGAAAGTAGAGTTGATGTATTCTCTCTGTGACTGGCCAATAAGCCGAAACAAGCGCACACAGATCACCTCAACTCGCCTTTGTAGCAGCGATTTTTTTTTTTTTTTTACGCGCAAGGCTTTCAGTTTCCTAAAAGCGTAAAAAGGCGCTTTAGTTTTATTAGACGAGGCTTCCTCATGAACTGTCGATTCTGGCCGAGGCGCCTGATTGGGTTCCAAAGTCACACACACACGCGCGTGCAAGATCGGCCATGCTTGACAAACAGCTCGATGTGGCAACCACCGTGCCGGGGCGCACATCAAACACGGTTTTATCAGCAAGGCATTGCGAAATCGTTCGAGGTTGGGTAACTTTCTGTCAAATCGAGAAGATTGGCTCCACAGCCTTCCTATGCTGGCATAGTGTTTTACTGTGTTCAACTTTGATGCTCAACTGCGCCCCAGGTAGCACCGAACATTAGAAAGACGTTCTAAAATTGTTATCTAAGTTGCCTGAATGTTGCCTAACCGTCTTTGTGACATAAAACTAACAATAGTAAAATATTCAAAGAAACATTACACTTTATACTAATGTTGCCTTTTGAATGTTACTATATGTTATATAACGTAAACATCATTTTAATGTTACAAGGAAACTTTATTTGGATGCGATCATTTAAACGTTAAAGGAATGCTGAAATCATAACTATAAAACAACATATCGTATATATATTTCAAACACTGAGTCCCGGCACTTTTGCCCTTTTTCTTCCAGTAACCGTGCTTTTTTTTTTTAATAACACTTCTTTGCATGCATCTAGAACATTGAGATGAGGCCTGCCATAGAATGCTGCCGCAGCCCTAATATTTTGTTAGAAAGCTTCGCTTGTGATTCTTTCGTAACTCTCACCCTAACGCCGTCTATCCAATGAAAGCCCGCACCGATACATATTGTCACCAACACACGTAGCAAGCAGCACAACAACCGAGCTGGCCCTTTTTAATCAAGCGAAAACTCGAGAGAGACGAGGATGACGCTTAGCCACGTGCCAAACCATTCGGCCACTTGGTGGCGCCAGAAGATGGTCAGCGGTGTGGCATTGCCCCCCTTCCAAGGGGCATCGACCCGATGCCGCAAACGTAGGGGAATAGTCGAAAAGCGGGGCAAGTAATACGGGAAAGTCTCTGGCTCTGGTTTGGATCCTGAATTGGTTTACCGATTGTAATAGGGCTTCATTCTGGCAACGTGAACTATTTCAGATTTCGGCTGCCGAGAGGAGCGTACAGTGCCTTGTGGTAGCACCTCGTAGTTCACCGCGCTGAGGCGGCGGAGCACCTCGTAAGGTCCAAAGTATCGCCGCAGAAGCTTTTCAGAGCGCCCTCGCAACCGTATTGGGCTCCATACCCAGACTTGGTCGCCGGGCGTGTAAGTCACCTCTCGGTGTCGCAGGTTGTAGCGCTGGGCGTCGTGTACTTGTTGGTGCCGAATTCGCTGTCGGGCAAGCTGGCGTGCAGCTTCTGCGTCACGAATAAATTGGTCAGCCCCCACGACAGTGGAGGGAGCAGAATCTGGAAGAAGCATGGCATCCAGCATAGTCAAGGGTTCGCGTCCATGAACCAAATGAAATGGAGTGAAGCGTGTTGTTTCCTGGAATGCAGTGTTGTATGCGAACGTGATGTACGGCAGAATCCGGTCCCAGTTCCCGTGATCATCGTCTACATACATAGAAATCATATCGGCAATTGTCTTGTTAAGCCGCTCAGTCAGTCCATTAGTTTGAGGATGATAGGCTGTTGTCTTGCGGTGGGTGGTGCCACTGAGTCGAAGTACCTCACTCGTGAGTGCCGACGTAAACGAGGTTCCTCTGTCAGTTAAGACGACTGTTGGCGCACCATGACGGAGTACAATGCTGTGAATGAAGAAATGCGCAACTTCATCTGCGGTACCACGTGGAATGGCCTTGGTCTCACAGTAGCGGCTAAGGTAGTCAGTGGCAACCGCTATATACCTGTTACCCATGGAGGACTTCGGAAATGGGCCCAGTAAGTCCATGCCGACCTGTTGAAATGGGAATTTCGGGGGATCGATAGGCTGTAAGAGCCCAGCTGGTTTAATGGGTGGTGTTTTCCGCCGCTGGCACTCACGGCAGGTACGGACGTAGCGGTGCACAATGGCAGCTAGCCTGGGCCAGTAGTACTTTCGGCGTATCCGTGCCAATGTGCGAGAAAACCCGAGATGGCCGGAAGAAAGGTCATCGTGGCACGCACGAAGAACTTCGTCATGTAGCGTTGTGGGTACTACAAGCAGATAAGCAGTTTCTGTTGGACCGTAGTTCTTCTTGTAGAGCACACCATCACGCAGGCAAAATGACGACAGTCCGCGCCTGAAGAGCTGAGGAGGAGATGACACGGTTCCTTCGAGGTATTCAATGAGGGGTAAAAGTTCAGAGTCAGCCCGCTGCTTTCGGGATAAGATGGACGTCGCGATAACACCAAGGAAAACGGAATCGTCGTCGGAGCCGTCCGCGTGGCAGGGAGTAGGGGCGCGGGACAGACAGTCAGCATCACTGTGTTTCTTGCCGGACTTGTGCACGATTGTAACGTCAAATTCTTGCAACCGAAGGCTCCACCTAGCAAGCCGACCCGATGGATCTTTCAGGTTTGCCAGCCAACACAGAGAGTGATGGTCGCTCACGACACGAAACGGACGACCGTACAAATACGGACGAAATTTCATGACTGCCCACACAACAGCGAGGCACTCCTTTTCGGTAGTTGAATAATTAACTTCAGAACGGGACAAAGTGCGACTGGCGTAGGCAATGACACGTTCTGCACCGTCCTGCCACTGAACAAGGACCGCACCGAGGCCAACGTTACTGGCATCCATGTGCAGTTCCGTGTCGGCCTCTTCGTCGAAGTGGCCAAGTATTGGCGTACATTGGAGACGGGACTTGAGTTCCGTGAAAGCGTTTTCCTGGTCGGGGCCCCAAAAGAACGGCTCGGCGTCTTTTGTCAGGCGGGTCAGAGGCTCAGCGATCTTGGAGAAATTGTTAACAAAGCGACGATAGTACGCGCAGAGGCCGGGAAATCGACGCAAGCTTCGTTTATCCGCTGGTTTGGGGAATGAAGAGACAGCGACCGTCTTCTCTGGGTCTGGGCTAACACCTCGAGCGCTGACAATGTGGCCGAGAAATTTCAGCTCGTTAAAAGCAAAGTGGCATTTTTCGGGTTTTAGAGAGAGACCGGCAGATCGGATGGCCTCGAAGACAGCGCGCAAACGTTTCAGGTGCTCGTCGAACGTGTCTGAGAAAATCACAACGTCGTCGAGATATACGAGGCATGACTGCCACTTCAGACCAGAGAGTACAGTGTCCATCATTCGCTGAAATGTGGCAGGGGCCGAACACAGGCCAAACGGGAGCACTTTAAATTCATACAAACCGTCTGGCGTAATAAAAGCGGTCTTCTCACGGTCTCGCTCGTCAACCTCTATTTGCCAATATCCACTGCGGAGGTCAAGGGACGAAAAGTAAGTGGCATGGCGAAGGCGATCGAGGGAATCGTCTATGCGTGGCAGAGGGTACACATCCTTTTTCGTGACGTTGTTGAGGCGTCTGTAATCCACGCAAAACCTCAAGGTTCCATCCTTCTTTGCGACGAGGACAACAGGCGAAGACCAGGGGCTCGTCGACGGTTGGATAACGTCGTCCTGGAGCATTTCTGTTACTTGGCGGCGGATGGCATCACGTTCTTTTGAAGACACCCGGTAAGGACGCTGACACAGTGGACGTTGGTCATCGGCAACTATAATTCGGTGCTTCGTTAGTGGCGTCTGTCGGACCTTGGAGGTTGATGCAAAACAATCTCGGAACGAATTGACAAGATTCTCTATGCAGCGTTTCTCACTGGGCGAGAGATGCGGGTTCACATCAGTCTGAATGGCTGTAGGCGTCGCATTGTCGGTTTCTGACCTGTTGGTTAAAGCGTACTGGCCTGCACATTCTCCAAGTTCTTCAAAATAAGCGACCGCCGTGTTCGCCGTCAAATGTTGGGGTTCACATGTGAAGTTTGTCACTAGCACGTTGGCTTGGCCACGGACAAGTTCGACAAGGCCCCGAGCTACACAAACTTGTCGAGTTAGAAGCAGTGACATGTTAGCTTCAGCAATGCCACTCGTGCCGGTGCTATGATCACATTCGACTGTGACGAACTTGCTCGCACGCGGAGGGATCGTTATGTGGTCGTCACAGACACGCAACATCGTTTTCCGGAAGTCCGTGTTGCTATCAACGGCTCGCTTCGTTGAAAACGATACCATGAGCTGCTGCCGAAGGTCTATAACCGCACCATACTCTTGAAGAAAATCCATGCCGAGAATCAGATCTTTGCAGCACTCTTGTAATACGGCAAATGTGCCAGTGAAAGTAAAACCGCAGATCTCTATGCGGCAAGTGCACATGCCAATCGGCGTCATTACATGACCACCGGCGGTACGCATCATTGGCCCAGACCAAGGCGTCAGAACCTTACGGAGTGCCGTGGCTAGCTGGCTGCTCATGACGGAGAAATCGGCGCCGGTATCCACAAGTGCGGTCACATCACAACTGTCGGCGGTTACAAAAATTTCCCCGGAAACAATTCGTTCGCAGCACGTCGGTAAGTTCATCGGATCGGGTCGTCGCCGCTCGGGCCGTCGCGTCAAATCGTCGGGTGGAGGCTGTTTAATCTGAAACGTAGCGGCGGCCCCACCCCCGGAGGTCGCCGTGTTTAGTTTTCCCGGTGAGGGGACGTGCCTCTGAATTGCCCAGAGGAAGAGTACCGAGTGGGCGAAGCAAAACGCTTCGGAGATGTCGATCGCGACCGCCGTTGTGGTGACGTTGGCTGCATCTCGTTAGCAGCCAGGTACTCCTCAATCTCCTGTGGTCTTTCGCCATAGCGGGGTCGAGGCGCGTTTGGTGGAAATCCTCTCAAGCCTATTCTCCGGTATGGGCAATTGCGAAGAATGTGACCAGGTTCGCCGCAGTGATAACAGAGCGGTCGTCTGTTGGGCGTGCGCCACAAGTGCGCCTTGCTGATAGCGGGACGCTGGTATTGCTGTGGCTCGACGGGGCGCAGATCTTGTTGCTGCTCGACGGGGCGCATGTAGCGAGGCGGTGGTCCGACAACGGGACGGAATGGATTTGGCTCGGGAGCAGGTCGACGTAAGACATCACTATAAGTCATGATGCATGGCTCCGGTTGTGGTGCTGGTGGTGGTGGTGGCTGCACCGCTCGCCGAATTTCATCACGGATGACGTCCACGGTAGAATAATTATTTGCAGAGGGAGCATTCAAGTGGAGGTTTTTTTTTAGCTCTTCGCGGACAATGCTCCTCACAAGCTCCCGCAATGCCTCGTCGCTGGCTGCTGGCACGGACGCGCAGCAGGGTGTGGCCGCTACACTTGCCTGGCGGCCGTATTGGGTACTCCGTTCCTGCAGGGAACGTTCCATGCTGGTAGCTTCTCTCGCGAAATCTGCGACAGTTCTTGGGGGGTCGCGAATGAGGCCAGCGAACAACTGCTCCTTCACCCCGCGCATGAGGTGCCGTACCTTCGTTGCCTCAGGCATGGTAGGGTCGGCCCGATTGAAAAGCCGCATCATGTCCTCGACAAACATGGCCACACTCTCATTTGACTGTTGAGACCTTGAACGAATTGCAATCTCTGCATTTTCTTTGCGTGCACTCGAGCTGAATGTTGTAAGTAACTCACGGCGAAAGGCTGCCCAGTTGACAAAGGATGCCTCGTGGTTCTCGAACCACGTCTTGGCCGAGTCTTGCAGCGCGAAGTACACATTCATTAGCTTCCGCTCGTCGTCCCATTGGTTAAATGCAGCCACACGGTCAAAACTGGCCAACCAGTCTTCCACATCCTCTAACCGGTCACCATGAAATGATGGCGGTGATCGCGGGGCGAGAAGGACGAACGGTGGGGCGTTGCTGGAAGGCTGGCTTGTCTGGCTGCTCGTCGTGGATGTCATGGTTCGTAGCGGGGTGGACAGCGGTTCAAACTCAGGTTGTAGGCCTCGCAGGCGGCGGCTGACTTTATGGACAGGAGTCGCGTCCACGCGTTGATGAGCAGCGTCACTGACGTCTTCGGGGGCAACGTACATGGGATCTTATCCTGCACAATCCACCAAATGTCACCAACACACGTAGCAAGCAGCACAACAACCGAGCTGGCCCTTTTTAATCAAGCGAAAACTCGAGAGAGACGAGGATGACGCTTAGCCACGTGCCAAACCATTCGGCCACTTGGTGGCGCCAGAAGATGGTCAGCGGTGTGGCAATATTATCAGTCTTTTTTTTTCTTGAAAACAACCCGAGACTGGAATGGCCTTTCATCCGAAGTGGCAACCATCACCAACTTCAGCCAATACAAAACCACCATCGAATATATTTTGTATTTATATTAAATTTCACAGCCCACTCCTCATGTAATGTTCCCGGGCCTATGAATAATAAATAAATTAAAACAAAACTTCGCCACTGTCACTCATGAAGCACCCGTTGGTGATGGATATAAAAACTTGACTCTGTGCTATTTGTTCAGAGGTGAGAGTAGGAGTTAATTGTGCTGTACTGCGAAGCTCAAATGCCGTCCTCATTGTTGGTCTTCGCAAAGAGCTAATGTTGTGCACTATCAAGAGCGGTGGGCTTACATGCTTACACAGGGTTGCTTTATAATTTTCAAGAACGTTACATTTATGTTGTGCCTATGTTAGATTTATGTTTCTTAAATGTATATTGAAACATGTTGTAATATTTATATTAACACTGTTGAAAAATAAGAAAAAGAGGGATTTTAAGAACATCAAAATAATATTCGACTGAAACAATGATGAAACATTACTGTAATTTCGGTGCTACCGCAGAGTGCAGTAATTATCTCTCGCTGCTGATTTATCGAAGAACTGATGACAGCCGAAATTTCTTTTGTTTGGAGATGATAATGATTTGATTTATTAGCGCAATGGAAAGTTCTGCCAAATGGTGCAGCGGATAATGCGTTTGGTTTGCACGAACTGGGCTAAGTATTTCTGAATGTTTCACGCGATTTAGATGGCGAAGATAAGGCCAGGAGAAAGCTGTCACTCTTCGGGAAACCGGTGGGTACCTATAGGCAATGGGGATCGAGTCCAGCATTTCCTGCACTCGAGGTGGATGCTGAAAACACTAAACCACCGCTGCGGTAAAGCTCGAGTCGCTCCGAACCACGCAGTTAAGCGTTGTATCTCGTTAGCGACTTGCTGGTTGACACGAGCCTTCATTTTTATTCTCTTCTTTGTTCTTCAGGGCCGCAGAATGAGAAAGACCAGAGCGATAGCTCTGAAGACGAGTCAAAAGGAGTGCGTGTCAACAGGAGGGTCATCTCCAGGAAGGCCCTCTACGACTCCAGTGAGTGGCTGATTTCTACTTCCTACAGCAAGCCCACCATCCACTTGTGCACGATGGTGAATAAAGGCGAGATGAACGCTGGGGACAACAGACTTGCAGTCCGATAAGCTTTCCCCGAATCGTTCCACCGCATAATGTGTTCCCTATTGAGAAACCAAAAGTTATACGTGGTAGTAACCTCAAAATCTCATCTAATAGCATAGACTGTTCACATCATTATCATAAAATATCGTTCATAATTTATGATAATGTACAAGAAGCTATGAGACCTTATGCAATTATATGCGACCTGTATGTGATTTCTTATATGAATTGAGTTAAATTGTGTGAGAAAATGTGAGGTTATTGCCTCATATAATTTTTTCAGTAGGGTTACGCTCAAGACAGTTGCCAGATGTGGTGATTGAAGAATGACGTTAATATAATATCGATGAATCGCTGCTTATATATATATATATATATATATATATATATATATATATATATATATATATATATATATATATATATATATATATATATATATGTATGTATATGTATATATGTATGTATATGTATATAAGGACGCAGCATGCGAATTTTCTCTACTACCACCTCTTGTTAACATGTCCGTCAAAGTAATGTGATCGTATGTACCGACTAACGAGTTACGCCCCTTTTGGTAGTGTAGGATTCAACTGTAGGGAAAATGCAGGGACTCCTTGTGTGTTTCTTCCTTTTTGATAAAGGGGGCTGAAAGTACGAGTGCGCTGATAGCAGGCGCCAAAAACGTCGGAGATCAGTTCAGAAATGCGCTCTGCATTGGAACGGGCACACTGAGGCCACTTCACGAGTGCCGTATATACCACACAGCGTGGCCGCAAACACTTCAGTCAGAAAGCACTGTACACATACTGAAGGGAACAATATCAGAGAATAAAAGTTTCGAGCAAATACGCATATGAAAATGGTACTGTCGGCCATAGTTGAAAATAAAATAAAACCTTATAAAGCGTTCTTTGGGAGAACACGCAGCTGTTCACCCGCTACACCCTATTTATTCGGGACGTCTGGCTGTGGTTTATCATTTGAAAACTCGAGTTTCAGGTAGCCAAGGAGCATACCACTTTTCGCGATCACCGGTCGAGCGAGGCGAAATGCTAACCTACGAGTTTCGCAGCGACCAATAACGTTGTTCGATCTTTGTCGACTTTGGTTTCGAGGATAGAAAAAGAAAGATTACAGTTGTAGACATAAAACAGAGGTCTTGTCATGCTGAATTCAGGAAGAATATCTGCTGGCGAAAAAGACTGCGATGCCTCCGCTTGCGATCCTTGGCTGGGCTGTTACGAAGATGTAAACTTGTTTCCGAGGGCCCGCATCGAAAGCGCACTGTGCGCCGCTGAGCATATATTATACACAGTGGCGCCCAGAATAATTCAGATCACGAGTTTCTCTTCCTCTACAATGAAGAGGCAGGAAATTTCCTTCCGTTTATTTGGGAGCTTAGCAGTGGAACGTGGCAGCGTCGTCCAATTTTCACTAGGTAAGGCTTTAGGAAGACTTTTATCGGCGAAATGTGCTCAGCATTATTATGGCCGCGATTGTAAGTGGATGCGCCTCCGATGTCAACACGGAGACCGAATGGTACCGCCTTAAACGGCTTAGAATATCAAGGTTACGGCGGTTATTTTGTTCGTTAGTGAAAAAATTTTCCTCCAGACAAGCTCCAAGAGCGGTACTTTCTGAAGACTCGGCTATGTCACTCTTAACTACTGCATTGTTTTGCTATGGCACTCTTAACTACTGGGGGTGAGAACAGGGCAAACATTGCTACAAGGTTTTGTTTTACATCGCAATTAAGTTTAGAACGGTTCCCTGAATGCGTTCTTTGTAGTATCTTGCAATTTACCACATCTTCATTAAATGCATTGACGATGGCAAAGAAAGGTGAGCTTGGTTATTTTCTTGTCCAGCATTACGCAATATTTACTGCCTCTGCAACCACAGACATAAGTTCATGTGAGCGAAAAAAAAAAAGGAAAACAAATAACATTGCCCTCTCATCACCGTCTAAGGCACTGCGGTCTGACTTCATACACAGGACGAAAGTTTACCAATAGCGAGGAAGAAAAAAATATTGAGGACATCTGATCACAATTAGCTGTCAGCGTCACACATCGTGCCACGTGTGGCGCCACACGTGTTAACATATCAGCGCGCGGCACACAATGGCTACTTGTATCACGTCACCTTCATCCATCTTTGCCCGAGGACAGCGGGATCATATATCGCCAGCTTACACGACATCGATTATGTCATTATGACCCCACCATGTCAAGACATCATGTGTTTTCATTTTCATTAATAAATTATTTTTTATTTACTTCTGATTCATAACTGTTACTAACCAACGACATGTGACATCATGAGGCATTAGCCATTGGTTACGGCGCTCGACTACTGTTCCCAAGGATGCGGGATCGAATCCCGGCCTCGGCGGTCGCTTCTCGATTTGGGCGAAAAGCAAGGCGCCCATGTTCTGTGCGATGTCAGTGCACGTTAAAGAACCCCAGGTGGTCGAAATTTGCGGAGTCCTCCACTACGGCGTCTCTCATAGCCTGAGTCGCTTTGGGACGTTAAACCCCACAAACCATCCAACTATGAGGCATTAGTCATGACCGATCATATGCCTCAGGCACATATACAGCGTCATACACACCATATCAGCGCCTGTCTATACCAACCGCTGTCAATTCAGTAAGTCATGACTTGTCATGACCTATGATGACTGCCATGGCCATATAGGTGAAAAGCAAGGCGCCCGTGTGCTGCGCGATGTCAGTGCACGTTAAAGAGCCTTAGTAGCTTTGGGATGTTAAACCCCACAAACCATCCAACCATGAGGCATTAGTGATGACCGATCATATGCCTCAGGCACATATACAGCGTCATACACACCATATCAGCGCCCGTCTATACCAACCGCTATCAATTCAATAAGTCATGACTTGTCATGACCTATGATGACTGCCATGGCCATATAGGTGAAAAGCAAGGCGCCCGTGTGCTGCGCGATGTCAGTGCACGTTAAAGAGCCTTAGTAGCTTTGGGATGTTAAACCCCACAAACCATCCAACCATGAGGCATTAGTGATGACCGATCATATGCCTCAGGCACATATACAGCGTCATACACACCATATCAGCGCCCGTCTATACCAACCGCTATCAATTCAATAAGTCATGACTTGTAATGGCCTATGATGACTGCCATGGCCATATAGGTGAAAGCAAGGCGCCCGTGTCCTGCGCGATGTCAGTGCGCGTTAAAGAGCCTTAGTCGCTTTGGGACGTTAAACCCCACAAACCAAACCAACCAAACCATTCCTCATGAATGGTCCTATAAATTTAGTGAAAACATACGTATGTATCATTATCGCTACCACAGACATATATATAGGGAGGAAAGAAGCCAACAGTCGGCGAGGCCAAAGGAAAGCATTGGGGATTGTACTTTGTATTTTGTTTTTTAATTTTTACTTCGGTAATCACTTCGGTAATCATATATATATATATATATATATATATATATATATATATATATATATATATATATATATATATATATATCACGTGAATGCAGTGACGCCCCACAGCGTAATGCACGCTGCCGTCTAAGCCAGTGGATTGTTTCCTTGATGTTGGGGGTGAACAAACAATTGTAGCTAACATCGAAATATTGCCATATTTTTAACGTTATTGATGTGTTGTAGACGTCCTGGGTTAAAACGCCTCTGCATTCAAACCAAATCTTTAACGGCGGCGCGCTCCCAGATAGCTTGAAGGGGCACTGTCGACAACTTGTGTTCATTTAATTCACTGCTATTTGTGCCTGCGTTCTTGTTTAGGCGAAAACCTCTGGTAGCTCATCAGTGGCGTGCGTCCTACGGCATGGATCTAAAGGAAATCTAACACCATTCACATAATAGGTCAGACCAGAATCTTGTTCATAACCAAACAGTCTACAATCCAATCCATTGGCCCATATCCTAGTCCAGAAGAAGTCAATGGAGAAAAATTCAAATACAATCCCGTAAATCCATTAACCTCTAATTTAACCTCTACAAGGAAATCGTCTTTCTTCGGAAATTGAACTCCTACCCCTCAGAGCTCCAGTCGAGGGCGCTTACTAACTACGCCACGACGGGGAAGGGCGAAACGCGTCTAGCTTTCCTGCCGTCTCTGTGGCAACGCTGGTCGTGTGTCAAATATTTGTTGGAGGCACTTAGATATCGCTTAAGTGCGGTATGGCGAAAACCCGTATGCAAATCCTTGTACGTATTTGCCGCATTTAATTCATTTGCAGAGTTAGACCTCATTTGTTTCTTTTGCACGGATTTGCTTCTGTTCTGTTTGCTTTGTTTGTAGAATGTGACGTCACCATCCAATTTTCTTCGTTTTTAGTCTAAATTGACCCAAATTATAGGTAATTTGGTGGTCTTAAGTATTCATTACGCTTAATTAGCCGTTTTTTGTCTAATTTGCAACAGACTCGGAGATTTTTAACCATTTTGTGACATCTCACACTGCCTCGAAGTTTTCCGTCGGATGTGACGTACCTTTTTTTGCTCAAATTTTACGTGCTTCGGTGATCTTAAATATTAATTACTCTTAATTACACGTTCCTAGTCTAATTCGACACAAATCCGGTGGTGATAACCCACTTTTGGCACTTTTATACTATTTCAGCGTCCTAGCTGTTTTCACGTCCCCTGAGTGTATTGACGTCCGGCGCTATTTCGACGCGAGTGTGACATTTGTGGCTCTAATCAATTAATTACGCTGCAGTCAGCAAACTTGATTTCTATGTTCATTTTTTCTCCTATCTTAATTCGTTCAAGCACTAGCAGGGGTGGACACCTCGCGTGAGCGCTCCCACTCTGTGCACACCGATGGGCTTTCGCGTTAATAAACACTACAGTACAAGCTCCACACACTTGACCTTATCGCTCTTGAGGTGGAGATTTTTTTTTCTCCACCACTCAATTCCAACTTATGACGCCTACATCTAAAATGTGACTCCGTGATCACCGAGAGAACGTGAAAGGCAGTGTGGTGGCAATAGTCGCATTGCATGTTTCTTTTTTTTACATTTTTATGTGATAAAAGCTCTTAAAGAGTTTAAAGCAGCACCTCTGCAATACGGAAGGGGTAGTCCACCGGCTCATCATCATCATCATCAGCCTGATTATACCCACTGCAGGGCGAAGGCCTCTCCCATATTTCTCCACTTAACCCGGTTCTGTGCTAGCTGCATCCACTTGACCCCTGCGAACTTCTTATTCTCATCCGCCCCCCTAACTTTCTGCCGCCCCCTGCTACGCTTTCCTTCCCTTGGAATCCAGTTTGTTACCCTCAGCGACCGTCGGTTATCCTCTCTTCGCACTACATGTCCTGCCCATGTCCATTTCTTCTTCTTAATTTCTACTAGAATGTCGGTAACTTGAGTTATTTCTCTGACCCATTCTGCACGCTTTCTGTCTCTTAATGTTACCCCTACCATTTTTCGTTCCATAGCGGCTCAGCTCGACATCAATTCATGCCCAATGACACTGCAGATGAACTGAATGTTCTGGAAATTTGCACGTCAGAGCTGCGGTTCAATTTGCAGCTAATTAGCAAGCTGCGATTGTGCTGCTCTTTAGTAAGTGCTGAGCTCGCCATAACAGACTGCCACCTCTTAGGCACAATTTTTACACATTCCTATAGACGCTCAAGTACTTGAGGCCCTGGCCGAGGCACCAACCTTTTGATCAGAGTTTCGTCTCCCTCGCACATGTCTGCAGCACCCTCGAAAAGGCAGCTGCAATGCTTTTTGGACCAGATGAGTTAGAAAATGTTTTTTCGTGCCTCCCTTTGTTTTTCACCAACTCGGTGGGAGTGGTCACATCTGGGACTTTATTCTAGACTCCTTTCGCGGCGAGAAAGACATGTAAATGGTTTATATCTCTGCTGGCGCCTGCCTAATTGGAGAGAGGAACTTCTAATCCCACGATTATTCGGAGCGCGTGCTCCCATTTACCTACACAAAAGGAGCGCATGCGTCGGCGCATTTCTTCCCTCAGCGTTAACTCCTCTTCCCTGTATTCCCCAGTGATTCTCTGTTCCTCGCTCTCCGAACTTATCAGACACCCTTACCCTACTCCCGACTTTAAATCAGAGTCGCGCACACAGCCTCAAAGTCGGCGGGCCGCACGCTCGCATTCGCCCGTAATGAACTTGTCGAGAAGAGGGGTTCTTTAGCCGCACCGCGTTACTTACAGGGTGAAGAACGTCGCAGCCAGAGCACGTGGTTAAGCACCCCCGCTCTGCTGTCCTACCTTTTTACTAGTACCATGCAGCAGAGCTTCAAGCTTCGTTTCAGCAGTGCTGCAGCTTATGTAGAGAGAAAAGGAAAGTAAATGTTATAGGAGTCTAATCGGTTGAGTACATTTTGCCTACCCAGCGCTGTTCAGGAATGTTAATAAAAAAAAAGGAGAGAGTATGGCGTGAGGATAAAACAGATATAAAGAAGGAAAAAGCTAATATTCACCAGGTGGTTATAAGGGAAAAAAGCTGAGGCTGGCTATCCCTTAAGAAAGGGGGATGTAAAGAGGAAACAAGAGGAGAGGGACACAGGAAGGACGAAGCCTACAAGAGGAAGAAGGGCAAGAGAAGGATGAAGTAGCTATAAAGGGAGGTCTTCCTTGGAGCTCCATTGCCTCAGATAACGTTTTATAAGCCCAATATGGCGGCGGATCGTGATCTGACATCACCCAAGCGGTGACCAATCATGGGTTTATCTTCTGTACTAATAACCTTGCCCAACTTCATTCCGATTAACCTGCACCCCAATATCTCAGGCCTTCGCTCCACTGCACGGTTTTGTTTGGAATGAGTGTAGATGGCGTCTGAGAGAAGTTTCTTGATTTAGGACCCCTGAAACAAAACAAATAAAACGGGACAATCCTCGACATTCTAACCCTCCACACACGCGTGCGCCTTTTGTCGACTCCGCGACCTTTGGCAGCGTGTGCAGAACTCGCGCGGAGCGGTTTTGCAACGCGGGAAGAGGACGTGCTGGTCCATCGGCTAAGAGGATTAACTTTCCCGGCTCGGGCTAAGACCACGGCGCGTTAAGTAGACCGCGCCGGGGAGCTTCAAAGGAACGGCGGTTCGCGAAGCTGGCCAGCATGCAAAGTCGAACAGCGGGCGGCAGGATGTTTCGCGGAATTACATGGCGCACATATGTTGGACTTTTTTTTTTTCTGTTTTCATTTTTTGCTTTACGAGTGCTCTTAGACGGGTACTAACTTGAAGTCGGTGCTTTGAAGTTATCGTAGCAAGTCATATGTCTTCGTCATCAGCCTGTCTATACCTCTCCCATATCCCTCAAATTAATCTGGCTCTGTGCAGACTGAGGCCGCCTTAGCATTGTGGCAAGTGATGCAGAACTAAGTAGTAAGAATTACAAGCTGGGTTAGTTGGTTCGACGTTGCTAAAGGCGATATACAACACGAAACAGACAAGAGCTTAAGAAGCGCTAGTCTCATTTGTCCTCTTTTTTTTACGTGCGTGCTTTTTGTTTGGCATCTTTATCGTTATACTTTACATTGCTTATTGTGTTCAGTACGCCCAAATCAGCCTTTCAAACTTAGTGTTATTGACGTGCGCTGTAGACCAATACGACATGCGTGGTTGACAAGAAACGTTTGTGTGGCGTCATAATATCCTACTCGTGAGTTTGTTAACGGGCGCCGGAGCCGAGCGAGACACTTGTCAACCGTCGTTGTGCCCGACTCCTGATTGGCCCGTTAGACCGTGACCTCACAGGCCACGTGTCCTGGCGTAGCAATTCATACTGTGCTTTCGTATGGTATCATTAGTGCAATCAGTATAAACTCCGGATCAGTTTAATACGGAAGCACTTCCTCACACAGTCAAACCTGTAGCGAAGGATGTTGTAGCTTATGCGCACAGACAGAAGGTAACGAGATGATGATGCGCAGTGCACAGCGAGATATTGTGTGGCACTCTGCAAGCTGGACGATCGGCTGCGGCGGTAGCTGCGACGTTTCGCTGCTTCCTAGGAGAAATGCCTGGGTTTAAATCCGTTCCGCGCCGAAGTTCTTTTTTTTTTTTTTTTTTAAACACTACAAATGGACATAACAGCGTGTGGCGATTTTTCTAGGCTCTATTCGAGGTGTAATCTGGTTATACCGATGATACCGCGTGGAAGCACTGTTTGAAATACCCGTTCTAGGACACGTGGACTGTGACGTCACGATCTGGTGGGCCAGTCAGGAGTCAGGCTCAAGCAACACCGTTTCTCGGCTCTGACGATCTACGAGTGCCTTGGCACACACACACACACACACACAAAAAAGAGAATCATGACTCAGGGCCTTGTTAATAACAGTTGTCCCTTTTCGTAAAAAGGTTCCAAATCTCTCACAACTGTCCGCTCGTGATCGTGAGTCTTTTGCGAACAATCAAGTGACACCCTTTAACAGGCTTGCATCAGAAACCTTGCCTCTATCGCAAATAGAAAAAGCTACATGGACCAGCGATAGTTGTTATAAAGATAGCCAACTGTTAAAAAATAAGCGTACAAATACTCACGACATTTAGTCGTAGTGAATGACCGCTAAAGAAGAGTGAGTGTCAACACGTAAGCAGCAGCAATAAACGGCGTTAGGTCGTCCATGCGGTGCACTAGTGATGTTCATAATTCTATTATATAGTATTCGCATATCTTGTTTTTGTACACTGCTGCGGTGAAAATATCGCAGAAGTTTATTTTGCAGGTGAGGAGTAGTCTCCGCAAATTAATCCCTCATGTTTTTGTTGTAGCTCATCCACTCCTCTTTTTCAGCGTTGCCACAGCAACCAGCTTTACCTTCCTGTAGCGGTGGAACAAATCTGCCTGCAATCTAACATTAAACTTAACGCTCGCCCTGAGCATCTCCTAGATATGTTCTGTGTACGCGTAGGATTCAAACTCTCTCTCTCTCTGAGCAGTTACATCTTTTATCCCTTAATTTTGCCGTATTACAGTGCTGACGGAGGGACCCGTCTTTGTTTTCTGCTCCTTCCTCCTCCTCCACGCATAACGAATTTTGCTAAGAAGCTGCAGACATTACAACAGAGAAATCATTGTACTCACTTTGTTGCAGCAATAAAATTAGCGCAAGAAAATGTGATGCAAGTTAATACTCTGCGCTGTCAAGGATTAGACTTATCTCGGTGAATGTAGTGCAAAGAAAAAAATAGACGATGACGTACGCATGAAACTTACACAAGCTCTCAGCCGTTTGAAGTTTTGTGCTCGTGTTCGTACGGTCCGAACGCCATTTGTCTTGAAGTTGTTTTTTTTTTTTTGGTGTGTTCGCGAAGAAACAATGACGAGACGAAACCAGACAAAAAAAAAAAAGACACTAATGAGAAGAGGATGGTAACTTAAGTGTATGAACACTTCATAAAAACTGGGCGTATAGATAGCCTAGCGTCCACCAACCACCCGTCGTTTCTATCGCTCATTCTCGTATCGTATTCTACCGCGGTGTACATTTGTTTTTACTTATGGATATTAGTTGTAAAGTTAAAGCTCAGCTACTTTGGTCATCTGATGAGAAGAGAGGAGTCGCTGGAGAAAGATTTGATGTTGGGAAAGGTTGAGGGTCACCGGAGAAGGGGTAGGCAGCGAACGCGATGGTTAGGTGGCATTCTCGAGGCATTGCAGATGAAGCTATGTGATGTTAAGAAGATAGTGAGAGACCGGAAAGCGTGGCGTGACATGGTCCATAGGGTCACGAAGAGTCGGACACGACTGAACGCCTGAACTGAACTGAACTGATTAGTTGTACTCATGACTAAAGTACATACTGCTGTATGAATATTGAACCGTCCATATCACTTACGGATGGTGTTGAAACAAAACCAACAAAACCGTGCCAAAATACAACATATTCTGCAGATATGTAGCAAACTTAGGAATTTTATGTACCTCTGTTGTACATGCCAGTAGTATGTTACCCTTTTCTGTAGAATTTTTCGGTAGTCTGTAGTTCTGTAGTACATTTCTGTCGTAACTACTGAAAATTCTAAAGTTACTACAAATTTTTCTGTTGTCACAACAGGCTAACTGTCAAAAACCGCAGAGAAATTCTGTCGTGACAACAGAATCTCTCTATGAACCCAAACCACGATCCGGCAGGGGAGACGGGTGCCATTAAACCTGAACCATTATACTCTTAAAGGCACAGCTTATGCATTGACCTCCCCGCCAATTTGTTTGTTTTTTTTTTTTTTTTTTGCTTTGTAAATGAGATGTAGTGTTCACTTGGGTGCAGTTGAACTTCATGCAGGACATTCGAGGCGCTTGCGATGGGTAGTCACGCGTTCGGTGGCAGCAGGCGTATACATCGACATCAGGTGCGTCGAAGATACAGCCATCGTTGTAGAGCTTATGGTCACCAAAAGGTCACCTTGAGGAAGGGAAGTACGATGCGTTGGGGTTGCCTTATTACTCTAAGTTTCGAGCCTTCAGCGTAACGCGGCGGTAGCCACGTACGCCTTACCCACGTGACGCTGTGACGTCACACCCCACGTGACACTAGAGTGTGGGCTGGCAGGAGCTGCCAACTTGGGTCTCTCGTTTCACATGGGACGGTTATGTTAGAATCAGCCTGCTGGGACCCTGGCATTCACGTTACCCCTATAGGCCACTAGGGCACGTTCATACGGCTAGGTTAAAGCAGGACTTTATATGTGGGCTGAGGAAAAAGAAAAAGAGAAGAAGAAGAAGAACGATCGGTCACCCGCAGCTAATGCTTTCGCTCAATACTTAGTTCAGCAGCGTTGAACCCTTGTAATTTTCAGAGGAAGGTAGGGTGCAAGTTTTTGCAAAGATGCGTCTTTAAGGTCCTGACCCCACCTGCGTGCTCATCCTCTGTCGCCGTCCTGATGCAGCGGACAGCGACTCGTCGGGGAGCCCACGGATGGGAAGTGCTTTCCCACTCTCTCCGGACCAGGCCTCGGAGCGGAGCAGACTGGAAGGATCTTCGGAGAGCGCCCGTACGGATCACGCATTAGACCGTGAGTGCAACATCTTTCAAGCTAAAGACGGAAACTGCCTTGACGAAGAGGAATGCGATATATCACTCGAGCGCAGTGTCTTTATGGCGTGCTGAGTGCACGAGAACAGCCTTTCTCGTCATTTTAGCGTGGCAACGTTCTCATTTCAAGTACTCTAACTGCGTTTAACGCAGTGTGCGGCATTTACGTCCGAAAGACGAGAGTCACTTTCAAGCGGTAGCCTAGATATTGCTCTCCCATTCAAACAGAACAGCGTGCTGCGTGTGCATGAAATGAAGCTATTTTCCTTTCTTTTTTTATGTTGTGGTGGTATAGAAATTTTATTTTTAGCAGGATCGCCATAAACACGCCGTGCCTAAGCGATAAACCGCGTTACACCTGTTTATGTTTCGTGCATGCGTTCTACTGCGAAATCTTTACTCTGGGCAAGCGGAACAAAGGCGGCGCTAACTGTAGCGAGAGCTTCTAAGCGGAGGTCAGTACTGGGTTCGAATTCTTGAACTAGCAACTCAATTTTAAATAATTGTGGCTTTGTTGATCAAACGTTTACTGCGCTTACGTCGAGCGAACAAGAGCTATGTTAGAGTTACTGATTGCTCGGTTCAGTCCTAGTCATGTCGATCGCATTTCGATAGGGCTACGTACAGTCTTACCCGTGGGCCGTGTGATGTCAGCGGACGTTAAACAAACTCTTTGTTAAACATTTAAATTTAGCTTATGGAGTGTAACGTCAGTGCACGTTAACGAACCCCAGGTTGTCGAAATTTCCGGAGTCTTCCACTATGGCGTCTCTCATAGCCTGAGTCGCTTTGGGACGTTAAGCCCCCAAACCAAACCAAACTATATGCATAGCTGTTACTTATTGCTTGCTACAAATGCCTAATTACAAAGTGGAGCCTAAACTTAATAGCTAATAGTTTTTATTAAACAGGTAACCAGTTTACTAGTCAGTGTGTCTTACCCGTCTCTTGGAGTCAGTCATGATAGTACTATACCGAAGAAAATATATTTTTATCTCAAAATTATATTTATAAATATTGCTAGCATTCTTCGACTAAGTACTCGATACACAATCCTCACGACAGCCTAGTTTGCCTTCATTTGCCTTGCCTTATGTTGTCCGCTGATCTTGAACTGTGATGACAATGGACACACGGCGTTAATACACTGCTGCTGCTTCCTTGCAACATTTGGTGTTCGTTTAACACTATACATCCGTGTGCGTGCGTGCGCAGTCGCTTCTAGCCGCAACTCGCCGACGCCCAGCGTGCGGTCCCAGCACTCGGACATGGCTCCGTGGAGGCAACGCCAGCTCCAGAGGGAGCGGGAAGCCGCTGCCGCAGCCGAAGACGATGACGGCGAAGACGCGGCCAGCGCAAGCCGCTTTTCGCCATACCTCGTCGAGGTGCGTACGGGGAGGTTGCGTTCCTCAACGTTTAGTTCAGGTGCCTCGAAGTCCAGCTCAGGTAATCGATGCTCAAAAGGGGTGGGGGTCCTAACCCTTTGTAGTGCCATCGTGGTACGTTGCCCGCAAGTGTTCGTCTAGTTTTTGTTTTTCAGGAGAATGTTTGCCCAAAAAGAGGTACAAAAATGAGGAATTATTGCTTTCACAAACACTGTTTCACAATACCATTTTGAAAGCAGTATTTTTTGCTTTCGAGCGCCGTGTTCTTAAAAACAGCATAAGGGTGCCTTTATCGAGTTTGTTTTATGGTAAATACAGCCGCTGGTACTCTATAGTCTTATGCCAAGTCATAGCCTCCTTTATACTTTTGTAGGCCCCGAGATGCACCTCATGTACGATAACGACCCTATAAGCCAAGTAAGGGAACAACAGTTCTTAGGGGTATGGTTCAATGAACACCTGTATTGGAACACTCATGTTAATTACCTTATGGCGGAGCTGTCAAAAACTGTTGGGGTTTTCTATAGAATAATGCATCTAATACCATTGTGGGTAAAGAAGGAACTCTATTACGCACTTTTTTACAGTAAACTTACTTATGCTGCTTTAGTATGGGGCACAACGACAAATAATAATTACAGGAAACTGGTCCTCTTACAGAAGAAAGTTCTCCGCATTTTCTCAAATTTTCATGGCCATAATGTGAACTTGCGTACAGCTCCACTTTTCAGTCAGTACGACATACTAAGAGCGGACCAAGTATATTATTTGAAATTGCTGCGTTCCTTACAAGACAACAGGATAGTGGAAAAAATAAAACACTCCACTCTTAGCCACTGCCTCAGGCCAAAAGCAATATGTACGCCCAGGGTACGAACCAATTACGGAAAACAAACATTTCAGTTCCAAGCAATACAAATAATGAATCAAGTGGAAGAATTGGTAGATTTCAAATGCTCAAAACGCAAATTTAAAAAGCAGATCAAGGAAATGTTAATACGGCAAAATCTGTATTTCGGAACTGAATAACTGCTCAGATTTCACAATCTCTAATGTGATCCATCTTATGTGCGCTTTCGAGCAATGCAGAATCTTAGCTTTCAGAATACAATCCGCATATCTTGCTGTCTTTAACACTTCTTTTTCTTAGTGTGTGCAGCCATCTCAATAGGTTGTCTTTCATAAGTTTTTCATAAGTTCATCTGTGTTCATATCAGTTTTATTTTCCTAAATTGTTCCATATAGATGAACATGTTTTGTGCGAAATGTATGATTTTGAGATAAAATTTTTTCTTGTGTAAGTAGTATATGGTAGAAGTAATTGTAACCATTTTTCACTGTCGGTATTATGTGCGTTTTTATCCTAACAGTGTGTGAAATGACAAACTGCTACTGATACATGTTTTTCATTTTTAATGCCAGAATCTGTGTGGGGGGCAGGGACCTCTGTCAGGCTTTCACATAGCCTTTAGTCCCTGCCTCCTCTCGCTTGTACGAGGAATCAATAAACCAATTCCAATTCCAATACTCTATAAAGGAGGCTATGGCCAGGTAGAAATTCAGAAGCTTGGTCTTCATCACAGATGTCTTTTTAAACAAAATGTCGTCTTCCGATTAAACGGATTGTGAGCATCCTGCATCGAGGTTCGGGATTAAAGATGTCCTAGCAGAAGAGACTGCCGTTCGTCTTCTGCTGTCGTTTGATGCGTGCTGATGCCGTGCTTAAATTTTAACGCTCAGCAGTACGTGCGGCCGACGCCAGAGCCTTCTCATTTCGACAATGCCCTGAAGTAGAGACAGCATAGAGGCTTCGCACGCCATGTAAGCTGGATTCAACCACGTGTCCAAATAGAATTCTTTTAGCAGTGCTCTTGTTGGCCACGATCGCTCAGCACACGCCCAATACAAGAAATTATTTTGAGTCTACTCAGGGGAAAAAAAATTACAAGGGTTCAACGCTGCTGAACCAAATATTGAGCGAAATAATTAGCTGCGGGTGACCGAGCGTTCTTCTTCTCTTTTTCTTCTTCCTCAGCCCACATATAAAGCCACGCTTTCACCAACCCATATGAACGTGCCTTAGTGGCCTATAGGGGTAACGTGAATGCCAGGGTCCCAGCAGGCTGATTCTAACATAACCGTCCCATGTGAAACGAGAGACCCAAGTTGGCAGCTCCTGCCAGCCCACACTCTAGTGTCACGTGGGGTGTGACGTCACAGCGTCACGTGGGTAAGACGTAACTGCGGCCGCGTCACGCGAAGGCTTGAAAGTGCGAGTAGTATTGCTTTCGCAATAAAAAATAAAAAAAACGTGCTAGCCACGTGCCTGACAAGATGAACTGTAAAATCCGCGGAATAGTACTGTTTAGTAATCAAAGTTTTCTTGTAACTCTTTCTCGGCGCACCCCGTCTTCTCTGCTCTTGGTCTCGCAGGATCGGTCGGCGGACAGTTTGGGCAGCATCGGTGGCACGGGTCGCTACGTGAGTGCGCATCCGCCGCGCTCGTCGCGCCGCGAGCTGCTCGACGTCGAAGGGGACGACGCGAGCAGCAACGGCGGCCGTGCCGACTCAAGTAAGCCCAAGAGCAAGAGCTTCATCCGCAGACTCAGGCTGTCCACCAGGTAGCAGCAGTAGCGCAGGCCTGTGACGCACACACACCCCGAAAGAGGAGTTAGTGCTACTATCATTTGCTGCCGCGGTGCACAGTGACTCTCTTCGAATAAGAATCTGACTCCCCTCCTCCGGTGTTAACCCGAAAATGAGTGCTTTAAGCGCCGTTCCGAGTGCCAAGGGTTACCGCTCGGTGTACGTAAGTGTAAAAGGCTCTGCGTGAAGATTCAGGAGCGGGTTTGCGATGCTGGGTTCCGATTATTCCATTTTATGTATTCTGCTGGGGCCGCGGTTGCAGCTTTATCGGCGAGCGACCAGTACTGTATTGGTTGTTAGCGTATTCTTTATTACCAGTGAGGTTATGGGTACGCCTCGTCTTATTAACGGAAAAGTCATAGGGAAGTGTTTTCTTTAGCCACCGGAAAATTGGTATGAAACACCGGATATTCTGAAAAAGCCCAGTCGAAAAAAACGACAGAACTGTGTCAAAAATACGACAAAATATTCTGTAGTTCTGTCGTAACCATCAGATTTTTCTGTAGTTCTGTAGCACTTTTCTGTAGATCTGTAGTTTTTCTGTAGTATATTTCTGTTGTCTGTATTTCTGTACCACTTTTCTGTTGTAACTACAAAACTTTTTTGATGTTACTACAGAATTTGCTGTTGTCACAACTGGTTTCCCGTCAAAAACCACACAGAAATTCTGTCGTAACATTCTGTAGCTTTTTCCGACTGGGAGGTGCTCTTTTTGGGGAAGCTGCTGTCTTCTTTTCATTGCTTACTGGGTTCTGCAAGAAACGAGGCTTGCTATATGCAGCAAGACAGTCACTGATATGTTGCAGGTTGCCATCTTGCAAACAGTCTTGCGATGTTGCCCAAGTTGCTTTTACCATTGCCATCCTTAGTGATGCATAACAACAGTTTGATCCGTTTTGGAAGCACGCTCAGTATAAAGTTATTAAGCCAAATCAAGCCACCAGGAGGGAAGTCGTCTACTCAGCTATATGGCCCGCTGATTGTTCTTTTTTTTTTTTTTTGTTGAGTGTAGCGAGAGCACTATGTTGTGCGCTCATTCCATGGGTGCTGCAGTCAGAGCAACCCTATACGGGTGTCTTAAATTCAGGGCTTCGTGTCAGTTAGCTCAAAGCAGGGCAGAAATGATGAAACAGAGTGGCGAGCCGATAAAAAATGCTTAAATAAAACAAAACAAAAATTTGGCGTACACTGTATAGCGCGTTTCTCGCTGCCTGCGGCCGGAGTGCATGGAATTCTATTTTCTAAACAAAACCTGATTTCGCGCTTGACATTGTTCTGGCAGCGTTTTGAAGCCTGAAACGGAGTAGAGGAAAAATTTGCCTCTGTCACAGTTACATAGACGGTTCACCAGCGATAAGTCAAAAGCAAGCTTAAAGAAATGGCGCACTCAGAACCCCGCACTGCAAATCTCATATGGAGAAGTGTCATTCTGTTTGTTCTTTATCTTTCGCGTTCTCACGTCCTCACAGCATAGCAACTCACGTCAGCGCACATAATCTATGTGTAGTGTCGTTGAGAAGTACAATCGATCGCTTAGGATGGTATATATATAGCTTTAAATAGTCGTTTTTGGATAACATGTTTACAGTTGTTGTGTCGGGGTATGTTTCAAATGCACACCTGTGCAGGCATATGCAGGGGCCTTGTGCGTGCCGTCACATATGACGAACATGTGTGCCGCGGTGACGTATGCAGAATGTGTCAAAAGCACCGCGTCTCATAACGATCTCATAACCTCGAGCACTAACATGTACTCGTAGCTCACTGTTCACTCGCATAAACTGTTCACTTGTAAATGTACTCGTCTCTCGCACAATATGGTAACCATTGTTAACGACTTTCATAACAACGTGAAACGCAGTAACATTGCATTATATGCACTGCGCCCCCATACTGAAACATAAGCTCGCAGTTCCAATATTAATGAATCTCGCGGAGCCGTCGTTTGCGGAAGTCGTTTGAAAAGAGTATTTTATTCAGTGTTTCAGAGTACTGGTGTCGACGGTGTCCTCTTGCGCAATAACGTTTGCTGACCTTTTACATATGCACAAAAAAGATAATGCGCCGCTTGGGCAGTAACAAGCAAACTTAGGTTTACAACTTATCGTTATGGCCTGGATACGGGCCAGCGGTACACAAGAGGTGTACAGCGTCGTCCACGCTTAAGGGGAACACGCGATAAGGTGGTAGCTCTCTTCTAAGTGCCGTTGCGTCCGACACGGCCGCATGTCAAAGCAAAGTGGCACAAGAACAGATGACCCTGAAGGTAGTGCTTCGCATGGGCTGTCGTTTCTCTTCGACTTACCGTTAGTTTGGACGCAATGGCGCTCCGAACAGAGTGAGCATGCTCTCACCTGTTCACTTTAAGAGTGGACGAGACTGTATTTCTATTTGGCCAAAACTGAGCGCACAAGATAGCCTATCCGGCAGGCAGATGCCTGCAGCTAGCGACTGTCTTCGAGAAACTAAAGCCATTTTTTGACACTGTTACGTCACGTTGGAGAACGTTACCGCCTACAGCTCCGTACCTGTTGCACGGTGGCTTACTGGAGTACGTTTAATTAGAACACGAAAGGATCCGCCATGCTTGTTTGTTGTGGACTTGCCAACTGTTATTCCCGTTATGCGCCAGGCATGATTTTGTGGCTATCTTTGTGCGTTTCTTTTATTTGATGGCCTGTTGCATGTTCTAGGAAAATAATTAAAAGGAAGCTTGTGCGATGTGCAATTTTTCGTTCTTTTTGTAATCCGAGTTGCTTGTTTGCTTTGCTGACTCAGCTGCCTTGCATGATTTTTCGAATTTTCAGGACAAATCCAGGACTCGCTCATTTCCAGCGCTTTCTTTCTACGGAGTCATTTTTTTTTTTCACCGCGTGCATCATCACGCATTGCAAGTAGAAGGACGGGGGGATAACAGTGAGAAATGAGGGTGTTTGACTTGGAGTTGGGAACAGATTTACGCTGTAGGTCCTGTACTGAGCAAACGTGAGATGTCCCCCACCTTCATGTTCCGATCCATGCCACACTCCATCATAACACCATCTCACAATGCACTGTGTCTAGACCAGCACTTACGTCTGGTATTGATACCGCGAGTACTTCGTCAGGTGGCACCTGTATGCAGCGCGGCTTGGTCCCGAACTTGAAGGAGGGAGGGACTCTTTTTGCTCACAACAGTGGTCCAGATTCACTGATGCAAGTTGCAGTGTTTGTACTGCATTCCGGGCACCTTCGCTCAGAGGCTACAAAATCAGCCTCGAGTGAAAGGTGCAGTACAAGCCGGGATGCTTGTATACAAATCGTGACTGGGGCGTAATTTTAACACGATAACGTTAAAGTCCCCTTTCATCAGAAAATCCGCCGTCTGCGTTGTGAGGGAAAAATCACGAGCATAGCAATGGCAGGTGGCAGGTTGCAGCTGACGTGGCCGAACACTGACTGGACGTAGGGTTGCCTGACGTTACGTTTGACAGGAGCTGCCAACTCGGGCATCTCCTTTCATAATTGGCTAAACTGTGCATATTGAAGCTAACCGCGAAGACATTAAGTCCTCCTTGTGATGGAGTCAAGCGGCATAATGCTTTCGCAAAAAGCCGAAGGATAGAAATTGTGTGATTACGAGAGAAGAAAAAAAAAGCATTTAGATACGGAACACACAAATCAGTTTTCAGAAGGCAGAAGAAACAAAAATGAAATTTCCCAGCCCGCACCGCCTAGGGCACAAGAGGCTAAAAGGCTAAAATAGGGAACAAAGTAGGAATTCAATGTTGCACTACAGAGCGGCAAGAAAGCAGTTCACATGTGTAGTGGTGCGTGGTATTGGTGTTTTGGGGTATTGCTACAATCTCATTTGTAATTGGAATTTGCAAGTGGCAGACGGTTGATAAAGAAAAATACTTTGTCGAGAATGGATTTGTCTAGATGAACGCTGATACATGAGAGGTCATCCTTTGTTCATCTCGACAGTGTTGTTTTACTTTAAACTGGTGAATGTTGTCTAATTCCGGATAGAACTTCACTAGAGAGGTACACTGCCACGCAACTGATGAACTGTCTTGCAATGTTGTCTTAGCATCGACTTCGCAAGATCTTGAAGCAAGCAGGCCT
Organism: Amblyomma maculatum; assembly: GCF_055883805.1. Classification (NCBI taxonomy): domain Eukaryota; kingdom Metazoa; phylum Arthropoda; class Arachnida; order Ixodida; family Ixodidae; genus Amblyomma; species Amblyomma maculatum. The sequence goes on along the minus strand of NC_139346.1, from coordinate 171,633,616 downwards.
TCCAGCGAACTTTAACGAATGCGCTGATTCGATATCATTATAGATATTTCATGAGAGCTTACAAACCTAAACACAATGCGCAAGAATAACGCATTAGAGTGAGTCAGAACAAACGAAGACTTGCCGATCGTGAAGTCTCGTGACAGAGAAATTCATATTCATCACGGAAACTATAATCTTGTGTTGAACACGGGAAGACTATGCACACGTTGTAAGCCAAATGTTCTATTCTAGCTACGCTGTCGTATTCTAATGCACTCAGGTTATATTGTCGAGTGTCGCTTGCACAAAGTCAATCATTCGTAGCTCACAGCTAGCAAAAGTGATAGCACGCTCATCTAACACAGTGTCCCTTGTGCCTCCACTCAACCACTTCCGATAGCATATAAGATCGGGAGGAGCGGAACTCGTGCCTCGGGCGTGCTGTGCGGCACATTTTATGAACCTTCCCCTGTCTTCCTTGTGGTGTTATTCTGCAGCGAGGGCTGCACATGAAACATGCAGTATGTCAGGGTAACTGTATTTCAGGCATGTTCCCAAATTGTGTTGTGCAATACGAAAGCGCCGATGGTGATGTCAAACTGACATTTATGCTACGAGGCTCTCGTTTATTTTAGCTGTCATGTAATCATCGAGTTATCTCTTATGTTATCTCATTTTCAGTAGTTATCTAGTCACCTCATTTATTTTCCTACTTGGCGTAGAATCTTGCCGTTGCGGGGTTGTGAATTTTGCCCCCGCCAGCAGTTAGTCATCTGAGCGGCACCAGCGTTAGAGGCACTTGTGTGCCCTTTAATTGTGTCACCGAGTTTTCTAATGGCGCAAATATCGGCATAAAAAATGGCAATCTCAGCATACTCAGATACTCAGAAATTCTGGGCAAGCACATTTTTCGACGCGAAGTTGCTTGTAGACGCAATATTTTCGCACATCGTAGAATTCGTTATACTCGCATATCTCCCTTTGAGAGGCTCGTAGTTTTTTAATAGTCCTGATTACTGGGTGTGAGCCAAAGATAAACTTTAAAAGAAAGATTTTGGTGCACATAGTGAAATGAAACCTTTCCCTTGAAGATATTTACATAAGAATATCTTACAACAGTCCACATCATCACCTCCGAATTAAAGCTGAAGTTCAAGAAACCTTGAATTGGATATATACCTGGCAGTCTTTGCCATTGAAGATTCTGCGCTATGCTTAGAGCTTGCCCCTTTGAGCCTGTTTTCGCTTCATTGAAATATTGTAATTGTGATCTAAGCTACATTCATTAATCATTGAGCGATACAAGCGCTGCATCAAACAAAGCTATCTTGCATTGTTGCCTAACATGTTACTGAACATACCCCGGTAGACGTGCGGATATGTAATTTATAGGTGCTTTACTTTTTCTAAAGTTGGTACTAACCGAAAGCCAGTAACAGTTCTGGCCCCGACCAGAAACATAACTTGGTATAGCACAGGTATAGAAAAACAAGACAAAGACAGGACTCGTAGTGTCGATGTCCATTGCTCTTCCACGTCTTAAACAGCCGTATGACTCATGTTTCACTGACACGCTCGGGGACGCAAGTTGGTCAGTTTAGATCTTGGAAAGCACATTGATGTTGATCGATTATTTAGGGGAATCCCCCATGAGCTTATGTTTGCTGAATTGGAATTCATACTTTTGCACGCTTACATATATTTACTAGCCATTCCTTATTGCCCAAGAAGATTCCTGACTACGCCGACACTGCTGAAATAACCATCACAAATGACTGCGTTTCAACTATGCAAGCGTCGCGAAAAGAGTGCGTCTAGCAGAGCTCATTTTTTGCATCAGCGTTCGCTACAGAAGTTCATAAACAGGATAAACGTGTCTTTGAGGCGCCTTCAATAATAAGAGACCTAGCCGTAATAAGGAAGTAAAGATGGACCAACAATTCCACACAAGGCATGTTGTATACTTCACCTTGTGAGAGTTGATGGTACGGTATGATTTGGTACGTATTGTACTGTACGGATATGATATAGCATGGTATGATATGGTATGTCGTGGTATAGGTACAATACGGTACAGTTTGGTATTTGGGGTTTAACGTGACAAAGCGACGTCGACTGTGGGGGACGCAGTCGGTGAGGGCTAAGGTAAATTTGACCACCTGTGATTATTTAACGTGCACTGGCATTGCACAGTACACAGGAGTCTCGCGTTTTTCCTCTGTCGAAAAGTGGCAGCCGCGCCCGGAATGAATTCTGCGTCCTGAGGCTAATTCTTGAGGCGGAATGGAATCAGCATCCCTCAGTTAAACAGACGGACAATTTGTGTACTGTGGGAACGGGTGCGACGCCACAGGCACTGTACTACCGGAGGCACTGATTATTCTTACAAGATCAAATCAAGCTTGCAAGCCAGGGGTAAAGCGTAAGCGCATAATGAACACGTCATGTGTTAGTTTTACGTATAGACATTTTCAAAACTGGCCGTAGGGCGCTGCCGTATTGGAGACTGGGCTGTGCTCATGGCACAAGAAAAAGCTGCGGGTTCTCCCCCCACGCCTGCTTCACAGCCCAGTCAAACTGGTTTCTATCAGGGTTGTGAAAAGGTCTATAGTAATGAAAAAGAGGGTGTGTGCAGCGCTCCAGTTTACATTGCTCAGTAGCCTTCAACAACGGATGCAAAAATTCGGAAGGTTTCGTTGTTACATTGAACCTGATAAAATCAATACTATATTTCCTCTTGCTTTCGTCCTTTCGCCTAATATTTCTAATCTCTAGAAAGCGCTCGAGAATGTTATTCTCGTCCTCCTTGAAGACGCTGTCTTTTGACACTTCTTTTCTTCTAGTCTCCTAGCACAATACTTGTCAAACGCGTTGTTCACATGCACAAGGGGCGTATACCAGTGTATACGTACATGTGTAAAGAGTGACCGCCGAGACAGGCGTTCTTTACAGTCTGTATCTTCGCAGAGTCACAATAACTAGCCTTAAACCATCGTGTGCCCCTCTATTTTACTTCTGGTCAATAGTTGCACTAACTGTTGTCGACGCGTAGTACGTGATTACTCACGTTCGTGGCTTCATTGGAGCACTTTTTACTCTCTTACACATGATTCCAAACCCTTGGACCCATATCGGTAATATAGGCACAGAAATATAACCCATGGCTGCTGCTTGTCCTTATGTTCGTGCAATGCTGCCGTCAATTACAGGTTCTACACTGACGAAATAAGCTAAATTTTGGCTTATGCGATATAGGTTCAGTATCAGGATTGCTCAATTAATCAAACTGCGGGAACTGTCCACTGTGAGCCTTCACTCTTGGTGAATGTAGGCACACAAGTAGGAGCGCAGTGTTTAAATAAATGGGCGGAATAACCCACGTAGCCGCTACACGAACAGGTTTTCTAATATATTTGCTAATTTTTGTGGCCAGCGGCATGCGCTGCCTCCGCACGATGCTCAAGGAAGTTGCGGCAGTTCCCGAACAAGACGCGGAGTTCCTTTGGCCTTATGTCGTCTTCTGGAAAATTTAGTCTCATAACACTGTAAACACGAATAAGCTCATAAGGGAGTAAAAAGGTGGTAGTGCGTCCTCTAGCGTATTCTTTTGCAGGCCAAGGCATTTGCTGCAAACTCAGGGGTAGATTTTCACCACAGGAAAAATCAGCTTCCATTGCTGACTATAGGTAGTTTGTATTTCTAGCGATGAAAACCTAACCCAGAGCTTGGAGAGAATGTCGTGGCCCTACAAGGAAGTGCACTACAAGATATGCTACTCCCTTTTTGCTCCCTTATGGGTTTATTCGGTTTTTGAGTGATAACGTACCCCGAAAATGAAGCGATAAAGGCCGCTAGCAGGATGTTCCTCAGCCAATGACGTCGACTGATTTTCTTGATGTCTAGGTTAATACGTGGTTAATGCCCCGCCACACAGGATACGTTGTTCTCTGTCTCGTAAACGGACTAACCACGAATTAACCGTGACGTCATGAAAATTACTGGATGAATTGGGCTGGAGGGACATTGAAGGGCATTTTCCCACTTCGGTTTTGGGTTTTATCTGACCATACCTAAGCGATCACCGAGGTAGCTTGACAAGCTAATCGCTCAATACATTTTTCTGTCGCGTTAAAAATTTGGGACTTAGTTCGTTCTCTTTTTTTATACTTGCGGCCTTATCCAAGGTGGTGAAAGGGCGCTCTTTAATTTGCGTATTCTGACAAAAAAAAAAAAAAGAATAAAGCTTACGTCTAAATTTAGGTATGTATCAAATTTGTGCATATCACACCATTGCATCTTGCTGTGCTTCCACTAGCACCATTCCATGAGGCAAAATCGTTAAAGCATAGCATTAAATATAGGACAGCGTCAGCCTTGGGTCGCAGTATTATTCCACTGCTTGTAGGTCAGAACAAAAAGCAGTGTACAAAATATGTTGATGTTGTGCCAGTGCCTTCAAGAATAATATTTTGCTTCTGTGCCCACTAGTGATTATAGAAGGACACTCGATAAGATAAATTAAAACTTTCAATTGCTTCATTTTCTTGAATTTCTGAACGTGGATGTGAACGCTCCTAACCGTGCTGCAAAATTAATATTGCTCACATATCAATGTTTCTATCACCAAGAAAATAACGTGTTACTTGGCGCACATTTCGCGGAGTGTTTTCTGGCCTCAAAAGACAATATTTATCAAGTTTGTCGAGCTCATTGAGTGCACTATTTATGCATTAACTGAAATGTTCTTGCCTGTGTTAACGCACTTGAGTTTGCATTGTGGAGCGATGCGTGTTTCAAGGTGTATACGTATGAGACGCTCGTCTCCCTTCTTTCCCTAGATGACGCTGCTGATGCTGTGTTTGGCGCAATGTGCTCCCGGTGTGTTCTGTTCGTTTCTGTTTTCCCATTTCCTTTTGCGATGATTGCCACCAAACTGCATCTCGTTTTCTTGTTTGTTTTCGGTGTGTTCATGTGCTGTACCCATTTTGCTGGTTGGTTCTCTCTCGTGAAGCATTAAATTGTGCTGCTGAACTGGGACTGAGTTTGTGCTTCTTTGGCCTTTGGTTGCATCCTTGGTTGCGGATTGGGCTTGTTTGCAATGTGCTTGCAGGCTCTAGAAGGCGTGGCTTCCTGGCATGCAAGTGAGTAGTATGCTGCGCCTCTGTTGGCCGGAACGGTGCAACTTGCGTCGGTGCGCCGATTTGACAACACATTGACCCAGTAGTTAAGTGATTCAGTTGGCCAATAAGATCTGACTACGACTACAGGGTCTAAACCTGGAAAAATGTCACCGTAGATGTGCAGGTTACTATGATTAAGAAAAAAAAAAAAAGGTCTGGAGTTTTATATCATAGCGCTAATAATAAACTTCGCGAAGAGAATTGGTATTTGAATTGAAACATCGCTCACAATACGACCTTATTTTCATACGCAGATCTTCACAAAGGTATTACCGAAATGATTGCTTATCGAACAAGTCAATCACAGTCTGGTATGCTGTACTCTAGATATCTGGCTCCATCAAGGCTGGTTCACACTGGCGACTCGCGGAGGTCGCGCGACACGATTCGTCACGGAAGGGGCGACCCGAACGAGTCGCCAGCGACCCGTTTGAGGTAGTTTGAGGGAGTCGCTCGCTGACCGATTTCTTGCGACGCGATTTGAAGTCGCAAAGCTACTGAGCCAATCCGCAGCACTTCTGCCTCCTTCCAACGCGGGAAATTTGAAGAGTGCATGCACGATCGACTTCCTGCGCCCGCAGTTGGACACACATGTTAAGGATCACTGCGAGAGTGACACGCACTAATTCGCGTTTGTACTGGTATTCTTGGTAATGTGCTTGACGCTCGGGCATGAGGCGATTTCGTGATCTGCTATTTCGCGAGATCGCAAACAACAGCGCACACAACACCGCCGCTTCCGTCTTCGTCGTTGGCTGTCGAAACAGTCCTAAACATGGGGATAACCATAAGATCCTGTTCTTCGCTGATAATTTCACATATTCATAACCGAAATGAGTCCGAATTGATCTACCCCGAGCGCGGTAGCAGAAGCCGTAAAGGCGCGAAAGTCGGCTCTTCGTTCAAATTTCGTTCGGAGAGGGGTTTGTCGTGAAGCGAGTCGCATTCTGGTGTGAACACTCCCTGTTGATCGACGATTGTCGCCGGTCTCCCCCTCCGTGGCGAATCGAGCCGCGCGACCTCCGCGAGTCGCCAGTTAGAACCAGCCTTCAGTGTGATGCGCATGGGTACTAGGTAACTCTTTCTCACAGTTTGCTGGAACTGGAGTGGGCGCCATCGTATTCGACATATAATCAGGAACACGATCATTATTATGCGTTGTATCCTTACTTTACAAAGCAATGTCTGGTCAGTAGATTGTATAAGGGCTGTCGACATATTTTTTCAAGATGACTGAAAATCCCGTTGAACTGGGGTAATACGAGACAATATCTTTTTTTTTTTTTTTGTGCTATAGTGGATGAGCAAAGAGAAGCGCGGATTACAACGAAATAAGTTAATGCGCACTCATCTTCTCGCTCATAGCCTGTCGAGCGGCCGATTTACGTCTAGCAATGTTCGCTCCAGTGCCGACAGACGGCGAGACTCATCACCATAATAGCGAATAAAGTGCGCACGAAAACCCAGTAGATAGACGTTCTCTTCTGACAGCCACTGAATGCCAGTAGCCACAGCAGCATGTGCAATCGCCGAGCAGCCAACCAGGCCTGTCATGGCAAGCATCTCATCCGGAGTTGCCTTGCCGACTACCGGTGTAAACGAGGTGAACGCGAACATAATCGCTCGGTTGCTCACGGAATGTCTGTGTTCCAGTATCTGTTAAAATTTTGCAGTCTACCGCCGTTGCGGCCTGAGCATGCGCGTGACTAATCGGCAACGTAGTTATCGATGGTTGTCCTGGTCAGGTGAAGAAGTATGTCCCTGTCATCCTCATAACCCCAGTGGCTGATTGGAAGGGGCACGCATCCTCGTCCGGCTCAGCCTTGGTACTGGCGAGACCGCGCTCCGAACAATTCTTCCAGAAATTCTTTCGGCCACCTCCCGCTACGCTTGCCTTGTCTATACTATGTAGAAATCTACGCCGTTATCATAACGATCACCACTTATCTTGTCTACGCATTGCATATCATATCCAAGCTTATTTGTTTTTCCTGGTTTCGGCTAAGGTATCGTTAACTCGCATTTGTTCACTTACATGCTTCCTGTCCCTTAGTGTTACACCTATCATTTTCCTTTCCACAGCTGTCTGCATTAACCTTTGTTTAGGTCGAACCTTTTTTTGTCACCCTCCACGTTTCGTCCTCATACGTGAGTGCTGGTAAGGGACGCCTCTTATATACATTCCTTTTAAGAGTACTGGCAAACTACTATTGATGAGCTGAGGACAATAATCGAGCATGATTCGCCTCATTCTTCTTCTTGTCGTTATTTCACTCTTGTGGTGCGGATTTACAGTGGCTGCCCGTCCTTATTCCTTTACCACAGCGCCTCGCTAACTATCGTAAACTGGTGTCTCCCTTCCGAGGCTTCTGAAAATTACTTTATATTTCTTCATAATTTTCTAGCTTGCCGTTCTCCTTTGCCTGTCTAGACCATCATCCAAGTTCATCCACTGAGTTACTTGTCATCAGCGAATTGAAGCTTAAATAGGTATTCTCCATAAATTCTGCCTCCTGGAAACAAGCTGTGAAGAGCACTGTACAGACGGTGACCCCCTGCCTAACGCATTTCGTAATTTGAATTCTATTACCTTGTTTATGAAGGACTATGGTGGCTGTGTAGCCACTGTCGATACCTTCGAATATTTTTACATATGGCGCTTCTATACACTCTGGTTCCGTAATGCCTGCATGGCTGTCGAGGTTCCGACAAGTAAAGTCATTTCGCTTCATCTATGACGGCTATATAGGTAGGGGTTGGTTATATTGCGCAGATTTCTCTATCACCAAACTGATAGTGTGAATGTGTTCTATGGTGGAAGTCTTTGCCCCTTTGGTTGAATTGAAGTCTAAATTTCACCCTCATATTTTTAGCTATCACCTTAGTAATATAGTCGGTACACAACGAACAACAACCTTATCAGTCTGTAATTTTTCAAGTTTGGCGTCAGCTTTCTAATGTATTAAGATAATGTTCATGTTCTTATAGGTTCCCATAATCTTGACGTCATGAGGAATTTCGTATAAAGAGGGGCCAAATCTTCTTGCACAGTCTTAATAATTCCTTCCATCCTTCAACAGATTTTCTCCTCGCCAGCTGTCTTCCCCCCTTTGCGCTGTTTCTAAGACTTTCTTTACTTCCTTGGATGCCGATGGAATACTCAGTCACTGTGCGCTACTACCATTGTCATTATCATCCAAATTTCTGTGGCTACTGTGTAGAAGATATCTGTAGAACTCTTTGAGTACAGTTATTATTTATCTGTACCGGTTACGATAATGTCCCATTGTCTCTTAGCGCTTACATCTGATTTAGGTCTATGCCTTGTCTGCTTAGCCCGGTCGTAGAACTAAAGCCTGATCCTCTCTCGTGCGTGTATTCTCCGGCCATAGCAGCGGTAAGCTACAAAGTTTTAACAGACTGTACGCCAGACATTGCTGGAAGGTCGCACTATGTAAAAAGTTGTTATTGCGCTTGAGCCCAGTCACAAATCTTAGCGACTTTGGGCTAACGCTTATGAACAGGCAAAGGCATCCATCATCCCATATGGATGGGGATGAGTGATCACTCCCTAAGTGGCGACAACTTCAGCGTCTGGAGTTTACATGATTAATTTTCAAACAAATGCATGTTTACTTCACCTCAAAAATGCTGAAACAGAGGCTGCGGTGAGTATAGCATCGTTTCGCACGCCTTTTCCTGCCATTGCCGTGGTAAGAGCTGGTGTTTATGGCACTCGCCACAGCAGTGCGCAAAGTACATGCGCAAATTTGTTTCTGGCTGCCCGTCTTAGCAAAAAAATGAAAGAGAAGGGACACTCGTAGTGCCAGTATCCCAAATTTTCATTTGCTCCTGCGCTACCTCACAGCAAACTCATTTGCCGACTGGGGAGGGGTGCTTGAGCCATAGCCTGTCACCACACATAAAAAGGACAATGCCTGAGGTAGGGGGCCATAATTGACCCGTTCGCTAGCCAACGGCAATAAGCCAATAGCCAAGAAGGCAATATTTGAGGCGCCAGTCGGACTTAAGGGATTCATGAACATTAGCGAACAGCTTAAGAGGACACTCGGAACAAGTTGAAGTTGGCCTGTACCGGCAGGCTGCCGGATGATAAACACAAAGACGCTTATTTAACTGGAAACATAACTTTCGTAAGCTGTAAGAAATCCAGTAAATGTCAAGAGTTTGAATAGAGCGTCGGTAGAATTCTTACACGGAATTCTTTCAGCAATAAAGGTGTATTTTTCTGCCGAACAAACATCAACAGGCGCAGAAACATTCGTGGAATCGTTTTCAACTCAGCATAAAAGTGAATGGCGTTGTCCTCGGTATTTCCAATCGGTCCGGAGTGTATATCCTGCCTTCACAAAGCGGCTAAGACAGAGCAAGTGCAAACGTATAGATTCTCGCAAAAAGGGAAACAAAAGACTTGAAATGGGTGCCACAGGAGAAGCGCCTCCTTGTGATGTTTTTTCTTTCTGTTCTCCAGTGAGTGTTCGTGTCTTATCGTTCACCAGAATACTTTTCCTGTAAGCATGTGCCAACTACTTCAACAAGCCCACAGAGCCGTGTAGTTTCTTTGTTACACGAACAAGAAACAGGCACCGCGGTAAGGTCAACCAGTGCGGAATTTCCAGAACTTCGTATTTTGCTTGGCTAGTGATCAAAATTCAATTCAATTGCAGGAACACGAGTTTGCTAGAAACCTGACTTCAACAAAAAAGCTTCGCTGTTTTCTGTATGCACACTTGATACCAAACGTCATCTTTGCAATACATTATTAAATAAATGAAAAACAATTGAACCTGCACTCAGTGGCAGGGAACACCGCGATGCAACTAGGTTTTAAATTCTGAATCAAAATTGCCGAAAGCCTAGCAGTTGCCAAGCAAGATACGAAACTCACACTCAGGAATAAAGCACAGACAAAGGGCTCTTTTTCCCCGAAATTAGTGTGTAGACAGAGTCTACCGGCCTACTGGCATCTGGACCAAATGGTTGCCGTAAAGATGTCCTGAATGTTGGAGCCTGGTGCTGTCACCATGGAATTCGCCCCGCGTACCAAGCCGTTTTGCGCACATGTGTCCTTTCTTACAGTGTCAACAGCGGGCATCCTGGAGTTCTCGCTGCTTTTGCTCAACGGCGGCAAAGCGCTCAAGTGCATCATCCACCGGGCAAAGGTGACTACCACTACTGCACTTTCTGTGCCTGAAGGGACACTGTAGTCAAATTAGAGTTATCCTGTATCGATAGAGTAAATACCACGTTGCATTGAAAGGAGGGCAATTTAAACTGAACAGATTGATTTTACAAGCGATGAAGAAAAAAAAAATCTGCAGCCGCTCGGACCTCAGAGCATGATGAGTGAACTGCGACTAAACAGACGCAAGCAACAACCAGGGAAATATTCGCGGCCAAGGGAAAGTGTACGCACTCTTGGCTCGAATTGAGCTTCCCTAATTGGCCTCTGCTGTAGGTTATAGTTCAGGATAAGAGTGGCTGTACCCCATTCGGGACACTTAAAAGTTTATATGCATTGTTGTTGAGCTCCTTACTGCGGATTGCGGCATGCAGACGAGTTTCGACAACAGCGAGGATGCGATACCGGATGAGCTTATTATAGGCTTACACAGTTATAATAAGAAATGCCGGTATAGCTGGCACCGGCCACTGGTTACTGTAGGAAGAATGGGACAGGATGGAGGTGTAGTAATCACCAAACAGGGTATGGTTATCGTGGGAAATTTGCGTTTAAGTAAGAGGGTAATGCTAGCGTACAGGCACCTAACCGTGTAGTCGTTGCTGAGGAAACCGTCTACGTTATGGCTACTATAGAAGGAAGAGAGTATGGGAAGAGTGAGCCACAGGGCAATCGGAACGTGGTTACCGTGAAAGGAGGAGAGCATTACGAGAGCGTGAGCCGCCGTGGGAATCACACTGAAGACAGTTGCTATCGATAGCAGGAGGATAATGCGGAAATTATGAGGTATGGCAAGTGCGAGGAACGAGGGTGGCTTTGGCGTTAACTATCCAAAGAGTGGTTACCATGGAAGGAAGAGAGTATGGGGAGGAGGGAAGAATGTAGCAAGTGCTGCCAGAAGAGACGCTCATTCGCCACGCGCCTGGAACACAAATCTGGAGAGGCGCGGTATTCGATGATCATCTATTGCCTCGTACACATGAGTCCGACGCTATAGTAGGTTGAGTCGGGGGGAGCTAGTCGTCTCGCTTAGTCAACCCGACCCGTCCGGGTTTACATGAACCCATTTCTGTCAAGCAGTGATCGACACAGCACCTTGCGTCGATCACGCGAATCACGTGCACTAGGAAGAGGAGGAAGGGGAGGAATGCACAGACGAACAGCCCCCTGTCCCGTCTCTCGCTGCTCTCCGACAAGCTAGAAGACAAAAGAGGAAACGCTGACCCAACGCGACAGCATAAGCATACCCCTAGCTTACAGGGTCGGATCCAGCCAATGTATACCCATGCAGTCGGGTTGAAATCCCGGAAGTGCCGTGAAACGGTGTTACGACTCTGGTCCGTGTCCGGGTATTAAGGCTCTGAATGCACAAGATGAGGTGAACGAAAGTTGAATTTATACACTATTTACAGTTAGGGCACAAGGCACAACAATACCGGCACGGGGGCCGAAAGTTGCTGGCTACACGCGACTGTCTTCGCACAACGAGCAACACTGCACTCGACGACGCTCACAAAGGCCTCTCTCGACCACCGGCCGAGTGCCTTCTTTTATGGGCCAGAAAGGCGTTAGAATTTGAACTGTCCAATCCGGAAGCAGTAATTGGCGGCGGGCTAAGAGGCCAAATAACGAGTGCGCTGGGCTCTCGCCGCATATCTTCCGCGTTGCAAAGGGGCTGAGGCGCCGAGCAGTCTGGAGCATGTTGAATCCCACCGACGAGGCTTTTCTACAGTGCGCCGAAGCCATGCAGCGCAGCACCTTAGCTTGTGAAGGGACATCAGGCGCTCGCCTCCACCCGCTCGGCTAGTCGCCGACCGCTGCAGGAGCCACGGGAACCGCGGCTAGAAGCCCGATCATAGCAGCTCGTCCGCCACCCGCAGAGGTCTCGAAAGGGGTCACACCTCCGTGGTGTCCCCTGAAAACGTCGTATCAGCTGGGTTGATCTCCGGTCCCCGGTGCTTGCCAGAAGGGAGGTATCTGCAAGCCGAGGGTCTCAGGTAGGGCATCAGTGATGAGGTCTGCAGAATACCCCCCCCCCCCCCCCCCCCCCCGCCCTCGGCAATGCAAGAGCGCCACCTCCTCCTGAGCTATGTCAGGCAACTAAACAACAAGTCTTAATGCTAAAAGAATGGCAAAGTAACTTTCTCCTACGGTATTCCGAAACATAGAAAAACACTACCTTGAATGTTAAGCAATGTGACGCTTCCCTCTACTGTGCTGAAGCGCTTACTTTTGAACGTGCCCTCCGGGGTCGCAGCCTGCCTCTGCAAGCTTCTCTTCACAACAGCGCGGTGTGACTCCGTTCGCTGGCTGTTAGGTTGCTCCAGCGCGCTCATTTAGCACAGCGTTATTTCTCGCCATTCCTTCACGGGCAGGACACCTCTGAGTGCTGAAAGAGTCATCAATCGCCTGTTCAGCCGCTAACGCATCCCCGTCTACCCTCACTGGGAGGCGATACAGAGGTTTCAAATTCCTCACTCGATTCACTCGGCGGGGCAGAAGGCGTCTCATTCCCGAAAGCGGCTGTCGTTGCGCCTATGTGAGCGTTTCTTTAGCAGGGAGCATGCTGTTCAACTTGAACTGAGGGCTTTGACTGGTCCGCGATTTCTTCACTCTATGGGGCAGAACACGTATCGTTCTCGAAAGCAGATATCGCAGCGTCTACGTGAGAAGTTCTTTCGCATGAGCATGCTCCTCAGGTTCAACTGTCAGCTTCGACTGGTCCGCGATTTCGCGTGATTCTAAACGCGTAACTGCGTGTACAGAGCGGTCCCCGTAGCTGAGTCCCCCTTTATCCAGCTGAGACTCTGAACGGTTGGAAAAGAGATAATGCAACCGCTCTGACAAGGCGACCGACACATCTGCCTCTGTACGCAGTACGTCAAACAAATCCTCAACTGTGGCGCGAGACCGGCAGAGAAACGCTGTTCTCTGCGCGATCTGTCTGATCCGCACGAACTCCGGAACTCCGGAGATGGAATAAGTGCAGGGTGCACTACATCCACCGTGGCGGCGGAGTCGCTCAGAACCTGACACCGTTTCCCCTTCAGGGCCTGTTCGCGCGAGTGCGGCTCCAGCAGGCTAATATTCTCTGAGTCGAAGGTGGCGAGCGAAAAAAAAACCACCCTTTTTCCTCGACAGCCTCTCGCGATGTGCCCAGGTTCGTTACAGCAGAAACAGACTGTCGATTTCCTCTTCTCAAATACTTTAGCACGTTCCTTCTCCCTCTTTTCTTCTTCACTGTCGTTTCCTACGGCTGCGCCGTTTTCGTGGCCCTCCTCGCTTGTTTCTTTCTCTGCACACGGGGTGGGTACACGTTTCTTATTCCGCGATGGGCGCTTCACAAAATCCTTGTGGGGCTCCGCGACTGCCCGCAAGTTTTCTCTACCTGCGTCGTGCCTGACCTGGAACTTTTCTCTGGGCTCAGTGGCGCGCTCCAAGCTTTTCTTTTCGGGCCTGTCTTGCACCCACATTCACTCATTCAGACGGTTGTAAAACTACTCTAGTCAGATTTCCTCTACAACTTTGTCCCGGTCCTCTTAGACCTCAGCTGTTTCGAGCCATTCGATCAAATTTGCTTTCAGACTGTAAGCAAACTCCAGAAAAGATTCGCAAGACTATTTACCTGCTTTCGACGGAAGCCGTCGGCCGAGAGGCGATACTTCTTAAGCAAAGCTGCCTTTGCCTGCTCATAATCTTCCGCCTGCTCTTTAGTAAGCCGAGCAAGCAAGTTGGCCGCTTCGCAAGGTAAAACTAAGGTTTAGGTTTAGGTTTAAAGGACATCAAGCAGATTTTCAAAAGTACTAAAACACTATATATTTTAAGCATATTATTTGTTGATCCCGTTTGTAAATTGATTTTTTTTTTTTTCATTGTGTAAAAGCACCAATGCAATCGCCGAATGAAAATGCGCCATTCAAATCTCCTGCGCCCCGAGCGACCACTGCATAGGAAGATAGGGGAGAGAAAAACCTCGCTCATGCCGTCCGATGTGACGTCAATTTGAGGAGCCGGAAAGGAACCAAGCCACCCGAGAAAGCTTTCGGTTCACGCTGCATTTCGTCTTGCGTGCGTTGTGGTCGTAAAAAACATGTCAACTTTGTCTTGTGCACCCGATGCTCTGCATGTGTTCGGATGCACGAGCACCTGTGGCCGCGACGATGTCGTCTTCCATCGTATCTCGCAATGTCCAGAGCTCGCAGTGCAATGGGACGCTGCTGAAATAGAGATAAATTCTGGGCGACCAAAGGAAATGTATTTGACTACGTGTAGAGTTTGTTCCCAATGCGAAAAAGACACGGCTAAACGGTTACGCGGTTTCTTAGATTTTCTCGGACTAAATAGTCATGCCAGTCACGGTACCCAGAAACTCCTTTTATACTAAAAGGAGGAAAAGGACGGTAAAGGCTCGTACTTCTAATTGCTATTCTATTACTTTCTGACAGTTCAGGTCTCATTTGTATGTGAACCGTTGCGTTAAGCGTTGATTGCGATCAGTTCACGGAGTGCAATCTTTCGATGGGACGGGCAGACAGCATCTCCGCGTGGTTGTACTTGCGTTTGTCGTTTTCTTGAACAAGGGTACACGTTACGGCTTCTATGCTAAAAATCGCACATCTCATCAGCCGCACGCCATGGTGATTTTTTTTGCTAACGAGCAAGTGATTGAGAGGAGCTTACAGTTATATCGCAGATTGTGACGACTTTGCGAGTTCCTTTTCCGCACGGCACGTGCCTCACATGCTCGTGGAACCCTTGTGGCGGCGTTATTAGAAGATCAGGCGTGCACCCCTGACCTGAATATGGAGCGCACTGAGCGAGGTTTGGTTCGATGTGCCACCAATCACCGAAGTTGTTCATATATGACCTCGTGGTTCTGCACCCTTTGCTGCCTCGTCATGAGTAATACTTACCCGAGTCACCTTGAAATATTTAGTTTTTTCTTGTTTGGGTATGCAAATTAAGTGAGAAATGAAACCAACGCGGTTTTCGTAAGAAAGCTCATTTAAAAACATGGTTTTCTCATGAAAGTTTGAGTGCGGTGAAGTTTCAGCTTCGCTTTTAACATACCTCAGCCGTCGCTTCTATAAACTTATGCCCTGATCGTGCGAAAAGGGAAGCCTTCTCTACGTCTACTCAATGTGCTATGACTCAAGCAGCATTCTGCACGAGTTGTACTTGGTCTCACCACCAGTGTGTTCACGTGAATCGCAGTTCGGCAACCGCGCTTCGCTCTGTGTCCCTTTCTCTGATAGCCGCTATGTGCTGCTTCATCCTTTCCACAAAATTCTTCATTTCCCCTACGTACGACGCTAGTTATTTGGAGCATGGAATTTGGTACACTATACCTTGGGAACTTTTCCGAAATAATGGTCTTCCGGGCTGGACATAAGGAGGGTGATAGTGGTAGCCGGCTTCTGCATTGTTCACTGCCCTTTTTTCCCATAAATATGTCCACCAAGGATTTCTCTGAAGGCCACATAGTTTCTGCTAGTAATGACATGCGCTGCTTTAAAAAAAAATCTTACGCGGCACCACAGCAAATTTTCAAGCTAAGCCGGTACACGCTGATGGGTTTACTTCTGCTTCTGACTTCTGCTGACTGACTTCTGCTCTCCACAACGGAGATGTTGCGTCGTTTTTGGGTGCATCTGGTACGGATGCATACGGTCAAACTCCCGATGGTCACTCGAGTGGAAATAGCGTGTCATGGTCACTTTCACAACGCCGCCGAGAGCGGCGATCAGCAAGAAGCGCAATGCCTGAGCCACATCGGCAGCTTCCCCGGTCCTCGAAATGTCATTACGCGATGTCTTGGCCGATCACAGGCGGTGGCGTGACCCGTGGTGAGACCCGTGGCGCCGGCTGCGAATTTCTGCAAAAAAAGTTTATTTCTGCTTTTTTATACCCAATTTTAATCTGATATTCGAGGTTGCAGTACGAAAAACTACATTTTGCTGAGAACTCGATGAAAGAAAAAAATGTGCTGCAGTGTGCCTTTAACTCAATTCTAATTCAGCGAACCGCATCTAGAACTGCAGCAGCAGCTCGTAATATCGTCACCCCCCCCCCCCCCCCCCCCCTTCCTGTGCTCTCAAGGGGTGCCCGACCAATCCCACTGGTGCAAGGGTCCTCGAGATATCCATGGCTGAGAATTTTTATATTCGAACGCCGAAAAGAACAGCCGGAATAAAGTACCATTTCTTGTTACACTCCGCTGGCTAAAGAAACGGAATGCGGTGATGTGCAAATTTCACATTTGAGGTGACTGACATTGGTTTGAGATGATTACCGTAATAACGCTGACGTCACCGCTTGGAAGCGCTTCCACTTTCTCAGTTCATGTTCATGAGCTGCGGCTCCTTTTCAGCTTACCGCTCATCGCTGTGCAGAGGGTAAACTATTTATCTCCAGAAGTAAAAAAAAAAAAAAACAATTGCACGTCTCGCCAAAGTTGATTTTTATATTCTTTTGGGAGGAAGTGGAGAGAACAGGATTGAGTAATATTTTTGGAGACATAAATGGCGAGAGAATAAAGAATGCTTTTTATAGAGTCAACATTTGTGTGTCTGCTTGTCAGTTGTAAAATTTGAAGTTCATTTTTCTGAGCGAGGCTCGGGCTGTGAAAGGCGTATTAGTGGAGGGCTCCACATCAGCTTGTTCGTTGACGTAATATAATACTGCGGTTACTTTCTTGTTGCTTTGCTCCTTCTAATGTATTATTTCTGCTTCGTTGCTTCATTTTTATGTTTAACTGTGCGAGATCTATGTTCCATCAACTGCGTTGACTTCCTCAAAAGTCTCTTTGAGACAGTGCTCATTATTCCTTTTATCTCTTTGTCTTTGTTGTGGCTTACTGCCACAGCTCTGTTCTTTGTACGTGAGTTCATACTCTCAAAGCTACACAAACCGCAGTTCTTTTTTTTTTTTAATTTTTCTTCAAGTATTTCGAAACGTGATTAAACTTTGGTTCCGTATACTGCATGTAATTAGCTGGCCATTCCATCATAAGGATTTTAGTATTAGGTTAAAACTTGTGCTTTTGCCCGCCAGATCATAAAACGTGATTGGATGAGTTATACGACGCAAATATGATTTCGTAATTCATTATCGCTAAAAGGCGGGGTTTAACATTGCAATAAGCTTGTTTTCGAAAACTTAAAACAAAAAGATTTCCTCTCGTTAGGGTCGAAAGCAAGCTGTCGCTAGTAGCAGGGGCTATGCAACGAGTGCCTAGTTAGTAATACCTGAGAAGAAAGAAGACAGGGGAAACACATTTATCCGGTTGCGATATTATACAATAAAGAAACAAGGCAAGCTTCTTAGACGTAAAACCTTGCTAACAGCAAAAGAAAGGAGAGGACAAGAGAATGCGAATCCATTTTTCAGCTGTTCTCTTTTTCTTCTTTCATTTATTCATTCAGTGCACCTTCCTGTCTTAACACGCTTGATAACCTGACCTTTGAACAAACTCCTTCAAAACAAAACTCCCCATTTGTTCGCCCTATTGCTGGAAGAAAGAAGCGGCGGCGATCATTTTAACTTCGTCTATCTGTCTTTATTTAATAAAAGCGCCCAGTCCAAACTGATGAAAGTAATAACTGTAACTTTATCCAGAGGGAAAAATAACTAACTCCCGTAGTAATGAAGAGAGTCTGAAAGGCTCTCTTTAAAAATAAAGGCAAATACGGTTGAAACAAGTGTTCTTGCTGGGAAATTGTGGAAAGGTATTTGTAAAGTGAAATCGGAAGAGAGTTTTTGATTGCGGCTGGCGTGAGTCTGGAAAGAACACTGTACAATAGAAAGTATAGATGTCTTTGTGTACATTTATGCTGTAAGGGTGCGTCGCAGAAAACCGATAGCGCACTGGCGAACATGATGTGGCCTCACAGACGTGTATCGGTCTCGACTAAGTTGGTTTTTCTTTTTTCGCTTTTTTGCGCTCTATATCGCAGGAGCTCTACGGCACAGACTACAGTGGTTTCTCGGACCCTTTCGTCAGGGTGCAGCTCTTGCCCAGTTTCAAAAAGGTAGCCGACTCGACCGAAAATTCGCTTCGATATACCTGCCTGTACTAGTTACCTTTAGCGCAACTGCCAAGCGCAACCACCACCGGCATGCGCAGGATTTTGTTCTTAATATCCAGGCCAAACAAAATCAGTTCCATTAGAGATTAAAGCGTAAATTATTTTTGAGTTGTGATTTCTGCAAGGTATGGCTATTATTTCTATTTTTTATTGCTCTTAACAAAAGTTTGTCATTTCGATGGCAATTCGAAGTATAGCATTACTTTCCTCGTGCTCAAAAATACAAATCGTTGTGTTTACACGAATATCTGTTCGGCTGAGTTGCAGATCATAAAATGAGTAAGATAACATCCACATTCTGGTAATGTAGAAAGAGATCCATAAAACGTCAGGAAATAGCTCATTTCTTCTCGCACCCTGCAGGGCGACACGAAACAAACGAAGACTCTGCACAAAACCGTGAATCCGGAATTCAACGAGACGCTCGTGTTCCACGCGGACAGCGCCATCGACGAAAGAAAGCTCAAGTACGTGCGCCAACTTAGGCCAGCTTAAAGAGTTTTCAAACGCTAATTTTTTCACATGCAGTGTCTCGAAGTACAATACAAAATTCAAAAGTGAAGAAGAAATCTGTTCTACTCTTTGGTTCCGATAGCCTTGAAGTTCACAATATAGCACTGCTTCTTAAAAAGAATTTTTAAATTTTGTTCACTTAATGTTAGGAAATCAACCGTCTTT
Organism: Amblyomma maculatum; assembly: GCF_055883805.1. Lineage (NCBI taxonomy): Eukaryota > Metazoa > Arthropoda > Arachnida > Ixodida > Ixodidae > Amblyomma > Amblyomma maculatum. The sequence goes on along the minus strand of NC_139346.1, from coordinate 171,614,486 downwards.
TCATAGTGCTCTATCGGGTAAATGATGTCCGCTTTTATCGCTCAGTCAACTTGCTCAGAACTCGAATACTCTATTTCAACGCCTTTAAATGAAACATATGTAGTAGTTTATGTTTGAAACACCTGGTACAATTAACTTCACCAATGACATCGCGAGTGACGTTGCGATGGCAGTAACAGAAGGCTTCACTTAAGACGCTTTTATTTCTGAAAATACCTGCATAATGACGCCAATGGAATGCAACAAATAAGCGCGGTTTTTATTTGTTCACCTTCTTCTCCAGCTTTGTGAAATAAACCAACAATGGGTAAACATAGATAAACTCGAGCAACACATCAACCTGAAATATCTAATCAGAATATGATCAGCGTACACGCCTGGTTAGATAAGTGATCCCATTTTTGCTAACTTGTTTGTGAACGGAAAGAAATGCGGGTCGCAGGCTCACCGTCTTGGACGAATACCGGTTCGGCACATGCCCCCTCGGTTCCACCACGGTTCCCCTGTCGCTCCTCACGCCCAACCAGATGTGCTGGCTCAACGCAGCCCTGGACGGGAGCCGCCAGGTATAGCGCGCTGTTTCTGTTGAAAATGAGCCCCCTGCCCCTGAGGCGCTCGCGGTAGTGCTTATTTATAGGGCTCCTTGATACTCAACTGCCATTTACCTTTCGTGTACGTGGCCACTGTCTTCAAAAGTGGTTGGGTAAAGATAACTAAAAGGTAGGAGCCGCGCCACAGCAACTCGCGTGCTAGTTGCTTTCATACGTTCCTATTACTGTCAGTCTCGGCCAAATAATGACGCTGTATACAAGCTGTTAAGGTGAGGTTAGGCTTATGGTGGTGATCAAACAAATTCCCAGCGCGGAATACTCGAACCAAATTTAGTTTTGCAAGTTACCGTCAAACTGATTACTGTTGTGAAGGTTAGCCAGTTATTGCAGTCAAGTCTTTTTGTGGCTAGATGGCATATAAAGAAACATTACAACGAAAAAGTAGCCATCCCCTTTGGAAGCTCCCACATAAGACCATATACTTGCTACTTCGTTTTAACGAAGTAAAGTTTTTTTACGACTCGATAATACGAACTTCGATAGAATTTCACTGGCCATGTTGCACTGATTACAATGATTTGTAAGGGTAATGGTGTAATGGGGAAATTGGTAATGGTAATGTAATGGTGTGAAGAAGACAATGCCGTTGCTATTCCATGCAGAAACCTGCAGTTGCCGCGCGCAACACTGTCGACCACCGCACATAACATGACTACAAAGTTTCCCACTTGCGGTGAGAGCGTTTCTGCAGACTCCAGGCGTGGCTGGGCACTGATTGGCCGGCCTGTAGTATGACTCAGCACTTTACGAAGTGACGCTACGGAAGGTGTAGTACAGACATTGCACACAATCACGGCTCATAGTCGTATTATGACTCATGACTCACGGTAATAACGCTCTCGCATTCTAATGCGTAAGCAGTCTTAAGTATCTGCGTTTCGATTAAAAAGACACTCAAGTGTTTATGATAAACAAACACGAATGCGAAAGTATAAACGGCGGATATAAAAAATAAAATTTCAACGCTTAGTATATATGTTGGTTTACCGCGAGGTGCAATTTCTCTAGTGTTACGGCTGCAGTACGGCAGAAGTGAAATAAACCAGCCACGATAAAATAAAGGAAGCAAAGCTATAATTGTTGCAACAAGCCCTTACATAGGCATAAGCGGTCGTTTCCATGAAAATGGCGCAAGCACACGATCGCCGACGTTGTGGCTGGTTTTCCATAATACAAAAACGGGCGTTATTATCTGTGGTACACATTGCTGGGTTTATTTAGCCTAATTATTAACTGCATTGTATTTACAGCTATCTTATTACACTGAGGTGTAATGTTGACAAAGACTGTGCATATGAGTTAATGACACATTCTGCATGCGACTTAGACGGCGCGGCATTTATTGTGTTCATAAAGCTCTATGAGCTACTTTACTAATCATATGTCGTATCCATGACGTCAGTCTTTGCAGGCAGCATAATGCCATTTAGAAAATGGGACTACCATATGAAAAAATTTGGTTTTAGATTGTTCAGCAGTGTTTCTAGGCTCCGCAGCAGGGCATTTATTACTTTGGGGATGGAGCCTTCGAATGATGCAATAACAACTGTTGAAAAAGTAAGTAGGCTGTCCCTTTAGTCGCGTAATTGGTTACTAAAAGCTGCGAAACATCCTAGATTATTAACACATAATATTAGGGCAGTGCCTTTCAGCTGGATGAGCATGCATTTGGTACTCGTCACCGGCTGTCAGTCGCAGTTATGGTGGTCCTTCGTTTGCACCGTGTTCTCCAGTTGGCCCGGCCGCCATTTGTGAATGGGCTCTCTGTCGTCCCGCCTGCGCAGGTTCGTGATGAAGGCTGCCCGATCAGCGCCGATCGTCCTCGGGTACTGGTGTCCCTGATGCACGCCAGCGGCCGCGGTCAGCTCATCGTGGGCCTGGTGCGATGCGTTCGCCTCCTACGGAGGGACCGAACACCCACGGCTCCGTTCGTCCGACTGTAAGGAGACCAATGAAGCCACATCTCTCTAATCACATACACCAGTCGTGAAACTATACGCCTGAAAACCGTGTATTTTTTTGCTTGAGGCCGCTTTAAATAGAGTTGCATGTATGCTGGATGATGTCTAGGAGCGCCCCCTTTGAAACGGTGTGGTGACGAGTGCCACCATAATTAATCTTATATATATATATATATATATATATATATATATATATATATATATATATATATATATATATATATATATATATATATATATATATATATATATATATATATATATATATATATATATATATATATATATGAAGGAAAGAAGCCAACAGTCGGCGAGGCCAAGGAAAGCGTTGGGGATGGTATGTTTATGTTATTTTTTTTTTTTTTTTTTTTTTTTTAATGTTTACTTCGATAACCACAGAAATTAGTAATGTAATCTGTTTAGGGGAAAGATAATTAGACACAAAGTAGAAGAAAAAACAACGTGCCGATGGTGGGATCCGAACCCACGACCTCCGAATAACGCGTCCGGTGCTCTACCAACTGAGCTACATCGGCCGCTGTCCCCCCTGCTACTTTCTTGGGTATTTATGTTGTCTGTATACGAACCTTGTGTTAATTGGTCGCCTGTGCTGCTTCTTGCCTTGCATAGCCACCGCATCACCAGGCTATCATCTGGTTGGACTCGCCATCCTTCGCCGTTTCTGGTGCCTTACGTGCCTCCTCGCTCAGTCGCTTCTCTTTTGTGCTCTACTGTCCATTCAACGTCCCTTGCTACTTTATCGGCCTGAAGCGGCTTACAATCACCCGCTCTGTTTCAGCCTAACCTGTCGTGCCAGCTTCTCGTTTTCTCACTCACCGCCAGTATGACGGATCTTTTTTAAACCCTGCCTCCGTGGTATCCCTGGTTAAGGTGCTTGACTATCCTGTGCTGAAAGATGAGGGATCGAAACGTGGCCGCGGCTGCTGCTTTTCGATGGGGGCGAAAAGCAATGCGCCCATGTGCTGCGCGACCTCAGTGCACGTTAAAGGACCTCAGGTGGTCAAAATTTCCGGAACCCTCCACTACGGCGTCTCCAATAGCCTGAGTCGCTTTGGAATGTTAAACCCCATGAGCCAGCCAAGGAGACCTATTTTTTTTAAAGAAAACGAAATATAGATTTGTTTTGCCCTATGATTATTTTAGGGGCCACGGCGGATACCCAGAGGCAGAATGCTTCAATTAGTTTGCTAATTGATTATATATGCTAATTAACTTTCTTAATCTTTATTTTATGGGGCACGTTGTATTTACCGAATTGAAGCTCGTCCTCCATATTTTATTGCAAGGTCCACAAATGCTGGCCTGATAGGAAATTTCACACCGTAATCCAGCGCCAGTGGACGCGTCCGGCGTCGATCGTTCTGAAGTGCAACAACTGCGCGCTTGGGCAGCGACGGGGGGGGGGGGGGGGGGGGGGGGGGCTATCAGCGGTGTCGCGGCCGTTATCACCTGAGGCCATCTGGTTCTCAGGTGATAACAGCAAAGGGACGATATCGCCCGGTGGAGAAATATACGTCTCACGCGCTGTGTTACTGTGTGAAGCAGTGTGTCAGGCTCGCATTTATTAGCATGTAACGCGCTGCACAATTTTTTAATGAAATTTCATTCCTCGCCTATGCTATTTGGAGAACGAGCTCCAATTATCAAAGTATGCATACCCCTAAAATTAAATTTAAAAGCTAGTTAATTATTATATTTAGGTAATCAGCAAATGAATTTAAACAGTCTGCCCTGTGTCCGCCGTACACCGCAATATAGTTGCAGGTCTGAAATAAACCTTAAGTCAGTTACTTTTGTCTTAAGATTTTGGATATTCTAAAATAAAAAGTTCTGAGAGCACTGCAGAATCTTCAGTGGAGAAATGCGAAAGCCTGAGCTTTGCTGCTGTACACGGCACATCACACGCCCTTTGTATAGGCGTGTCTATCAAGCCCAGGGCTCGTGCCGCACAGTGGGAATTTCAATTCCTTAGTCCGCATTCATTGCAGTGCTCCTGAAAGTGTGGGATTGTTCGCGACCCCTACATTGCTATGGAGACGGAAGAAACGCTAGACAAGGAGAACACATCTCGTGAAATCTCAGGAAAGATCTGGTAAACAGACCTCGCGCAAGCGAGATTTTCATCATGAGACGAGAAAAGCTTTCGCCTTGAAACACCAATTATATTCACAGATACAAAGTAACAAAGAATGCAAGTGTTTGGGAGTCACTTTTTGAGATTAAGCGGCCGTTAGCGGCGAGCGTTTGCTGGAAGCCTTCTTTGACGGAGTCTGAAAATATGTCCCCCATGGCGCGCCTCTTTGTTATCGCACAGTTTGATTATTGTCTGGTGTCAAAGCTTTCAAATCGCACAAACCACCGGCTCTTCAAAAGTGTACTGCGTTTATATGTTCTAAATCATTGTCACTAGGCCTGGTGAGCTACGCCAATATAAAATAGAGAAGTGTTGAAAGGTGGTCGCAAAAGTGCTATTCGTGCCATGTTGGTGCTTGCGATAGGGTACAGATACTTCCACACTTGCAATGTATGCTGGCAGAATATGCACAGGCATGCACAGGCACCTCGATGGTTCTTCCTCATAACTACAACCTGTTTGTGATCTTGTAACGAGACTTGGCGCGAGGAAAGCAGGAAGAAGTGATAAACACGGGATGAGTGATCGTGCTGCTAATATCTAGTCCTAATTTATAGCTCCCTCAGCCTCATATTAAAAATATTGAGCTACAAGCAGGCACAAACTTTCGCTTTGCTTACAGCCGCTCCACTGTGCTAAATCTTCAAGAAATGTGCTTACAGACGGCGCGCTTTTTATCTTGTTGTAACATGCAGAAACCTTAAGCCCGATAGCGGACATCCCGGTTGGAAGACGTCAGCCAAGAAAAAGACTGCAGACCCCGAATATAACGAGGTGAGTGAATCTTCCCCACGATGGGAGAACGCGTTGTTTACTACCTTCGTAATGGTTCTCAAGGCAGCACTTGTTCATGCACTCTACATCTGTCATCCATGCATAAACAGACATGAAAGAAATGTTTGCTGTTCGGACTGCCGAACAGAGTTATCAGACGTAAGGAGCAGCCGCAAAAGTAGCAGCACACACACATGTGTGTGCAAGTTCATGTCCGATGTATGTTTCGAAGTTAAGCTTAATCTACACCTTCTTTCAGCTGAGGAGGATAGAAAGACAAGGACCTTGTTAAAATACAAGCCATGGTTTCTAAATTCACTGGCGGCAAGCAGATGTCTTCAGTTCTGCTTGCTGGAAAGTCACCTCTAATCTAAAATATTTGCATAAATCATTTGTGCACATAAACAACATTAGCATATATAAATCTTAAGTACACCTGTGCTCAGAACTGTTCAATGAAAGGTCGCTTCTGTCATGTACCTGCCTAAATGTATACCTTTTTTTTTTGTGGCATTAACGGTGCTGGCCTGCGTACAAGTGAGTCACGTGTGTAAGTTTTGCCCCTATACACTACTTAGCGGAATGTCACTAACACTAAGGCTTAGCGTTACAGCTGGGTCATTTGTGATGTCCAGCCGAGACAGGGGTGTTATTACCGATCGATCTGGTCTTCGGTGCTGCAATTTTTCCATCCGATGTGCAGGAGCTCGCCCTAGGTTTGCAGCCAAACGGAGACCTCACCAAGCACTTCCTGCAAATCACGGCTTGGGACAAGGACAGTGGAAAACCGGACGAATACCTGGGTGAGGAGGATGTGGCCGTAGTAAGAAACAGCAGCTCACTTTATGAAACGGGCCCTGCTTCTAGCTGCGCTCATTACTTGAACTCTCACATGATACATGAGGGGAGCTTTCATAAGCATATAACTCGCGTGGTTGTTTCGTGACATCTGTGTAATTGGAGCATAACGCCGAAAAAATTATTAATGAAGCTTTCATTGCACAGCTATAAAGCATAACGCCACTGGCATGAGCGAAATGGTGCACAACGATAAGATCCACGTAAAGAAAAACGCGTGGAGGCCTTTGCTCCCGTCTTAGAAACACTCTAAATCGCTTGAAAAATATCACTTCACTTCGATAAGGAGCTCAGAGGTGTTAGAGAACACATAACCGGTTCTTCGGCACTAAATGTACAAGTTAGTGAAACGAAGTCATCGCATTTTTACCCCGGACTATTTGCTTTACGCACTTCGACAGGACATTACATCTTAGTCTCAGGTCGACCTCCGCAGATCACGAGGCTTGGAACCATGCCCGTCGCTACTTGCAGGCAAGCAACTCACCGTATAGTCATTCAGCTAGTATGGCTCACTCAGTCAGCTCACTCTTCTCCTTATATTCGCAAACAGACATGGCAGCAATTGAATTACAGTAATTAAATTACTGCAATTTAATTACGTTTCCCGGTTATTTGTAATGTAATGAACTACTTTTACGGTCTGCTAATTTAGTAATGTAATAAATTATATTTTGGCAGTAATTTTACAAAAACTAGTTAGTTTCTTTCAAAATTATTTTTACTAAAGTGCACCACTGCTCCTTCAATAGACGACTCTGTAGAGTGCCGCAAAAACAGGAACGACGGGCAGCAAGCTAGGGCTAGAGTAACAGATCGGCAAAATGAGACAGAATTTACAAGAACTCTGCGTCTGAGATCTCCTGTGTCTTGTGTAGCCGGGTCGCTTAGTACAGTTGCAACTGTTCCTTAAGCAGCAGGGTGTAAGGCGTCAAGGAGCTGCCGAAGGGACAGATGATGCCAGACCGCCGGGGTTCAAAACTAGCTGGAAGCGCGTATAGTCACACTCCCTGTTGTGCCAGCTAGGGCACAGTGGTGCCTGGTTACACTCGTCACTATGGGCGAGGTAGGGTGGGTGGGTGACGAGACAAGCTGAAGGCTCCATGGCGGCGTGAGCATTACTGGATGCAAGGTGCCGAAGTTGATTCTTGGGACCACGGAAGCAATAACCTAGCTTCTTCGGGGTCTTCAAACGGCGGAGACTGCTCGGGGCCAGCAAGACGCTGGGTATGATAGTCATTTCACGAGCGTGCGACCATGCTTCTGTTTTTGTTGTTTTGTTGCCGTTTTTTATTTTGTAATGGCACGTGATGTAGGAAAGCGGGTGAGAATGGTTATCTGGGGCATAATTTGACGGGAATAGAGGAAAGACCCTTTGCGTCGCGGCCAGAGAGAAGTGGTTCTTTTGTTTACTAGCTTCAGTTAGTTTTTGCACAGATGAAAACTAGAAAGTAATTGTAAAGTAATCGAATTATTCAGCAGAAGTAACCGTAACGCAATTTCATTATCTTGTGGAGCTATAATTCGTAATGTAATTTAATTACATTCCTATGATTTTATCAAAGCAATTAGTAATGTAATTTAATTCATTTTGAAAGTAATTATGCCATGTATGCTCACAAACATGCTCACTCACAGACTCATTCACGCGCTCATAGCGGCCTGCTTCTGCATTCATTCGCAAGTTCTTTCTCTCACGCACACTTAGCCACTGACTGACTGACTGACTGACTGACTGACTGACTGACTGACTGACTGACTGACTGACTGACTGACTGACTGACTGACTGACTGACTGACTGACTGACTGACTGACTGACTGACTGACTGACTCACTCACTCACTCACTCACTCACTCACTCACTCACTCACTCACTCACTCACTCACTCACTCACTCACTCACTCACTCACTCACTCACTCACTCACTCACTCACTCACTCACTCACTCACTCACTCACTCACTCACTCACTCACTCACTCACTCACTCACTCACTCACTCACTCACTCACTCACTCACTCACTCACTCACTCACTCACTCACTCACTCACTCACTCACTCACTCACTCACTCACTCACTCACTCACTCACTCACTCACTCACTCACTCACTCACTCACTCACTCACTCACTCACTCACTCACTCACTCACTCACTCACTCACTCACTCACTCACTCACTCACTCACTCACTCACTCACTCACTCACTCACTCACTCACTCACTCACTCACTCACTCACTCACTCACTCACTCACTCACTCACTCACTCACTCACTCACTCACTCACTCACTCACTCACTCACTCACTCACTCACTCACTCACTCACTCACTCACTCACTCACTCACTCACTCACTCACTCACTCACTCACTCACTCACTCACTCACTCACTCACTCACTCACTCACTCACTCACTCACTCACTCACTCACTCACTCACTCACTCACTCACTCACTCACTCACTCACTCACTCACTCACTCACTCACTCACTCACTCACTCACTCACTCACTCACTCACTCACTCACTCACTCACTCACTCACTCACTCACTCACTCACTCACTCACTCACTCACTCACTCACTCACTCACTTAGACTTCCTATCTCATTCACTCACATCCCCCCAGGTGGCATCGAGCTCGGACTACACTGCAAGCGGGACCAGCTGCAGCACTGGACGGACGTGATGCGGTTTCCCGACCAGCGCTTCGAGCGCTGGCACCCCTTGGTCGACGTGCCGCTGGTGCCTTGACGAGCGCGCCAGCCTCGCTCCTGCCTCTACGCCCTGAGAAAGTTCGCCTGTCCCTTGGTGCCGGGACGGGGCCGGAGACAGCACTGATATACCACTGTTCACCGAATCGGGCTTTAAGTACACAGCAATTCGTTCAAGCCATTGCGGCCTCTGTCCCAACTAGGACGCTGCAGTCGGCCACCAGAAATTGCTTAAGTTAGAGCGGAGAATCTTAATCAATGCTCAGGATGAAAGCGCAAGAGAAATAGCGATGGCATATAGCATCGGAAATTCTCTGGAAAGGCTCACGGGGAGGCTGATACCACCATTTTATCTGTATATGGAAGCTGGTATGACGCTTTCCAGGAACTTCAGGTATCGAGGCTGCGTTGTAGCTCTGCCATTTTTGTGTATGCAGTGACGGCAAAGATGACAATTTCCACCGCAGATCACTGCAAACCGGGTTTTAGGATTGTAGCGTAGGCCCTCGCTTCGTCGCCGTGGAAGACAGACATAGGCTGTGGGTAGGATTGAATCACAACGTAGCAGGAGAACAGGCAAACCGCATTCCAAGAAATAGATAAAGAACAAGCATATACCGCGACGTTGCTTCTGTCAACCAAGCACGCACTTTGGTTCTTTGCCGCATACCACTGCACAGGAAGCAGCTACCTCACTAGCGACACCAGAAACCTAATAGTGTCCCCGAGTATTCTGTAATTCAGGCTACAGCACAATAGCGTGGGAGTCCAAGGTGACAGAAAACTTGTCAGCTTTTTTTTTTTTTTTTCTCAAGTGACTGAAACTTTGTAGAGAAACTATAGGTGAAGGGAAGCAGGAATGAAGGTCGCCAGTGCCAGGTTACTAAGCCGCCAAAGTTTAAACTACCACAAACCGCTACACCTTAGCCTCCAGAAGCGCATACACAGATGGTTTCGATAGGCTTGGTTACTCAGAGAAACCGGAGCGTGCGCTGTATACGGTAGGGCTAATACATTACACTATAAAAGTTTCGTAGCTTTCAGAAAGGCTTTTGGTGCTGGATGCAGCCACACTGAAAAATAGGCAAATTAAATATAAAGATTCGTTCACTACTGCAGGCGGTTATCTCAGGTTGACACATCATCGCGTACAGTACGAGCCTTCGGAACATATTTTGATCTTTCACTCTCCGAGAACGGTTGAAAGCAGCGTAAACTGGCTTCAGCAGAATGACAGTTGCTTTCCTTTCAGCAGTCCTAGACTTCTGCTCGTATATGTAAGGAGCGCAACTATAGCGGTCTGGCTGCTCACCTTCTATACTCGTCTCTTCTCTGTGCTCAGCGTCGCGAGAGGCAGCCATCGATGCATCTATAACACACTGTACGCTTTGCTCGGGTCTTAGTCTTATGCTCGTTCAAGTACGATCGAGAGTTCGGGGTTACTTCTTATTGGCCAGGAGCGTTGCGGCAAACGGGCTGCCGTGTGCACTGGATTTCGGCACGCCTACACAGACATTGTCGTTATGTGGAAAAGCATTTCTCTCTAACAATTTTGTCGTCTCCGTGGATGAGGAGGAGGAGTTGTGGAGGGGGGAGGTGTGCTCATTGTATAGGGCAAGGGTCGCGTGTCGCCGAAGAAGCGTCGGTGCTCGTGCTTCAGCACAGGCTCGCTGCTCTTTATCATCGTGGGGCAAAGCGGAATAGTTGTGTACGTTTTAAACTTGTGACTTTAATTCTCCATGCTTGTTTTAAAAAAAGCAGACACGAAAGTTCGTAAAGTCCGGTAGACTCCAAGAACAGCATAGGATCCGGCAACCCTGTGTAAGGAGCAAGTCATCACGCTTACTGTTGGTTTTATATTACGGTGCCATGGCACCTGTAACTACTTAGCTTGTGCTATATGTTACAATGCGCTTGTTGCAGAAGTTCGAGGCTGAAATTTAGTATGACATCGCTGGTTTTTTTTGGCCAGTCCTATTTTTCGCTGGTCGCAAGCATTTATTACCAGGCGAGATCTTTACATTATGGTTACGATATGTATTCAAAGCGGCTGTTTCCGCCGCCTGTTTACCTGACAGACCATTCGTTATGTTAGTTTCTGACGCGATCATTCGTGCTTCATCTAGTTACAAGTCTTTGCCGTCAGCGTAGTGTCACTACGACAGAAGCATTCATCAATCGAGCATCAACAATAGAATGATTCCAGGAAAGCATTGATTATCAATAATAAATTAGCTGTTGCATCAAGGTTTAGTTTAATTCTTTAGTTAAATCCAAATCATATAAAATCAAAAGTTCAGTGGCTCGTACAGCACGGTACATGTGCCTCGGACAACATGTAACCTACGGGGGCAAAGGTTACAAAGTGGATTTCGCGAGAAGGTTACCGAAGCTATAGGGATGGAAGAGTCAGGTCAAGATATGGTATTAGAATGTTTGAACCTCGAGGTTGAACAGAACAGTTTGGAGATCAGAGGGCGAAACATTTCTCCTGCAGCGCACAGGAGCTAGCTGGTGATTAACGGTGATGATGATTATTATTATCATGAGAATGATAATAATCATCATCATGAGAATGATAATAATCATTAGAATGTCTGTTGACAGTTCAGCTGCGATTTCCCAAAACCATAGCCTGAGTCACTTCCGGGAGTTAAACTCCATATACTGCTGCTAATTATTTACAGAAACAAGACTAACCTTGGAACGTTTTCAGCCTTTTCCGTCTGGAGGATAGCTGTGGAAGTCAGCAAGCCCAGAAATTGTATAAAGATCTCTTTTCGTGGTTTCCACGCTGTAGTACTTATCAAGTTTGCATTGTTTGTTTGCGTCACATTTTCCTATTACAGACTTTCAGTGCACATAACATTAAGCGAAATTAAGGTATAATGCTAAACGTATCATACATAATTATGTTTATTATGTTAGTATCGAATTTCACGATAACTACGCAATGTAGAAATTAGGCGCAAAATTACATATTTACATTTTGAAGCGGCTACACCCTTATAAGGAATGTAGTTATCCTTAAACTGAAATAGAAATGCGCTTTCGCGACAACACCTCTCTGTATATGAGCATTTGTCGAACAAGCGAACGGCCTTATTATTCACAAAAAGAAATCAGGGACCACAGTTGCAAACCAGGAATCTTAACGCTTGCCAAACTCGAAATCTATTCCGCAGCCGGCCATGGCGGACATCTCATTAGATCATGCCGCAACTGCCCCAAGTAAACACCACGGGGCGGCACTGAACACATGCTAAGATTTGCTGGGCATGATGACCGTTGTGTACTGTGCTTAACACTCCGTACACAGTAAACGTTGGTACATTTAGTCGCCGCAATGTGGTGCCACTTACAGGGAGCGATGGTTTACGTCACAGCGGAAGCTGCTGCGTAGCTGCAAATATTTCACGGGGCCTCGATAACCTCCCCCCTGAATCAATTATCTAGGCACTCTGGAATGCCGCTCTGTAAATCAGGAATTCACAGAGGAACAAAAAGCTAAAATTAGTTTTTCCATCCACAAAAGCATTATCAATAGGCTAGTTTGTCGTTGCTGTTGCTCATTTCTGTTGTTGAAGACAAAAGTGAAGATTGGTTGCGCTTGTCGTCTTGTGCTGTGCCCTATTTATTTTGTTAGCGCACCTCTACCTGTTCTTCCATTCCCTGTGTTGTATCGCTGTATGTTCAGCTTCCTCCTTCTCTGACACTCAATAACCGTACGGAGCGCGGACAACGGGCTTATGAATAATGCAGAAAAAAAGCAGCAATCGAGGAGTGTGATTTGTTACAACCAACTCACGTTTTTAGTATTGATACCAAGGATATCCTTGTCCAAACATTTCTGCGAACTACCGCTAAAGCTGTGCTTTATTTTGACTAATGATAGTGGCATAGTATTGTCTGGTAAACATTCCCAAAACCGACCACTTTTTGCTCCACAACCTGAAATTCAGTGTGTCTACCTCACATTACAGTCCTAAATATTTGCGTACTTACCTCAAGAACCAACGTCGGCCAGGCGCATGACCATGTTCAACCACCAATGCCTTTTCCCTTACGCGTGACGTCCGCGACAACTGTACTTTAATGTACGGGAACGCGACATGCCTCCCTTGTTGTCAAGTGATTCAGCCTTCCAATATTGTGCAGCCAGCGTAGATAGAGGCCTCAAAAGTCCCGATTAGAAAAATGCCCTCCTTGACTATCCTTCCAAAGGTTTCACCGCTCATAATGAAATATTAATTCAAAATTTGACCATGTATCTATAAGAAACCTACAACTACCAGTGAGAACAACGAGGAACGCAGTGAACCTGTGTCACGCTCAGCCAGCAAAGATTGCAAAACCAATCTCTTGTGCCCCTAAGTAGACATAGAGAGTTTCTATATTTCGCCATGTGTACAGCCTATTCGTGCGCAAAAGGCGAGCAAAAGTAAAAGAATGACAATCTCTTGTTCATACAACCGAGATGTTTCTATCTGTCAAGGAAAAGTTTCTTCTACAGTGTACAGAGTTGGTAGACAAAATTAGTTTCTTTATGAGATGGATGATGAAATGGGTATACATTTTCACGTGAAATGAGTGAAGCTTGAAATGTGTTGTCTGCTTGTTCGAGATCGCGGGACCTCTATTACTTACTGTAACTTTACACTTATACATGCACCAACGGTGACACTGTTGTGAAACTGGCCTTCTTGGTGGCAAGCGTCTGTGTGAATCCTTGAGCCACGTGAATGTTATCTCCTCTTGTATATAAAGTTCTCTATACGTGGAGAATGCGAAGTGTGCCAAAGACTGCGTGTTATATTGCCCGACGACTACCATGTGTATACTGCCACGTCTTCTTCAAAGCATTGTAAATGTTATCAAATAAACAAGGTACATGTAAATGGTTTCTTGCGTTTTTATTGCGAAAGCAATCCTACGCCAGGTTTCGGCCCGTCGCGTATTCCGTGGCCGCAGTCACGAATGACCTTGAACAGTCGCGAAGAAGGCGAAAAAAAAAAAAAAGGCGAAGGAGAAGAAGAAGAAGAAAAACGCTCAGTCACCCGCAGCTAATGCTTTCGCATCTCATATACTCATGGAAAGTTCGTTCATGTAAATCACGGCAGTGTGAGGTAACGATGACTCTCATGAGATGCAGGATTCATCGCCTAAATCTTTATTTATGTAGATGCGGAATCAGCCCCACAAACCTTTGTGAGGCTTACGGTGAGATTGAAAATATTGATCACTTCCTTCTCGCTTGCCGAAGGCTTTCACATCAGAGGATGGTGCATTTAGAAACTCCAATTGCACGCTTGGGATTTACGTTGTCGGTCCCGCTTCTACTCTTCTTCGGTGAGAGTGCGAAAGGATTTGCGTTGCCTCAAATTTGTCAGTACTTACATAACTACATCACAGCTACGGACAGATTCCCTTGCTAATTGTATTCCAAATTTACAAACTTCCACATTTTTGCTTCGTATTTTTCCTTTCAATCAATTTTGTGATCTTAAATCTTATGTTTTTGTTTAGTTGGCAATTACTTTAATGCACTAATTCAGTTTGTGTAGGACATTTGGCAGTCCACACTGAACCCTGGCCAATCCCCCTTCGTGGGTATGTGCCATATATCAAGGCAGAAGAAGAAGAATGCTGTCGCTCCATATTCGGTTCAGTAGCGTTGAACTCATCTCATTTTTTCAAAGCCCTTCAACTCAGATCCGCCGCGTGTGTACCGTGGTTAATGGGGCTCTACTGCTTAACCCAAGGACGCGGTATCATATCTCGACCACTGCCGACGCTTTTTTGATGGAGACGAAAAGCAAGGCGCCCGTGTATTGTGCAATGTCAGTTCAGGTTAAAGAACCCCGAGGTGGTCGAAATTTCCGCTCCCTCTACTACTGCGTCCCTCATAGCCTCAGTCACTTTGTCAAGTTAAACTCCATAAATAAAATCAAACCTTCAATTCACCGATATCTCTAGTAGCAGCTACTTCGATGCTGCACTTGATGGGAATGCTGCGTTTCTTTGCGCATTGAGCACGATGTTTAGGGAACTGCTCATTGCGTTCGCTTTCTCATTGAATCTTCACACCGCCATAAGGCTACTATATGGCTGCAGCAGAGCGCTGCTCATGTGTGGATTTCATGTTACATTTTTTTTTTTTCAGGGCACGGCGTTATAGAGAACGTGTTACCGTCAGCTGCGAGAGATGACCCCATCCACTGCAGGCTTCGAGGTCGTCACAGGAGTGGCATGCGTTATTCTATTGCGAAAGCAATACTACTCCCATTTTTAGCCCTTCGAGTAGCCATGAGCTGCGAGAGATGGGCTACAAAGTCGAGTCGTCGGGTGGCGGTGGTCGGTAGGCACGGCGCGCTGCAGCTGGAGCTGCGCTGCTACCGAGTGGAGGCGCTGTCACCTCTTCTCTCGCACTTGAGAGGAGGAGGAGGAAAACAAAGAGTATATAAATGGTCGCGCTTGCTCAGCTGAGGCACTCGCCATGCATCCTGCTAAACATAAAGAAACGTCACGCCGTCTCGGTGAAGCCAGGAAACGACAGCGGGCTACAGAGACAGATGAAGAACGGAAAAAGCGTCTCGCTCGATGGTGCGCTCAAGATGCAGCTAGACGCAGCAAGATGCAGCTAGCTAGAGATGTGTGTCCTATGTTAAACGTACGGTCAACATGGTACACCACAATTGGCTACACTACGAGCTGAACTATATATAGCGTAGCCATGCTATTAATGCTTTCGCAACCTACCGGGCTGAACTAAAACTAAGCCCCAGCTAATTTTTATTTGTACTATATGTATTGCGTGAGAGCGTACCCTTCCTGTGCAAAGGCATTGGTCGTGTTCAGACGTATAGTGTGCGTTTTGATACATGGCGGCTCCTAGCATGGGCGGTCTTTGCCCACCTTCGGGAGCCATACATCATGTCTTTCTTCCCCCGCACTTTTCTCCATTTGTGCCCTCGTTCCCTTCCTTCATGTGTTCCCTCCAATGCTGTTGAGCTTACCGCTCAAAGCAAAAAAAAAAAAAAAATTAATGAAGTTACTAAGAGCATTGCCGCGAGCATACCTAAAGTGACTGTTTGGCTTATTAAAGCAAGGCGGAGTGAAGGCGCGTGACAGGATAGGCGAATATTATAGCCTCTAAACGTGTATAACCCCTCGCTTTAATTTCGCCCCTACAACAAGAAAGCCGCTTCATTATTCAGCAGGAGCTGCAGCATGTTATCACAGGCCGAACACTTCGGCTCTCACTTTTTTTCCCTCACTCTCAATTTTACTAGCTGGCAGATATGTACTACATGTACTTGACAAATTTTATATGCGCCCTTCCTGCAATAATCCCGGAGGGGATTGATTATCTGTAAATAAATATAATAAATAAATAATTGTTTCTACGGCTATATAAGTTGGGTGTACATTGCTTTTGTCAAATGCAACCGCGATACTTGGTTTGCTCTAAGCAGTGTGACGAAGAAATAACAGAATCCTGTTAGTTACAAATGTAAGGTAAAGGAACCATTGTCTTAACTTATCGCAACCTTTTAACCTTTAAGGATGAATGAAGGGCTCCGCTACATGGGCGAGAAGAAAATATCGTTACCTGATTAGTTATTGCGAATACGGGACCGAGATAACTTGTTTTTCAGTTCGTGTCCTGCCTCAGCTCAAAACATCGCCGATTGTCCAACTCGGGGGGCCTTAACGAAGGCCTCGCATTGTTGATAATTAAGCCAAGTGCAATGTCACCTCGCAATGACGCTGTGCCTTCTACCCCTTTCAAAGTAAGGAACTTTCAATCAATCTGTTGATCAAGAATCAATAAAATAAGCGTTCTTGAGAGAATTTCACTTAGTTTGGGCAGCGCAGCCGTTCAACACTGTGAGCAGGGCCAGCAAGCTATGAAAAATCACTGTATCGTACAGCTCAAACCTAGGCCGTCAGGCGCAGCGTTGGTCTCGGTGAGTGCTATTCGCAGTCTCTATACGTCCTCGGAAGACAATCTATGTTTTGTAGCTGTCGCAAGCGTTAAGACGATGATTACCTACTCGCTGTTTTTTAAGCGCACAAGTAATGTTGAAAGCACAACACATACTCAGATACGACCTGGAAAGTGCCAAGCATGCGTTGCTGTAGAGAAAAATTGTGTCTCAAAACGAAAGTGATCACTCTGTGTGCGCGCAGTTAGGCAATGCAGTAGGAGCAATTCTCGAAACGAACGCGGCATTAGGAACATGTTGGAAGTTGGGGGTGTCCCATCTGCCTCAGTAATTGAAGAAATAAAGAAAACAGTTGTGACATTGTTGTCCATAGACGGATAAACACACTCACGCACGCACAAACTGGCATGATCAGCGGATTATTGTGATCAGTTCTAATCCAGCAAACCCTTTTATTGCATATGCATTTTAGTTTATGTACTGCATTGTAGGCGTACCAAACATGTATGGCTTTATTGACTTACTTTTTGTTGTATTAAATTGTTTTGCTGCAGTTTTCCGGAAATGGCAATACGCCTCGTGAACACATCTCGCGAACACTTCTCGTGAACGCTAGATTTTCACCATGAATGTAAAAAGGCTTTCACATTGTAACGTTGATAGACTAAGCCATGCTGTGCCTGGGTCACGCTGAAAGGCATAAAGAGCAGCAAGAACATTCCATTGCGCAGTAGGTGACATGCACTTTGTATTTTCATTCTCTCTGGGATAGATAGATAGATAGAATAAACTTTAATGTCCAACGGATAAGGTGATCTACCCACCTCCTAACACGTAGGTCAGGAAGCGGGTACCGCCGCCTCATGTGCAGGCAGGGAGGTGATCCTCCTACGCATGCCCATGGCAACACATTGTGGTGCGAGCTGGTAGTAGTCATAGTGTTTTGCAGAAAGAAGACTATGTTGAAAGGACTGCATTTTTCTACGTTGTCAAACATCGTCGGCGTCTGCATTACCTACGGTGATGTTACAGTGTGCCATTTTGCTGACGTAAATTACTATATGCTTTTGACACACGAAGGAAATTTTATTTTAAAAAATCTCCGCTCACTAATTCGCAATTACGCGCGTAGCTGCAGTGACTCTGGAGTCGTTTTGCTGACGGCAGAATGCGCAGGAACAAAAGAAGAAAACAAGAAGAGACTAAACTCGCACGTAGCCTTAATTTATTCTTCATTGCGCTGCGCCAGCACTTCGAAGGCTGGCGCAGCGCTTAAAGTTAAAATCCCGCCCCGCCCCCCCCCCCCCCCCCCCCTCTTCCCCTCCCTTCAATTAAACGTTAGTATATAACTCTCTTCCTCATTTATGTTGTTAAACTTTATGTTGTTGTTTATTTATGTTGTTAAACGCGCTAAACGATTAGCGCGAAGAGTGAGTTTCGCTGCTCTGTATCTGCGTAAAACGTTATAAATTGCAGTATTTGCTTTCATTTACACAAATTTTGCAATGCACAATTGGCACAATTGGCAGGATACCCCTTACGCGACGGAATATCTTTTCACCTGCTTTGTCGAGTTTTTTCTCTGTATTTTTATTTCCTCTCCCGTGTGAGACGGTAAAACGTAATAATATTTTAAATAATAAACAACGCCTTATGAGCTGGCAATCTGTCTTTAGTCGTTTTCTTCAACTATTCTATTTCTGACAACACTGCGCAGCTCGTCTGTATTACTGATAGTAGAGAAGCCCATTTACATTTTGTAGCTGTGGAAATCACAAATGCTTTCGTCTTTCGCTTTACTTGCTGCTCTTTCGTACTCACGTATTTGCTCTGCTTGGATCTGTAATGTGAGCTTCAGTATGGAATAAATAAAATAATAAATTAAAGCTTAAGTGGGGGTAATAGAGTTATTAAATTCCTTGCTCTTTTTAAATATCTGGGCGCTCATCCTGCATTCATATTCATTCCTGCACATATAGTAGCTCGCTTTAACGCCAGCCAGAATCGATTGGCCCGCTTGCGTACTTGAGTTCCGCCAATAAAAAGGGTATCCGCAGTTGAATCGTGCTTTGTTGCTAAAAGCAGTTGCCACGGAGGATATGACGAATGGGTGAATGCATTTGTTTTTGTTTTTTTATGGTGAACAGGCGTCGTATTTTTAAATCAACCGGTTGATTTCCTGTACCAACTTCTAGGTAAGCAGGTAGTCATATCCTGTAAACAGCGACACGCTGTGCTCTCATTCTGCGAAGTCGTGGTCTGTATGCGCTTGTGTGTGTTTTCTGCATTTGCGTGTGTGCGTGCTTTGGCGTGCTTGCGTGCATGGGTGTGTGTATGGTGAGCGTATGCGTGTGTTCTTGCGTGCGTAGGTGTGTGTATGGTATGTGCATGCATGCATGCACGTCTGTGTGTGTGTGTGCGCGTGCGTGCGTGGGTGTGCCTGTGTGGGTGCATGTCTGTGTAAATGCGTGTGTGCATGTGCCTGAGGGTGTGCATGCGCGTGTGTGGGGATTGAACCGTCCGCCCAAGAACGTCAAACAGATCACGGTACCTTCTGGGCGCCCTCCAGTTAAATGAAGGAACAGACGGTCAATGCGAATCATGCGGAAGTGTATGCGTTGTGTGCGGCCTGCCGCTGACCGATTTAACTGTGCGAGCGGGTGGCCTGATTCCGTACAGCAATAAACGTGAGACCCGTAGGACTTCTGCACGTTTCCTAGCCTCGACTCCGACTGCTGATCATTTCTTTTCCTCTTGCCATCCTTTATCTTTTCCGACAACTTGCCTTCTGATACTAGCGTAATGAAATGAATACATAGCTACCGTCTACCAACTCGCCCAGATACAGCGTGGTTAAAGTGACATTAATATTCCCGCTTGCGGAGACTACACCGAAGTCACCGAAGGTTACTAGTTCTTTTTCAGAGTTGCTTTTAATGTAGAGGCTTTCTTTTTGTTTTTTGTTTTTTATCGCTTCAGTGGATAAGCAATGATCGGTTCACTGCCGAGCCGCCGCATCGCAGCTTCCATTTTCAGGCCAATAAGCCCTCTTGCTTGTAAAACAAAAACAAACAAAAATGAAGACCAGGTGGCCCATTTCGCGTTAATGAAAAAGTACGGATCTCAAAAAAAAAAAAAAAAAAAAAATTGCACGGCTGCGCAAAAGGTACCACAGCAGTAGTCTTACCATGCTACTGCGAGAAAAACAACTTTCTGACTGCGGTGCCGGTGTTGTTTGAAAAGACTTCCGGCTGATGTGAAATTTCCGCGTGTTCTCTTTTCTTTCTTTTTTTTTTTTTTTCAGCGATCTACCGACAGTGCAATGATTTCCAGGATGTTGCATTCTTTACACAAAAATTTTGTCTATTCAGGCCACAAAGCTTCTTTGTGGTTCTATTTGGTCGCTTTCTAATTTTCTGCACTTATTAACTTTCTACTTTCAATATTTATTTGGCTGTGTGTTCGCGTTTTTAGGCTCTTCACAGTGCAGGTTATGTAGTGTCCGCACCGCAGTGCCAAACGCATTTTGGTGCAGACAATATTTCAGACAAGACTTTGTCATGAGTCAGAAGTGATTGAAATGCGATTGGCACTTCGAGACGATAGAATTAGCATCCTACGAGTAATTAAATTAAATGTTTGAGCTTATGGCATTCAAAATATCGTTTCTATAAATTTGAAGATAAGTATCAATAAAAATGCATTGGCTCATTGCTCCCTGTCCGGAACATTCGGCGATGAGCAAAAGGTATACTGTGGCTTAGATAATCCTGTTTGCTTTTTTTAAGCCTAGCGAACAAAAACTCCTCAAGCAATGTCAAATTTCGTTCGACTTGCAGGATGACTTGCAGGATGGTTTGCAGGATGGCTTGCAAAATGGCTTGCAGGATGGCTTGCACTGGGGGCACAGAAAATTTTCACTTTCAACATCGCAGACACCTGGTATTTCTGTTTTTTCTTATTTCTTCCTCTCTTTTTTGTTTTCCTTCCTTCCCTTCTTTTGTCTATTTTTGCAGCTTTATTTTTGTTGCGTTATCTTATTTATCTCTCTTTGTCTTTCCCTCTTCTCTAGTTTCCTGTTTTTCTGGCTCTGCAGCTCACAGTTTTCCTCATTCTCTCTCCGTTCCCCGGCAGGCCAGTGGCAAGCCAAGGCAGTGTTCCTCTTGCCGACTTTTCCATCCTTCCCTGCAGTAACGCTTCGATCCCCCCCTGCGGGCCGACGTCCACTCAAATTGGTAGTGCCATTGTTTAGGAGACAAGCAGCGTGCCTCTTTTCTCCTGGGGTCTTTAGGCTCTGCCGCTTAGACGCCTTTAAGCTATTGATGCCTTGCTCGTTGAATTCGTTGCTCCCACTTTTCCAGCGGCACGCCCGAACGTCGCTTCCGCCAGGATCGGCTCCACTTCAAGCTACGCGCACCACTGATGTCTCGGGACAGTTGCTGGGTGTATACTTGGCGCATTACAGTATTTAACATACCTTAAATAAGAGACAGCACGGAACTAGAAGACTTTATTTGAAGGACAAAACTCATGTGCAGATCCCAAATGATTAACCAGTTGGCAATGCTGCAGCATGTCTAGTCTCCTGATTGGCATGGACAGGAATTATGGAGAGAGCGCGTCCACACGAAGCGTCAATAGAGAGATTTAGCTTACCGTGATCCGCGATCCGCCACTAGAGAGATTTAGCTTACCGTGATCTTGCTCAGGCATGAAAACACTACACTATCGCCGCAGCCGATCACGCGCCGAATAAAAGTGCATCACACTCTCTCGTGAAGTAAGCATCGTTGTATTCATCGAGTGCCAACTGTAGCACATTATCACCCTGTGCAGAGAACACCGCCGTCTTCATGAAGTTTCATCTGCGCCGCTCCTTCACTTAATCTAGGTAAATATGCTATACACATATGAAATCTGAGCAAGTGCGGACGAGGTCCGCGATTGTAATGTCTGGAGAATCTACCAGGCGGCGTGACAGAATCCGATATGATTTCGCATTTTTGTTCGTATTCAAGTGCATCCCTGTACTTTATTATTTACTGTGCGATGTCAGCGGACGTTAAAGAACCCCAGGTAGTCGAAATTTCCGGAGTCCTCCACTACGGCGTCTTTCATAGCCTGAGTCGCTTTGGGACGTAAAACCCCACAAACCAAACCAAACCATTGTTAGGAATGCGACCAACCTTCCCAAAAATTCCTCTTCAATAAACCTTTTTCGTAATAATTATCAGAATTCACGACTATTAAATCGGCCTAGTTAATGCTGGGCAATATATACTCCTAAATTTAATGCGCTGCCTTACAGATGTAGCGTTTTTACAGCAACCGAACCGCCACTGGAAAGAACATTTGACGTCATGCTTTAAGGTACAGGCTCACAGATGTGAACCTGCTGTGCGGATTTCCTTGTCTCCGTATTATTTGCATTATTTATGGTTAACTTGTTGTTTCCCTCACTTGAACAGACACTATAGCTTGATTTTTGCCGTGTACCCTAAATCGTATCACAGGGACTCACTGAGACGAAGCTTCGTCAAAAGACCTTGGTACCAAACGTAGCCGTCTCTGTTGGCACAAAGAATTGCTTGTTTTGTGCCCAAAAGGCAATGAATGCACTGTAAACATTGACGCTTAGTACACCGTGATGTTACTGAGTACACCGAACAGGCACAGTACACAGTGTCCTTCAATGCCTTAGCAGTGCTGGTCATCGAGGCATCCTAGCAAAGCCTGAGTAAAGCGCTCTATGGTATCTCCTCAGCTTAGTATAACGATATGACGTCATGCCTTTCTTTCACCCCTCGTGACCTTCTTGAGGCCTTGAGAGTAGAAGTTCTACATGAGTCGAGTTGGCGGTCTCAGCAAATACTGTCGCATTGCTCTTGCAACTTAAGGTTAAGACTACAATTCGGAGCCAAAGAATGTAGACTTGCTGGCAACCTACCCACAAATGCAATGATGAGGATGATATGGACGTGCGTCCTAAGAGGTTCCTGTGTTGAATACAGATTCGTACATGGATAAGCATTAATCATTTAAGATTCAGAATACATGCTGCTAGACAGGGCGCGCAGGCTTTATCGCAAGCTTCCTGCAGCTGCAGTGATGACGAGAACAAGTGAAACGTGGAGCGAAAGAAAAAAACTTAGCCTGACAGGCTCCTACATAGAGTACACACTCATACACGAATAATCTCCTATCACTTAAGGTTCAGTCTACATTGCGGCGAGGTAGGACGCGATGCTAGCAAGCCGCCCGCAGCTGCAATGATGACTACGATAAGTGACACACGGATGTGAGGGCTAAAAAAAAAAAAAACAACAGCCTGATAGGCTCCGGCTTCGAGCATACACTCGCACATTAAGCAAGCAGCGAAGGGAAATCTGACGGCTTTTTGTATTATTAATGGGCCCTTGTACGGCACCGCTCTCGGTGGGCCGGAAACAAGACCGGTGAGTCAAGGGGCGCGCAGCTGCCGTTTACTGTCCACCTGGGGATGCGTGCAGGTTAATTAGGTTTCGGTTTTGTTCTTTGTGTTCGCTCCAGCTTCAGACAGCTATATTCGCGACGGGCGCATCAAAGGGGAGTGGGCGTTCGCACGTTATATATTCGTTGATGCGCGGACACCGTTCGGAAGCTTGTCTAGTCCGATGCTGGAGCACTCTACCACATATGACGGCACTGCCAACATTATGAATTTCTACTCTTTCAATGCGAAGTACTTCGCCCCTTGGATTTGCTACCTCATTGTCTTACTAGGAGCATGTAAGTACCGGTTTGTGGTGTATGGGATTTAACTCTCCTTGTTGTACGTCGGCTAAGAGGGACGCCGTGATGGAGGGCTGCTGATTAATTTTGACCACCTGGGTTTCCTTGACCCTTTCACGCGTCGCTTCCGATCGCTGCTCGGCAAAGGTCTTTTTTTTTTATTTTTTTTTTTTCAAAGCTTTAATTGCAAACGAAATCATCCAGGAAGATAATTACAAATGTTTTTTTTTTATTCAAAAAGAAACAGCAAAGGCTAACCGCTGTCTTTTAATCCATATTTATATTTCGTACAAAATAATTGATAAGTGCATTGTCGAAAGAGAAAGATTTATGAAGTGACTCCTCCAGAAACAAAATGATCATGACTTTTTTATTCTTTTTTTTTTTAAGAGCACTTCGTGCTAAACTCGCAAACAAATTATGTTACGGGTGACAAAACGTGTCTGCAGGAGTACATCAAACGACACGCCGTGACGCTCGTAGCTTTTATTTTTAATTTTAATTTCTAAGCTTGATAGCGAACCAACCGTGCTGGAAAATGAAGACTGCTATCACGCGGCTGTACCGGACTACCAAAAAAAGGCTGCAGATTTGCAACCACGCAATGTGCACAATAAGACTGAGAAGGTTCGCGCGCAGTTGTTCCAGTATCTGCGCACATAAACCTTTTCAGTACACTGGCGATTATTCGTTTCGCTCTACTCGAAATGGATTTTTTCAAGCTATGCGCTGGGGTATCAACGGCTGAGATTGAAATCAGTGAGCCAACACGGTAAGTAGCATGTGTGTTCTATGTGTCGTTTCTTTTGTCACAAATCTCTTCGTGAGTTATTCACTTCATTGTCATCGGTCAGCTTCGCATGCGAGCTGTCAGGCTCTGTTAGCCGTGACATCAAAAGTCGCAGCCACCAATGACAGAATCACGAAATAATCAAAGTGAAAGAAAATCGTTATAAAATACGACTCCTGGTCCATTTAGGAGTACACCGGACACACGCTGAGTATATTCACTGTTCTTTGTACCCCGTCGAGCTGAAGCTTGACCTTAGTTTTCTCCATTCCAAGATGAAAGCTTCATCAACAGCAGTATAGGGAACACCTTCCCTTTATCTGTATATTGCGTTGTTTTTTTTTTTTTTTGAAGGCCATTATTATCTTCTTTCCGCTTTAAATAAAATTTTGAGAGATGTCTGTCAAAATTTTGTTACGTTTCTACCGTTTAGTTTCTTACCTTGTCGTTTCATACAGCTTTATATGCCACTTTCGGTCGAAAATGGTCCTGCTGCCATTTTCAGACTTGTTTTCAGTACCATATTGCCTTATATAACTCGTAGTTTGCTGCCTGCATATTTCACCGATATACTATAACTTATGGCTTCTCCTAAACCTTCCCTGATTTATCTACTTTAGTGTCGGCCGTACCATGCTTGTTGCTTCATCACCCCAGATGATTCTATTGTGATCATTTTTGCCGCACCTTTCTCTTTGAGTAGACATCATTGGTGTCTTTTTTCGACAATGTGCGTGAGACTTGCCCAACTGCACTTGACAAATTTTGCCGCCAGGAGTTTTCTTCTCGTATCAGTCGTAACTGACGTCTATAGAAGTAGCTTTTGGAAATAATCAGCTACTAATTCCCGAATGTGGTACTCACCTCCTCGGAATTATCACAAAAACGCAGTGCTCTTCGGCAAGTGCCTCTTTACAGAAATGGAACCAATGCACGTTCATTGCGCGTCGACAGAAACAGTCAACTGTTTTGCGTGTCAAACCTTCTTCAAAACGTTTTACGCTTCTTTGTCCTTTTTCACTCGCAGGCTGTGGGGAAGACAAGTGGACTTACGGAGACGGTGAGCGAACACTATTATGCTCTTTTCTACCTCTTGTTTCCTTTGTTCTCTTCGGAAAATTATGTACAGTGTTTTATCTAATCTTCCCTATTGTGAAGCGCCAAAAACTTGGACACTTTACACGCGCACAGCTGGTTTGACGAAAGGTCTAAGGTGAGGTAAAAAGTTCAATCAAAGGTCAAGCCAATCTCAAAGATCAACTCATGCTCAGTCATTGGTCAGCCATAGGGTAAACATACACGTACACATGCCAATTACGTCACAAAACTTAGCCAATGAGAGCGAAAGCCCGATGCTCGGCTTGAGTGACCCTATGAGTACTTCTCAGCACACTAAAAATATTAGTAACACTTCATACCTACCGGCTCGGCGCGTGAATCAGCGAAACCTATTATACTTTTGGTTTAGATGTATAGCCTTGCATTCCACCGTGGAATTGCTTTAGGCTTGCTCAGTATTTGAGAACACGCCATATTCTCCCCTCTTTCACGGTATCTACCCAACGGTATCTTCTAGCGCCGCCCACCTTCCTGTTGCGCGTTCCTGCGTTCAGATCATAGTTCCCAATGCCAGTCCCTATCCTCTCTCTCTTTCTTTCTTTCTCTCTCTCTCTCTTCCTTCTCACAGTACCCATCTCCATCATTTGTACAACTATAAGAGGAGGATTTCATTTTCTCCACTCTGTCATCTGAACACTGTGACTGGGGTAATTAATTACATTCATGTCATTTTCTACCTGCCCACCATAACAGGTGGTAATTAGATTCAGTTCTTTCCTTTCCGTTTCCTCAAAACCAAACCAACTAAAAACGTTTACCACTTTGCCAAACTGTGTGCCAGTCTTTCAATACTAAGCCACCAAATAAAAACCATGCCAAATAGTGGTTTCGCACGTCTTAGGTGGTTTAAATGGAGTTAAAACCAGTTAATCTGTTTGCAAACTTGACTAACTACTAGCTAGGGTGAATCCCTCGCTTTACGCCAAGTCTTTATTCCATACGGTTTGCTTATCGGCCACATCGACGGACACGTAGAACAGTTTTCAAGATCCCGCGATTTCGTATTTCAAGATAAGTTGTTCAGCAAAATTTTGAATAAGGCTGCATAAAATTTAACTCTGTCCTACGATAAGCCTAGCACTCACTTTCTTCAAACCTCATGTTTCACACAGCACTGCGAATACCGTATACTGTCATCTTGTTCTGTACCATTCCTGATTGTTCATCACCTGGTTCCTACTTTGATTATATTTTCTGTTTATTCCCAACTACCTAGGAAGACTGTTTTTTTTTTTTTAATTTTAAGAAACCTTTGCATTATTTATTCGTACTTTTCTTTTATCCTTAGAAGCTCGTCATTACTCTCCCTCTTCTTCCTCATGATCTACCTGTAACGTTCGCTCCTCGAAAACAGCAAAACAAGAACCCCATGAAAAAAAAGATAGGAATATAGATAAATGAATAAGACAGGCATGAAGTAGTTTTGAGACAAACCCTACAGTTAAGTTTCACCTGTCGTACCAATTCCTGATAAGACAGCACAGAGCTACGAAGCGATAGAAATCGCTTCGCAATTTACCGGGAATCGAATAATTAAAGCTATTAACGACGTTCGCGAATCCTGCCCCGTCTGTCTGCCTCCACTTACATTTTTTGTTAGTTCACTTACGAGCAGCCACAAAAAGACAAGTTCTCTGGGCTCTCGTCCTCGTAAATTTGGCCGTTTTATTTCGTTGAGAATAACGATCAATGATCAATCTGTCTCCACCTAGGTCATACCACATCGATGGTCGTTAATAACAACGTCGACAGATCTGTTTTGTTTTTTCCCTTCTGTCACGTCTCTTCTATTTCAGTTGTTTAATTCCATTACGAACAAACACTACAGAGTTTGTTTCGCTATAATTGTCTGTTTTTGCGTCTAACTGAACTATGAACTGCGACCACAATTTGGAATTATTTTCAGATTGCTCTGCCTGGCCTGGTCGTCTCGCTCATGTTAAATTTAGTTATGAGCAATACTCACAACGAACGCCTAGTCTCTCGCGCATATCACAACATAGGTCACATTGTTAAGTTCTAAAGAAAATCAAGCCTTGCCTGTGTGGGGGCTACTCCAAGAATAAGCTCTGTGGTCTAGCTTCAAGAACCATCTTCTGCCGTCGGCCAATGAAAATCCAACTCACTTCATTTTGTTTATCAGATGAAATTTAAAGCACTTGCGTTTTCATGAGTCAAGAGTGACTTCCCTTTTCGGGCTGTTCACGTTTCTATCTTGCGTTGCAGGGAAGAGACATTAATACTTACCTGAAGTAGCGAGCACTTCCTGCAACACATTTCAAAGATCGAATAGAATATTTTCAAAAGATGAACCAGACGAACCGTAACAAGCAAAACTTGTAGTTCATCATGTTTCATTAAAGCTAGCATTCAGCCAGCAGGAATTGCAGCAAAATGGCAAATGAACGAACTTTCAAAAATTATTGCGGGCGCTGAGTGTTTTTCAATCTTTCAGAAGTTTCATTTGAACGAACTTCAGTAAAGAGCAACTTTGCGTTCAGCGAAAATTTTGATCAAGCTTTAAAGTTTTGATTCCAGGTCAGAATGAATATAGTTTCGTCATACGTGTAGCCATTTTCGTTTATGAAACTGCTGGCTGTAGTTACAAAACTTAAATTTTCACTTTTAGAACGCCGGCAATGCCATGCTTTCTCGTATGCGAAACTGCTGGTTACCATGCCCGATATAGCAGCGTATCGCGGCACAGCTGGTGTGTATCCTGAAGACAGTTGTACACGTTGGGTAGCGTATCTGCCTTAGTCGTATCTGTAGCTACACATGCGAGACAATCGCATTTCGTGCAACAGCGCAATATCCTTTGCTTTTAAGCATAAGCAATTTTTTCCTTTGTGTATTGTAGCTGAATTTTGCCACGTGGGGGTAACGGCAGTCAGACAGGCAGGAAGTCAACAGAAAGGATCTGAAGAAAACTAAGTGCACTAACTTGCGCCCGGAAATGGGAAAAACTATCGGTGGTGGTGACCGCAGCAGGCAGTTCGACGGTCATTAAAAATCGACATGTCATCTCTCTCGGCCCCACTGAATTAAAAGATGGCAGCAAAGTTCAAAAATGGCGTCTATTAAATAACACAGAGAGCCGTGAATCATCGTAGAAAAGGTCGTACATACATGGGACAATACGAGAGTCTTTGGCTGACATGACCGCACACTTTTTGGATGCAGGGTTGCCTGACGTTACGTTTGATAGTGAAAGGAGTTTCAAACTCGGCACTTTTCTTTCATAGGGGAGGGTGACATTTATCAACCTGCCAGTACCTTTGCTTTCTGAGTCAGACGCCCCAGATAGGCCACGCAGGTACCTTGATATGGCTTGGTTAAAGCGGGGCTTTCAATGTAGGCTGGAAGCATAAGCTATCGCACCATACGCTCACAGGCGCAACTCAAGTGTCCCCCATAGTTTTTTATTTGGCTTTTTCCTTCACACGGTGCCTGGGAAGTGCGTTAACTGGTATGCAAAGCTGGCCTGGCATCCAACCACCTCTGCACAAATGGCATAGTTTCTTCTTCACGCCCCACCTCGGTGGCACAGCTGCAAGTGCTCTCGACATCAGTGCCCAAGATTGGAAAACAAATTCCCGACGCGCTTTTCAATAGAGGCGAAAAGAAAGGCACTCGTGTGCTGTGCGATGTCAGTGCACGTTAAAGCACCCTAGCTAGGTGGTCTAAATTTCCGGAGGTTTCCACTACGGCGTCTCTCATCGCCTGAGTCACTTTGGGACGTTAAACCCCCTAAATCATAAACCAGCCCAGCTTCCTCTTTCCCAGACATCCAAAATCAAGCTACATGTTGTCAACTACATTCCTCCCTTGCTCCTTCTCCCTGCCTCCCCTTAATGCTTGGTCTTAAAATATTTTTGTCCACATATAAAACTCAGAGCTCGAAAAACTCATTGCGTTTATTTTGAAGGGGACGGATCGTTCAGTGCTAATGGCGAGAGGACACAGCCGCGAGAAGCTGTCTCAAACGTTTGCTTCATTGAACGAACGCATCACGAGCTTGCGAGAATTGTGCAATGCCTCGAGATGGGCAACTACCATTCCATTCTTACCTACCGATGCCCATTCAGTTTCAGTCGGCTTTTTGCATTCTAGATTGAAATGGCTTTGAAAAGTGAATGTGTGCCGCGTGCGCGGGCCGCTTCTCAGGAGTCGCGCAGTGGCCTTACCTGCAGCTGGACGAGGAGAACCAGTGCGGCGGGAAATACCAGTCGCCCATCAACATCGACAACAGGTACACCTTGTACAACCCGAATATAGGCCCGCTCAGTTACCGCGGCTACCTGGATCCGTTGCTGAACGTCTCCGTCGTCAACGATGGACACACGGGTGCGTAAAAAGAGGTCAATCGCACGTAATTCTAGCGACGTTTATGGAGGAACATCATGTTCTTCTGTAAAGAGCACAGAAACGGCGCCCATCAGCAAATCAAATGATCAAAAGTTCAAACGAGATGGGAGAGATAAGTTTGTGTTACCAGCTTTAATGTCCTTTGGAAGGTTGTTACAGCGCGCCCCTGTAATTCACCACTCGCACCGTTCGAAGCACGTACGTACGTGAGAGTAAAGAAGGTACCCCTGATAGCCCGAACACGATTCGGGAGGAGAGCTTGCCCCGTCCAGGGGAGGCAGCCAATGGCAGGCGTGCCTGTTGCGCAGGTCTGCACAGCCATCTTTGAGATCACTCAGAAACTAGTAGACGACATCGTAGAAACGGAAAGATGTTTGCTTATTGCGCAGAGAATTTCCGAGCAAACAGGCGAAAAATTTCTACGAAGGTGGACTCAAACATGGAAGCAGTGGAAATTTTAAACTTTTCTTTATCAAATTATTTGACTTGGATTTTTGCTAGCCCTACTTTTTGAATATGCTGATACGCTTGACCATCCTTCTGTAACTGAAAGCCGGAAAGCATTCAATTAACAAAATGCAAGAACTTGGACTATGCTTTGTACTGTTTGGGACGAAATCGGACTTTCAAGTAGTGTGTGGACGTGCGTGGTGTCTTATTGCAACCTTGTCACTGCCCTCTCGGGACAGTGAGGTTCACCCCGGAGAACACTCGAAATGTGCTGTTCAGCGGGCCATACTTCCCAGACGTCTACCAATTCGTCCAGTTCCATTTCCACTGGGGAAGCAATTCCGCCATCGGTTCTGAACACTTGATCGACGGCCGATCGTTTCCCTTGGAGGTACGTTACAGCCGACTTTAGGCACTCTTGATTCTGGGAAACATTATGCAACCTGAACATGCAAGTGCTGCTGTTGATGACAAGAAGCGCTTCGTAAACCTGTAACTCATACGATGCACTCTCTGATCAAATCTTGGAAGTTGCACTCAGGGCTTAACGCTGTCGCATACAAAGTTCTGCATCTCCCAAGTAACAAAAAGTGGTCTATGAATTGCCTGGCTGGGCCCATGAAGGCAGCCCCATACGGGCGCCATGCGGGATTTGTAACTCTTGCCCAGAGGGGCCCCGCGTAGACTGCCCAATACTGCCACGATCGGTTCCAATTCGTACCCGTGTGGGCAGTCCAAATCGGGCTGCCCACGTTCGGCTCAGATAGCCGAATGTGGGGAGCATACCAAAATCACTAGTGGGTCCTTCTTTTGAACAGACGTTGCCATCCCAGTGATCAATGTTTTAATGCTCATGTCGGTTAATTCCTCTATATACCGACGCTAGCTTTATGGAGGCCAGCCCGATTTGGGCTGGCCCACGTGTTGCCCGATGAGTTGAAGTTTGCATTTCCGGGGCTGCCAAAATCCCATTAACCATTTAGTGCGAATGTAAACATTGAGCACTGTTTCTATAGCTGATATTCCATACTTAGCTACATAAAGAAAAATTAACTTGACCTAACGCTGATGGGGCTTTGAAAATGCTATCTTCTTATATTACGCAGCTTATTTTAATGAATTAATGGTGGCCTTCTTTGAAACATCTGGTACTCCCATACCCATTTGTACAACTCTCTATCCCCTCCCTGTTCCCTTCCTTCTTTTTGTGCCGGCCCCATAGTTCGGGAGCCTAAAACATTATATACCAATATCCGTGGCCGGTGACACCTCAAACTGGATTTCTGGTTCGGTTTGAAATACCCCGGCCGCCAACACCCATGTAGAGCATGCCACTTCACAATAACTAAGAACGCCGCAATCACTATTTTGAAACCAGAACAACCGAAATCGTCAGTGTTTAATTGACGTTGAGCAATATAGCTCGAATGGGCAATGCTGTTGCTTCCAGTGAAATCTCGTACTTACCAGGATGTATTCGAGTTTTTGTCGTCAATCATTCCAGGCACACTTGGTTCACCGAAACACAAAGTACGCCACGCAGCAAGAAGCCGCCAAGTATGAGGATGGATTCGCCGTCATAGCGGTTCTCTTCCAGGTAAAGCCTTTAGGTGCGACAGTATGGGGAGATATGGGATTGGCCTCAATATATCCTCGTTTCCTGATAAACTCGAGAGGTTCACCTGTGTTCATATTACACAATAAGCGATATTTTGGTAACACAGCGCACGTCAGAGACGTTTTAAGCGATTGTCTATATTTATTGAGGAGGCGTCAATTGGTCCCACGTGAGTGATTGAAAGTGGTATGCTCGCGCGATATGAAATCAGACCATCGCCCAAAGCAATCGTGCTGCCCCGAAATGCGTCGTTTTTAACCACTACAAGAAATTGCTGGGTTATTTTATGTTTAGACAACATCACATGTGTGTGTATGTATTTATAACTGACGAGAGCAGGCACTTCTTCGAGACACATTTATTGTCCATGTTTAGGAGTCCAGTCAAAGCATTCACAATAAATTTGTCGCAAAATGTCGTCTCCAGCTCTTCCCTGTCGAAGTCAACGTAAACGAAATATATAAAAGAATGCGATATTTTCAATTGTTTCACAAGCAGCTCTTTCCGAATACGTTTTGATGCAATACTGCTTCAACCAGGAGTTGCGCAGGTTGCAAATGACTGATTCCAGTGCGGACTGGAATGATTGTGCTGCTAACAATTATTGTTAGATAAGCATCTGCTTGGCAAAGAAGAAGAGTGTGAGTGAGATGTGCTTGGGAATAGAAGAGGAAGTTGTGGCGGAGTGTCGAAGAGAAAGTGCGTGTTCAATTCCATATTACAGGTTATCTACCATACAGTCAAATCGACATTATCAATTATATTATGTCACCTACAGCGAATTCTGGTCAATCCCCCACTGTGGGTATGTGCCACTATAACGAGGGAAAAGAAGAAGAAGAAGTTGGTAGTCTGCGCCTGTGCTGTGTTTCTATTCCCTTGTTTGTGTACGTTGAGCCGCAGTTCTGGGTACTATTCATATTCGTATTTTCAAATTTATATAAGCAATTTGCTGAACGTGAAGTAACCAAGACTGCGTATAAGGTCGCAAAGACAAATCCAGGATGAGACACCAGCAGCGCTGAGTGCTTTTCAACGCAGTCGAACGCTTTGCAAGCTTTGAAGCAGTTTAGATTCAGGATCGGTTTTGTTTTCCGATCTTCACTGTGACTGGGCAAATCAACAATGTAAGTTGTAAACGGCAATTTTCTTGCAAGTCAAGAAATTTTTTTATCGTTAGGTATCGACTTTTACGGAGATTTTGCCCTTGCATCGCGGTCTAAAGAGGCAACACGTACTGTGCTCTGCTGAACAAACCGAGCATAGCTCAATATCTACAAATCTGTGAAAACAATCGGTGCTAAATGATGATACTGGCAAAATAGCATCTTTCGTGGGTATGCGGGGTATGAAAATAGCGATATTTTAAACGAATCAAAGGTCTTCTTTAGAAGTGCCGGCGCTTGTAATCTTTGCCCCAAACACGCTTCATATAAATATCATTGTCAACAGTCCACTTCACATAGAGACAAAAACGTTGTGGAATCAATGGACCTGATTTTTTATAATGAAATTGGTCATCCTCACCATTCAGGATGTAAAGAGAAAAAAGTTTTTTTTTACATAATTTTGCAAAGAATATAGTTCCATGGGCACGTGTGAATCTCGGTTTTGGAAATTAGAATTGAACAGGACATCGCCACGAAGAACTCTTCATGCCTGTGAGAGACTAGTCGAAGAAGCTTCCTGGGTTCCCTGTTTCAGTGTTGTCAAACAACTACCAACACACACACACAAAAAAAAATCACGTGCCAAGTACAGACATTGCTACACTGAAGTCAATCTGATTCTCCTTTTAGTAACAAAAGCTCCTAAAACGCATACAAAAAACGCTTTTCGGGGCTAAATTTGGCATGGGAGCAAGTTTTGGGCTAACATGGCAATGAATTCTGTTTCTTATTGTGCAAAATGGGCAACCCCCTTTTTCCATCAAGGTCATAGAAAAATTTAGGGCAGTCAAAAAGGAATGTTGAGAAGCCGATATATTTTTATTTTTATTTTATTCACTATTTTAGGTATAATAAAGTACAATAGACTAAGTGAAATTCTGGAGTGTACTGTGCGTTTAAAAACGTTCGTCATAATTTTCAATTTATATTAGGACAGAGAAAATTCCGCTTCTTTAAGCATTCAATTCCACTTTTATGCTCAGCATGTTATTTGCTGCTCACAAAAAAATGTCGCCTGATTATCATGACTGAGCTGAATACTTAGCCATACTCAGATACGTTATCAAGTTTTGTCTTCGTTTATCTTTGACTGGTATGCCTTTTAACTTGCGATTTGGCGCTTCATTTCTGCTGAGTCATTCTTAATTTCATTCTTGCTGAGTCAGCCTTAGTCGGGCCTTTCTACTGCAACTGGACCAATAGATGGCAGATGAAAATCCTCCTCGGCCTTACTTGTCACCTGCGGCGCCGACTCACGGCAGTTTCCGCATTCAATCATGCCGCTCCATAGAGCTGGGTGACGTCATGTGAAAGTCATCGTTTTATAGGGTCGTCTCTCCTGGGCCCGTGTTCATTGTTTGCGTCGTTTGCAAAAGTGTCGTTTTCGCAGTTTGCGCACTCGTCTGATTGGTTGGAACACCGGAACAGGAAATGATGCCAGCCAAACTGGCATCCGGTTCCGGTGTTTCCACCAATCACGTGACTCGAAAACGCCACTTCCGGAAACGATGCCAGCTCGGAATACGGGCCTTGGTACTGCGCTGAGGTGCACAATAAAGTATCTCATAGCGTTACGTAGACATTTCCCGAAAGGCAGGAAGGTAATAAAATACCGCGAATACACGCAGGTTGCCTCCAGTGACAACCCTGCGCTGAGCAACGTCGTGGCAGCTCTTCGACAGTTGCACCAACAGCAGAGCACGCGAGTACAGCTGACAAGTGTGACGCCTTTGAGAGGACTGCTTCCCCAGGACGCATATTATTTCTATGGCTACGACGGTTCCCTGACGACACCGCCGTGCTCGGAAGCGGTCATCTGGACAGTGTTCGCACAACCGAACAAAATCAGCGAGGGGCAGGTCAGTGCAGCGACCCTCCGTAAATGGTTGAATCTTCTGAACGCCGGGTGTCCCGGGTCACTTGGTGTTCCTTTCATTCCGCAGATGAAAAAATAATCAGTACATTGCGACCGGCTGGTAAACATGATTTTCTCGAAAACACGAGGAAGAACTTTTCTCAAAGCTTTACTATTACTGCCTTCTCAAGAGACCAGAAACCCTGCATTGTTGATCGCAATGTTACCAATCCCAATGTGCATGTAAGGTCTGTGACTCCTTCCCGGCTTGACTGTAGAGCAGTTCGATGAAATTAAAACTAAAGGCAAACAGACAATTTAGTTGTAAAAAGTTAAAAACAAAATGCCAGCAGACACTTTCAGAAAAAAAGTTTAAATTTTTTTTACAGCAAAGTTGTTTGTCGCTTTCACATGGTGCGTGAGTTGTGTCACTGTTCGCGCAATACATCGTGTGACTGTGACAGCATGAGCATATGACTGGTCGCGTACCATCACGCAAAGCTGCGCCAGCATTATGTAGGACAGGTCCGAGTGCACTACGCTCAGCTTCTGACGGTGCTTCTTTCGCCCCAAAGAGAAGAACCTCACACTGCCATACAGGTGCACGTGCTGCGAAAGATCTCGCGAAAAATTAACCGTATAGACATTATCTTCGCGTACTAATTCCGCTCGTCATTGGCCGGCGACTTTTTAGTGAATATCTTGATCTTCGTCCGTTCGCGGAAGAACATCGTACGTATTAATGGGGACGCATTCCAGCGAGAGCGTAGGGAGCGTCACCATGAAGCAGCCATCGCCTCCACAGCCCAGCCATGGGATCACACCACTTGCTTAACTAAGCCTTTGTTGCGTTTAGCGAGTTATTGTTCAAGGTGGAAACATTTCGCGGCTCATTTTGATGTAGACGGAAGTGTTCCTACAAGAAATTTTCGCACGAACTGGCAAAGAAAAAAAAAACGTTTGTCAACTTAGCGAATCAAACTACTATCCCTCAGATTACCAGTTGAACCCGCGAACCATTATTCCACAACGGACTCATCAGAAGCAGGTCGTAATTCTCCTTGTCAAGCGTCAGGTTGATAGTAGCGATGACAACGACGATGGCTATGCAGGCAGTGATGTTGATAATGATGATAGTAGCGATGACAATGATGAAGGTAGTGATAATGATAATGACGCTGCAGTTAGCGATAATCGTAATGATTATAGTAGTGATTGTGATGATGATCATTGTAGTAGCGATGACAATGACGATTCATTTAGTGAGAGAGAGAGAGAGAAAACTTTTAATGAGCATAATAATCAGTAAAATTCGCAGGAGCTGGGTGGTCGGTGCCCCTAGTCCAGGGCTCCGCTGGCAGCAGCTGACTTGCGGACTAGCTGGATAATCCAGGCTTGCTGGTCCAGGTTGTCGCTGGTCAGGGCCGCCTCCCACTGCTCGTGTGTCGGCATGGCACTATTAACGTTGGGTCAGGTTTGTCCTGGCATTCCCAAGAGATGTGATAGAGTGTGGGGCTTGCACCGCACCAAGGACAGTAACTCGTGTATTTTGTTGGGCTTATCTTATTTAAAACTTGAAGATTAGAGAATGTGTTTGTTTGTATTTTTCTCCAGTCTATAGCGTCCGAGGAAGGAAATTGTTCGTGTGGTGGTGAGAAAATTCTTCTTTCTAACCGTAGGTGTTCCAGCCTGTCGCCGTAGGGTCCTAGGAGAGGGGTGAGGTAGGGATGGGGATCCGCCCGGTTTGTGAGAGCTCGGGCTAGATCATTCGCTACCTCATTTCCTTCCAGGCCTTCGTGTCCAGGTGTCCATGTAATTGTGTGCGTCTGGGAGATAAAACGTAATATTGCACACGCTCTTTTGTGAGGTTTTCCGGCCAGGTAGTCCCTGCAGGCTGGTTCGGAGTCCGTCACTACGTGTGGTGACTTCTTTTGGTTGTCTTGTGTTTTTATGGTGACGGCTATTGCCAGTGATTCCGCTTCCGCAGGATCCTTGGCATAGATCGAAGCCTGAATAATTGGCCTCTTCTTGTGGTCAACTGCAGCTATTGTGAACTTGCCAGGTTCGCCGTAAGCCCCTATGTCCACGTAGACAACTTCCGCGTCTTTAGACAATTGTTTTTCCAATGATTTGACTCTGGCTTTCCTTCGACCCTTCTGTAACTCATGGTGCATATGCTTGGGTATCTGGTTCACATAGATGTTGTTTCTTGTGGATGTCGGAATTTGTGATTTGATCTCAGAAGTTCTTAGTGCCTGGCATAGCCCTAGTTTTGACAGGATTTCCCTACCCACCTGCGCTGCTGTTAGGCGTTGTTTCTGACTCTCTAGAACCGCCTCCTTGAGCTCCTCAAAGTTGTTGTGCACTCCAAGTGCCCAAAGACGTTCCGTTGATGTTGTTGGCGGGAGGTTTAGGGCCGTTTTATAGGCTCCTCTTATGATAGTGTCAATGGCCCTTTTATCAGTGAATCTAATTTCGTGATATGGGAGCCCGTAGGTAATCCTGCTAACGACTAGGGCTTGTACAAGGCGGAGGGTGTCCTCCTCCCTCATCCCTTTCCGGTGCCAGGTCACACTTCTAATCATTCTGGAAATTTGGTTGACTGTGGTTTTGAGTGTTTTGATTTATAATCCACTCTCAAATTGCTTTGCAACCACAGCCCCAAAACTCTGATCTTGTCCTTCTCTTGAATTATCTGGTCTCCTAGAGAGAGCTGAATTTCTCCTGGGGACTTGTAATTTCTTCTGTGTAGCCTGATAAGTTCGGATTTTTCTGGGGAGCATTGAAGACCACTCTCCCCGGCAAATTCCTCGACTAGGTCTATAGCGGCTTGCAGAGC
This sequence comes from Amblyomma maculatum, assembly GCF_055883805.1. Taxonomy (NCBI): domain Eukaryota; kingdom Metazoa; phylum Arthropoda; class Arachnida; order Ixodida; family Ixodidae; genus Amblyomma; species Amblyomma maculatum. The sequence goes on along the minus strand of NC_139346.1, from coordinate 171,576,486 downwards.
TTCTTCTTTTTGCGCCAAGGATCCCTGAGTAGCCCAGATGGTGATGTCGTCCGCGTATAAAGTGAAGCCAATATCAGTGCGGGTCAACAGTTTTTTTTCTAAATTTATCATTGCTATGTTAAATAGCATTGGAGAGATTATAGAACCCTGCGGTGTACCTTTGTTCGGCATGGGTACTTTTGGTGATCGGATCTCTCCAATTCCTATGGTAGCTGTGCGATCTGAGAGGAAAGCCTTCACGTATTTGAAGATTTTCTCCCCGCAGTTGATATTGTTTAATTCGTGCAATATGGTTTGGTGGCCAATGTTGTCGAATGCTCCTTTGAGATCTAGTGCCTGAAATTTTCGCCTTTTCGGGGTATGGTGTTGATGGCTTCTTCCCTAATCCAGAGGAAAGCATCTTGCTTGCAGAGTCCCTTGCGGAAGCTCAGCATGCAGGAAGGAAAGATGTTGTTTTCGTTGATGTAATTTTGGAGTCCTAGGTGGACTACTTTTTCATAGAGTTTTCCCAGGCAAGAAGTGAGGGAGATAGGACGGAGACTCTCCACAGCTGGTGGCTTTCCAGCCTTTGGTATGGTGATGATATCCGCGTGTCTCCAAGCTGATGGGACCTGTCCCTTCTCCCACAGTTCTTCGTTGATGTAGTTCGTTAGGTCTTGCAGATGTTCGGTGCTTAAGTTCCTAATCATGGCGTAGGTGACTTTGTCTCCTCCAGGGGCAGTGTTTCTTGTAAATGTACGGGCGGCTGAGTAAACCTCCGCCAGTGTTATAGGGGAGTCAAGGGAGGGGTTTGGTTCACCCGCATATGAAGTTTGGCAAGCCGGAGTAGGGTCTCCTATGTACTTATTGTGCATGGCGGTGATCAACTCTGCATCTGTGCCCGGGTATTTATGGGCTATGTTGTGGAGGGTTCTTCTTGTGGCCGTTTTGGTTTTTGAGGTGTCTATCATGCTTCTTAGTGCTTCTTATTTAGTGAAAAGTCCTGTAAAGTGGCTTTTGCCAAAGTTTTCTAAACGTTCAGTCTAACTCACTGCGCTTGAAATGTGTAACTGTAGTTTTGCGCATTTGTTTTTCCATTATTCTTGACATTTACGAAAGCTTTAGTTTCGTAAAGCGGTTGTGAGTGCGAAGCGCTGAATAAGTAACTTATTTTCACATTGGTATGCATCACCGCGTGCTCCCTTTTTGAGGAGATATTACTCGAAGCAGAATTTGCTCTAAGCGACGTCAATCACATTTCGATCATCATTTCCATCATCTCGTTAGTTCGCCTAGCCAAGTGGGGTTCAAGATTGTGGCATTATGAAAATATTTATTTGCTTGTTTATTTAATGTCTCGGTAGCACTATAGAGTCTACATGAGCAGAAATTCTCGGATCCGAATCATGTCACTAAATTCCCCATTTGGACGTTACGACATTACGTGACATGAACAAGATGGCAGGTGGGCTGGCAGGTGGTTTAGGGAAACAATCATATAGAACCGAGAACTGACTGTTCAACGTAGAAGGCCAGGTGGCATGGCCAAGTTTTTACGTACGTTGGCAATTGGCAGGTATGCGCTGGTCACGTGACATGACCGAGGGCGGTGGCGGTAAATTGAATCCACAGACTGCTTTAAGGGCTGAAGAATAATTAAAAAAGTGACAACGAGCTCGTCGTGCTGCAGTCACAAAGAACTTGTAGTAGTAGCAACATTAATTTCAGCACTGTCCCATTCCACTCTTAATTAAAGAGATATCTGACATTTTGCATACTCTATTGATCTATTCATTCTATTGGATTGGTAATAAGAGGCTCACCGTTAAGAAAAGTGCTCCGTGGTCCTGAAGCCTTTGCCACATAAGAAACAAGCGGCACCGAGAGTTCCTAGGCCGCCTACCCCTATTGGTATGCGGAAGGACTACCAGCCTCTTGTCACGGCTGCAACGGCGTCTTGGTTATGAAGGCTGCGTCACCTGCCGGAAAAATAACGCCGTGGTTCTGAAGAAACCTGCCGTCTACCGTGGTCGCTACACGTAAAAGCCACCTGGCACTAGTCGCATGTGGCAAAATTGAGAGAGAGAAACCTTCCATTTCTTCTTCTAGGGCAGAGGCGGGATCAATGGAAGACTAGGATATAACAAACCTTGCATTAATTAAATTTGTTAACCCTAAAATTAAAAGGAGAAGGAGGTTTGAGAAGCACAGTTAACTAAGGACATTTTATAATCTCAGCATTGATTGTATTCGCAGTCTCAGCCATCGCACTTGGTAACATAGCCTACCTCGTGGCATTGTGAATCGTCAACTGTGAATTTTATTTTTGTACGCTTCTTGCTAAACGTCGAAACCGTACTCGAATGGCACTCGCAGTAAAAGATATTCGCGAATAAAGTAACTAAGGCAATATTGAAGGGTTAAGAGTTAGCAAGCATTAGAAGCATAAGGAGCTCTCCACGTAGAAGTGTTAAACAGTAGGCCTCAGGTTGCGTGTTGAGAACTGAAATACAAGGTTTTGTCTTGGAACCCACTGAAGAACGTGGGGTAGATACCTATTGGTGCTAAGTGGGCCACACGTATTCTGCTCACAAACGTTGCTCCCTAAAGTTACGTGACCTAATGGCAAACTTTTATTTTTGTCTTTTTCAGCTGCAAGCGTTCCGGGACCTTTTTGTGAACAACTTCCGGCCTGTCCAGCCGTGGAATGGCCGACCCGTGTACAGAAACTTCTAGTTGTACGCGTGCGAATAAAACCAGAGATCCACTGCGCCGAAACAAGCTTAAATATACTATAATTTGTAAAATAAACACAGGAAGCCTGCGCTGTGCCGAATTCCAGTCGGTCAGGTACACTGGAGCGCCTCTCACAAGCCTTCGCGTGAAAATGCGTGCTAGTGCTACAACGCCAGGCCTATACTGAAAACATTGGGCGCGAGAGAAGGCTGCCAAGTAAGCGCCAATCAGTTTGGATGAACCACAATAAAAGATAAGCAATAAAGCATGCTTTCTATGCCAAATGTTTGCATCTTTTACCGCTGTGTGACAGGTATGTTTAAAGAATGGCGGTGACTTTCAGAGTAGTGCTTAAATGATGGTTATCATCCCGGAGTGCGTCATCCTGTTTCTTGTCCCGACGGCATTGAGCTGCTTTAACATGATGAATAACGGGCTTATGAGGGGTTTGAATGCACAATAAATGATTTGTTTACCTGGCTGCAAAATTCAGTCGAATACAGAAAGAAGTTTGTCGAAGCGGCTTGTCACGTACGATTCACGGTTTTTTCTTCATTATTTTTGCTCCCGTGCCAACCACGCAAATGGTACTCTTACGGTTTTTGTCATCATAGCATTAAAGGCCACGTTGGGAAAAAAATTTGGCTTTGCCGGCGTTGTGGCCGAGTAAGCTCTGCCAGATGGTGGTTGGCAGGGGACATAGCAAGACTGATGTGTCGGTGAGATGTGTTACGTTAGGAGACCATATGACACTGCACGCCCTGTCAACTAGACCTTCCCCTATGAGGTGGGATAGTAAGATGGAGACCGAACATTCCAGGACACTTGCGTGGAGAATAAGACACGTTACTCTTAAGCAACGCAGTCGCTTCCGCGTGACTTGGTTAAAGAGGGGCATTATAGGTATCTATGTCCTGTAGACCTTCACCTAACTGAATAGCTTATTACAGCATGTGAATGAATATGTGATAGTTATACAGGCAAAAATTAAGGGAGTAGCAATTAAGCAAGTCATCATCATCATCATCATCATCAGCCTGATTATACCCACTGCAGGGCGAAGGCCTCTCCCATATTTCTCCACTTAACCCGGTTCTGTGCTAGCTGCATCCACTTGACCCCTGCGAACTTCTTAATCTCATCCGCCCACCTAACTTTCTGCCGCCCCCTGCTACGCTTTCCTTCCCTTGGAATCCAGTTTGTTACCCTCAGCGACCATCGGTTATCCTCTCTTCGCACTACATGTCCTGCCCATGTCCATTTCTTCTTCTTAATTTCCACTAGAATGTCGGTAACTTGAGTTATTTCTCTGACCCACTCTGCACGCTTCCTATCTCTTAATGTTACCCCTACCATTTTTCGTTCCATAGCCCTCTGGGTTGTCCTCAACTTAAGTAGAACTCTCTTGGATAGCCTCCACGTTTCAGCCCCATAGGTGAGTACAGGCAAGATGCAACTGTTGTATACTTTCCTCTTGAGCGATACCGGTAAGCTGCTAGTCATAATCTGCGAGTGCTTGCCAAATGCGCTCCATCCCAATCTTATTCTTCTTGTTATTTCCTTTTCATGGTCCGGATCTGCGGTTACTACCTGTCCTAAGTAGACATATTCGCCTACTACTTCCAGTATTTCGCTACCTAATGTAAACTGCTGTTCCTTCCCGAGGCTGTTGAACATTACCTTAGTCTTCTGCATATTGATTTTCAAGCCTACCTTTCTACTTTTCCTGTCTAGGTCATCAATCATTATTTGCAGTTCATCCCCCGAGTTGCTTAGCAAGGCAATGTCATCAGCAAATCGCAGATTACTGAGGTATTCTCCATCTACCCTTATCCCTAACTGCTCCCATTCCAAGTCTCTGAATACTTCCTCTAAACAAGCTGTGAATAGTACTGGGGAGATTGTGTCTCCTTGCCTAACACCTTTCTTTATGGGAATTTTGTTACTTTCTTTATGCAGAACTATGGTTGCTGTGCAGCCACTATATATATCTTCCAGCACTTTCACGTACGGCTCGTCTACACCCTGATTTCGCAATGCCTGCATCACCGCCGAGGTTTCAACTGAGTCAAATGCTTTTTCGTAATCAATGAATGCTATGTATAAGGGCTGGTTATATTCCGAGCATTTTTCTATCACCTGATTGATGGTATGGATATGATCGATAGTAGAGTACCGTTTCCGAAACCCTGCTTGATCCTTTGCTTGATTGCAGTCTAAGGTTGTCCTGATTCTATTAGTGATTACCTTAGTAAATACCTTATACGTAACAGACAGTAAGCTGATTGGTCTGTAATTTTTAAGGTCCTTAGAGTCCCCTTTCTTGTGAATGAGGATAATGTTTGCATTCTTCCATGGTTCCATTAAGCAAGTACTGAAGTGCATGTACGCAGACGACGGAAGCCATTAAAAGTATTACGCATACTCCTAAAAACAGACCGTAAGCGTCCCCCCCCCCCCCTTCTTTTTATTGCGAAAGCAATACTACTCTAGGTTTCGAGCCTTCAGCGTACCGAGGCGGTAGCCACGTCTTACCCACGTGACGCTGTGACGTCATACCCCACGTGACATTAGGGTGAGAGCTGTGCTAGCTGGGCTCCAACTCAAGCGGCCGGCGCAGCGCAGCGGTAGCCACGTCTTACCCACGTGACGCTGTGACAACACAGCCCACGTGACACAAAAGCAAGAGATGGGCTTCCAACTCGAGCGGTCGGCGTGGCGCGGTCGGAGCCGCAGCTCAGTTGGCAGGAGCTGCCAACTTGGGTCTCTCGTTTCACATGGGACGGTTATGTCAGAATCAGCCTGCTAGGACCCTGGCATTCACATTACCCCTATAGGCCACTAAGGCACGTTCATACGGCTCGGTTAAAGCGGGGCTTTATATATGGGCCGAGGAAGAAGAAAAAGAGAAGAAGAAGAACGCTCGGTCACCCGCAGCTAATGCTTTCGCTCAATATTTGGTTCAGCAGCGTTGAACTTGTATTTTTTTTTTTTCGATACTCTTTCTCATAGCGAGAGATTTCATTCTCTTTTTGTTCGAATGTCAGAAATCAGACCAAGCTCTGGCTCTGAACGTTGTCCATTATCTGATTTGTTTTCTCTACTCTTATTTACTGTGACACGAGGCCAGCACAGGCGCTGGTTCGTGCGTTTTTATTGCGTGACGAGGAGAAGAAAGAAGAAGCTCGTGTCCCGCTTCGAGGTTTTCGTCATCCATTGCGCCTTCAGTCCTTCCCTGCGTGACGAATACCCGTCCGTCAGTAAGCGCCGTTTTCCGAAGGACAAACCACAAGGTTCAGCTGTTAAGAGAAGAACGACAATAACAACGCACGTAAGTGCTTAGACCCACATTTACAAGTTACCATGCAATTAGCCTGCTTTTTTTCTTTGGTGTCACTGCGTGTTAGCCTGTTTTAATCGTCCACGCTTCATGAGCCCCACATTGTAGTCTGTGTCGTTGCATTATGTGGGCTTCTCTGGAACGGGCAGCTTGATCCCTCTGCGTGACGCAAAAGTGCGAGCTGGTCTCAGGTTCGTACATGATTGCGACCAAGTTTCACAAGATGTAGACGTGGTCAGTGAGGCCTACACCAGGACGGCTGCAATCGTGCCGGTGTTCATGCTTCACAGCAACCGAATACGCACCGAAAACACGAGGACGATTGCACTAATGGCACACATAAAATTAAATTAACGAAGGCTATTTGGGTTTCCCCTGCCTAGTTGGCGACAGACTAGGATGTTGTCAGGTTATAATAGGCACATTCCGTTTTGGTGGGCCAGCCTTGTGGTTGTACTCACCAGGGATGCATATCATCTGTCTAGAAGTTGCCTACACGAGGACACACCATATACGCCTCGGCCGTCAGCTTTGTCTTATTCACCAGAGAGGCACGTGAAACACAAAGATGATGTCGGTGGCGTGTGATGTGTCGTCACCAGAGCAACTAGACAAATGCTATGAATCGTTTTGACAAGGATTTTCGATGTGTTGGAAAGTTAGCTATACCAAAATGTTTGGCAAACAAGAAAACTGACTTGGCAACGCGTAGCAGAAGGAAAGTGCGATGACAGCATGAACGATGTAAGAAATCGGCCTTCGCTCACATGAATTATCTGCTCGACAGCTAAGGCCCCAGTTCTGCATGAAATCTGGCATCACCGTTTTCGTCACCGGCGTTCTGAGGGAAAAATCATAAGCATATCTCGCGCAGGTGATCGCTGACCTGTGAAATGGCTAAACTTTATTGGTCGGCTAGTTGAATGATGTCACGAGACCCCCCATTATGTTAGGAGCTGCCATATCGGATACCTCCTCTGAAATGGCAGTCATACTCAGGAGCATCAGAGTCCGAATTGTATAGTATACGCTCCTCCAAGGCCACGCCCGGTACGTTCGTATGGCTTATTGAAAGTAGCCCTATATCAATGTAGAGTTCTCCGGCATATAGTGTGGTATATACGACTGTATGATAATGTACGGGTGTAGGGTTATAGAAGTACAATGAAATGACTATTATTTCAACGATATAGTAAAGTGCTCGTACGCAAACAAGGATTCACAAATGGAGCCGCAGATGGAATTCATGAGTACTTTCGCGTCATAGCCTTCAAGGCGAAGGTTACATGTCCCCACATTTTTTTTTTTCATAATACTTTATTAAAGTGACGTCCAGTTATAAACTTAGAATCTACTTTGTAGTTCCGGGCAACACTAGCCTGAAGCTCCCAGCCAAACCTCTGGTTCATTTTGCAATGCGTTTCTTTTCACCTTCTTGTCTTCTCTTATAGGGGATATTGCATTGTTTTCTGCTCCACCGGGCTTAAGGTGTTTCAGCAAATGATATTACCTGCATTAGGGGTAACGATATATACTTGAAAAGAAAAAAAAATACAGAATTTTTCTTCCGTGACAAAATCCTGTGCCCAGACGTCTCTTCTGGGACACGGTTATGCAAATCATGGACGTGATGCCATGGGTGGCACCGTGGAGCTAGCGGTCAAAAGCTGCACCGCGCTTACACATTGTACGTGGCAATAACCGGATTAGTTGCACGGGCAGAATTTCGCATTGCTATTGGACCCCTAACCGGTGCGACTGGGACGCGACGCCATTGCAAGCTATCTATAAATTGAAAAGGACGCGTCTTCTGAATTTCTTTTGCAGCATTTAACTTCAGTACACCCGAAAAAGGTCCTTGCCAGTCAGTTGATGTCTGGTTCTAACACGCTCTCGGTAGAATCAATTATTGTTATCAAGAAATGTGTAGCCTAAATATTGTTTTTATTTATGGTGAAAACAAAAAGCAACCTGGACAAGAAAAATGGCAGTGTGCATCGCACTGTCGACTGGGTCCCGAGTATTGACACGAGGCGATCTATTAAAGGTTAGACACAGTTCACGTAGCAGATGATCAGCTGAACAGGCAACCTCAGCAAGGCAGCAAGGTAAAGGAGGCGCTTTAAATTAAGACATCAGATTTGGGGGTGATTTTTAGCGGAAACTACCTGACAGTTGATAACGATGTGTTTCTTAAATTACACGGTGATTCAACACACTCAGGAGCGACGTTTGTCAAAGCCACCAGGAACACGTTGCATTCTACATACGTCCTTAATTCCCACGAAAGGAGGATCGAAAGAGGGGAGCAGTCACCATCAAATACCCTCTACCGACCCACTGCATAGTCGCAGGCTTGACCTCTAGCTTGCTGGTTTATTTTTGCAGGCTACCAGGCGACGAATCTACATCACCACACTTAAAGCCTCCCTTCAAGTTTAATTCACGGAAGTGAGGCACTTGTAGGGCCTTTGAGCTAGAACTGGTGATAGTTCGTCGGTGCAGACCTTTCCAACGCGCAGTGAATTCTTTTGTAGCTGTGTAGCTATATCGTGAGCAATGCTTGGTCAGGTTATTCGGGGTAAATTTAGCAAAGCAATGCAAAAACTGCCAACAGGGGAAAGAAAGTCAACTATATAATAAAAGCCGAACTTCCCACATGAAGTATTTGTGATGACTCTAAAATCTTACACTAGGCCAAAGATAGCTACAAAGAGTAGTTATCGAAGTTTAAAGCTTAAACGCATTTCTTAAGGGATGTACTGTAACTCAGAATGGTTTGAAATGCTGCTTGGAAGCTAAGGAACTGCTTTTATTGAAGTCTTGGCAATTTGTAAAGGAAGAAAGTATTCATATGTTCTCTATGGGTGACATTTATAATGGTCAGACGCTCAATCAGAAAAAGAGTCATTGATAATTTCCAGTGAATAATATGACTTGTATTCTATTTTTTTCCTAGCAGACTCACCTGCTCGAGATCGGCGTCATGGAAGTCATCAACAGGAGCCAGTCGCAAGCTCATCAGGTTGGCAAGACTCTCCTGCGCGGAAATTGCAATTTGAATTCATTGAAGCATATGCTTTATTTTCCTGTTTTTTTCGCATATTCGCAGGATGACGGCTGTCCAGTTGCACATCGCACGCCCTATTTCGCACTCTTTCTAATCTATTTTTTTTTCCCTCGCAAGAGCGTAGGCGCTGCGCGCGATGTCATTGCGCGTTCTGTTAAGCTTGTGCAACAGTGTCTCGGCGTTGTGGTTTCTCGCGATGGCATTTGGGGCTTGCACGACGTACAGTATGGTCTACTGTTAAAGGGAACCTGACGCCGCGTTGCTGCTGCAATTTACAAAGCACTCCCGAGAGAGCCAGCGACAAACGATTGCATAAGGTACCTGCGCAGTAAGCATGGTCGACTGCTCTTCCCAAGCATGCACTTAGTGCTGTCCATTCTTGCCAGTGGTCGGCGGTAGCGCTTTGCGAAATGTTTAGGCCATACCATCTCATGTTCCCTTTAACAGTAGGCCGTACTGCACATGTGTCAGATTTATAGTACATGTGTAGATTGTACGCACTGCACGAAGTGTTCATTTTTACCTGTCACAGAAGCTTGCTGTCCTCATTCGTTACTTTAAGGGGATTTCTCTGCTTTAATTCTCCCTTTTCTTTTTTTTTTCATATATTCCGTCCTCTATTTCGCCGAAGGAGAGGGTCAGCGTTGTTGGAGCTATGAAAACGATCGTAAGTGTTCGTTTCTTGAAAATATCCCTCCTATCATCACTACCATCTCTGAAGGGACGGAAATGTTCAATAATCATAATGCTGTTGCAGATGGTTTCCGCAACGCTCTATAAATTGATGACCAAATATTAATACTTTTGCTTTCGAAGAATGAAAGCAGTGCGGTATTTTTAGCAAGTCATATTGTGAATTGCACCGTTTACATTTTGTTCACCTGGGAGTCTTTAATCAATTTCTTGGCACATGAAGCTTTTTTTACATTATTGCCCTGATTAGAATGTGAACACGGATGATTCTCTGTCGATAACTTGAAAAGCGTGTTGTAATGTTTGTACCTTAAAATGCTAAATATGTATGGTTATGTTCGGTCTTACGATACTACGTCTATAGCGAAGCATTTTCAGCGCTACAACCGAATCAGTCCCCCCCCCCCCCCCCCCCCCCCCCCCCCCCCCATGGGCATCTACCGGAAAATAATAACACTCTGACATGCGACTGAAGGGTCTTGGCGCGTTTGTCGATGGTTGGTCTATACCTAAAAGCTATAACTAATGATAGCCACATGACTGCTTCCGTGCTGTACATTCTTTTTTCAACTGGGCATGGGTACTGACAATCTGAACAGGGTACGGGAAATGTAAAAAATGTGAAACATGCCACGCTATAGGGGCGTGCATTGTTTCAGTGTCGTGTTTGAAATAGCAGTGTTCTCAGACTACAGAGGTGAGGGACGTGTGTTACAACCCGGCCGCGACGGCAGTGTTTTCGTTGAGGCGAAACGCAAGGCGCCTGTGCACTGTGGGATGCCCAGCGCAGGTTAAAAAAAAAAAAAAGAAAACTCCAGTTGGTCGAAATTTTCGGAACCCTCCACTACGGCGCCCCGCGTAGTCTGTCACTTTGGGAAGTTAAACGCCGTGAACATTAGGGTCCAGTACATTCGCTCAGAATAGTTTAGAGAAATCGCACCTCAATCCTTTCCCTTTGTAATGCGATGACGGTGCGCTGGTCACCTATCGTAACTTTCGCCGCATCTCTAACAGGCCACGCAAAGTGAGAAAGCTGCCTTGTGACTCAGGGTCTGGTAGTTATAATGTAGATTTTGTACAAAAGCCGTAAACAGGCCACAGTCTTTGCAGCATGCTTCTTCCTTTCCACTTTTCCCTCCACATTTTTTTTCCACGTGATGACGCTGCATCTGGTCCTTTACTAAAGTTCCTGACACACTGGTCGACTTGTGAGACCATATTCTGGCTGAACTTCTTGATATCACTGCGTGATGGCGCAGTACTCCAGTAAGGACGAGCATAACACCGAGCCTTCCTCCTGGCCCCGCAGAGACCTGGTCATGGGCCTACTTCGGGTGCATCGCGAACAACTCGTGCGGCGGGAAGAGGCAGTCGCCGGTGAACATCGAAACGTTCCACGCGATCCACGACGTGGCCTTGAGGCCGCTCCGGTTCCGAGGCCACATGGTACCGCTAAAGAACTTCACGGTCGACAACGACGGCCTGACGTGTGAGTGCGGGCCGCCTTGGCCGTGCTACATCATGCCTTTGTGATTGTTTCACAGTTGCCTGAATGCTAGTGGGTTCGAGGCTAGCGAGGCATGCAGTAGCGAGGCACGGGTGCTGCTGTGCCCATGGGCCGAGTGGTGCAGGACCTTGCATGCCTCCCTTGCCCAATGATTGCACCTGCCCCACTTGCACATTTCGCCCGAGGGGGCAGTAGTGCCAATGGGTTTTACTCTGAAGTGGTGAGCCCTCTACCCCTCCCCCCCCCGCCCCCTCTGTGCACAGTGTGGCTATGTGCAGTGAGGCTATATCGGTGTAGTTTGTCATGATCCCAGTCACGCCAAATGGCATGGTTAAAGGTTTATGTTGAGTCATGCAAAAGTAATTAGCCGTATTTGACTTATGGGCCACAAAATGTGCTGAGTCATGGGTTGAAACTGTCAAGTTACTTTGATTATCATGTGACTTCATGTGACTGTCAAGTTGCATGAAAATGTCACGTGGCTATGAGTGTGTCCCGTGACAAGGTCACGAAGTCAAGTTGCATGAAAACGTAACGGGACTATGAGAGCACCACGTGACAAGGTCACCTGAAAGTCAAGTTGTATGAAAATCTCATGTGACTATTAGAGTATCACGTGACAAGGTCCCCTGATAGTCAAGTTTCATAAAAATCTACGTGGCTATGAGAGTATGGTAGTGGTGGTGAAAAACGTTTAATAGACTCAAAATGGGTAACGGTATGTATGAGCCGGATCTTCAATACAAATACTAGGTGGAGTCCCTAGTACGGGACCCCAGAGGCGTCGGCTGGTGGCCGGGGGCACTCGTCCAAGGCCTTTTGGGCTTGGGGGTCATAGCAGCCGAGCAGGGTCGCCTCCCAGTCCTCCCGAGTGGGGTTGGGGTGAGGAAGAATAGCTTGGTTGTATGGGCAAGCCCACGCCATGTGGTGGATGTCCGAAGACTTCTCCGCACTGTGCGGACAACTGCCCGTGAAGGAAGGATTAAAAAGTTTGAGTGCTGCCGGGCACAGCATCACGAGAGTTTACAATCAATTTGCTTGAAACTGTTACGAGGCTAAGAGAATACCACGTGACAAGATCACTTGATATATAGTATGACGAGGCTACACAAAAACAAAAAATAAGTCTCTGCAGTCAAGTTCATGAAAATGTCACTTTGACATCGCACTGCACGCGGACGTCTTCGTTTTGCTTCCATCGAAACGATCCCGACCGCCAGCGGCTTCGTTTCGATGGAGCCGAACGAAGAGGCGTCCGTGTGCTGTGCGATGTCAGTGCGTGTTAATGATTCCCAGGTGGTCGAAATTACTCTGCAGCCCTCCACTACAGCTCCTCTTTCTCTCTTTCCACTTTCACTCCCACCTTCCTACCTCCCTCTACCGCGCGGATCAGGTGTCCACAGAGCAAGTGTGACACATACTGCGGCTTTCCTAACCAATTATTATTATTATTATTATTATTATTATTATTATTATTATTATTATTATTATTATTATTATTATTATTATTATTATTATTATTATTATTATTATTATTATTATTATTATTATTATTATTATTATTATTATTATTATTATTCACGGTATGCTTCATCCCTCAGAACTGACGCAAAATTGCAGTGGCCCCTAATTTGGATATCTATTATCAAAACGCCCGAGGTCTTCGGACTAAGGGATCAGAATTTTTTTCTAGCGTCTTGTCCTCTTGTTATACCGCTGTTGTGGTTACCGAAACCTGGCTGTCAAGTGATATTCCTTCCAATGATTTCTTTCCAAATAATTACTCTGTTTTTCGTAGCGACCGCCCTGAAACAGGTCCCAAATCAAGAGGAGGTGGAGTGCTCATTGCTACTGACAGTTTTGTGAGGTGTGTTCGACGTTCCGATGTGAAAACTGTTGAAGAATGTGTGTGGCTCGAGCTCACTTTAAATCGACATGAAAAACTTTTACTTGCAGCTTCCTACATTCCTCCGAATCTTCCTTCTCCAGCCTATGATGATGTTCTGCTCTCAATCGAACATGTTATAACCCGTCATAGCAAACACAAACTTCTTATTTTAGGCGATTTTAATACTCCTGGTATCAACTGGAACTAATTTATTGCTTCTCACAACAATCATTACATATTAAGTAAGTGTAACGCTCTACTTGATTTTATAGCCTTTAACTCATTACAGCAACACAATTTCATTGAAAACTGCTGTGGTAATATTCTTGACATCTGTCTATCGAATTTTGAAAGTGTTCGAGTCTCGAGACATACCGCTGACTCTCTGTGACAAATTTCACCCTCCGCTTCTAGTTACTACTGCTGTCTCTTCCTCACCTTCTACTAATTCAGATCGGGTGAGGAATTCGCCCCGTTTCGCGTATGCACGTGGTGATTATGTCGGTCTTTCAATTTCTTCTCTTCCGTCGACTGGTCCCTTTTAAATTACATTAATGATTCAGATGGACAAGTCAGTCGCTTTACAGAAATAGTTCTTGATGGTATGCGTCGGTACATACCTTTGCATACTCCTACGCGTAGGAAGTTCCCTTCCTGGTTTTCAAGGGAACTAATAACGGCGTTAAAGCTCAAGGAACGGGCCCATCGTAAAGCGAAACGCCCTGGGTTTCACAATTGGGCAGATGAGTTTCGCCGTGTGCGTTCTCTTTGCAAACGCTTATACAAGCGGGACTACGACTCCTATCTTGAGTCTTTAGAGAGGTATGCCTCAAATCGTCCTAGTCAGTTCTGGCGTTACGTTCGCAAGCGTTCCATTAAATCAGATTTAAGTATCAGCTTAGTTGACTCTCAGGGTTCGGAAATTCGGGATGTTGCCGACAGTTTTGCACAACATTTTTCCTCCGTTTACAAACATCCACATTGTGATTCCGTTTGCCTCCCATCTGGTGCACTATCTAATTCCATTCTCTTTGACGAGGAGTTGATAACTGAGAGTCTTAAGCGTCTGAGACCATCTTTGTCTCCTGGACCTGATGGCATTCCAGCTGCCATAATAAAAGCCTTCAGTTATATCTTCGTACCAGTACTGACTGCCATATTTAATAACTGTTTAAAAAATGCTGCCTTTCCTCGTGTGTGGAAAATGGCACGCGTGTTTTCTGTCTTCAAGTCTGGAAACAAATCTGATGTTTCCAATTATCGTCCGATTTCTCTTCTATGTGCAACCTCTAAGCTTTTCGAATTAACTTTGCACAGCGTACTTTCCTTCCATCTCAAACATATCATAGTACCGAATCAACATGGCTTCATGTCGGGTCGCTCTACTTCTACCAACCTAGTCACGTTTATGACGTATGTCTCTGCAGCAGTCCTTCAGAGGGGTGAGGTTGACACTGTGTACTGTGATATGAGCAAAGCTTTCCACGTTGTTACTCAGTCACTACTTCTTGAAAAACTCTACCCTCTGCCGTTGAAGCCTCACTCGTAGCCCTCCTACGCAACTATCTCCTTGATCGCTTCTGCTTTGTCAGTGTCAATGGACAGACTTCTTTCGTTTACCCTGCAACGAGTGGAGTTCCTCAAGGTTCAGTACCAGGCCCGCTTCTCTTCTCCGTTTTTATTAATGATGTTTCCTCGGCGATAAAGAATTCCTCGTTTCTTCTTTATGCTGATGATATAAAAATATTCAAGGTAATACATTCTTTTCAAGATTGCATGTTGTTGCAATCGGACATATCTGCTTTTTATAATTGGTGTGCGAAGAATCGACTTGCCCTCAATTCTTCCAAAACTAGGGTTGTGTCATTTACTCGTAAAACACATAGCTTTCTCTACCATTATTCTGTGAATTCTGTGCTGTTGGACAGGGTTGATGAAATTAATGACCTTGGTGCACTTTTTGACAGCACCCTCAGCTTCTCCTCTCACACTAAACGCATTGCTCAGCGGGCTATGTGCACACTCGGATTCATTTGCAGACTTTCGAGAGAGTTCCATACTCCACTTCCGTTCCTAAAACTGTACCTGTCCATATGCTTGCCGGTCTTGGAGTATGCGTCGGTTGTTTGGAATGGCACTTGCGAATCGAACTTGGACAAGGTTGACAGAGTACAAAAAAAAAAAATTTCACGGATATTTCATTATCGCTTTCCTTGCGCAACTTCCCCCTCTCGCTCCACCAGGAGCGCCCAACTGAATCTTCCTTCTCTTCACTGCCGTCGTATCAGACTTGATATCATATTTCTGTACAAACTCCTTCATGGCCACATTATGTGCCCTCAGCTCTTAGAGTACATCCTACTGCGCGTTCCGCGAAAGAGCATGAGGGGATTCAGACCATTTCAGGTTTCTCCTCTTCATTCCCACTCCCCTCTGGACAGCATGCAGTGGTTATTTAACTCTTTTTGTCCTCACCTTGACATCTTCCAAAACTCGCTCTGTTCATTTACATTAAATGTTCGTAGCGTTGTATTCTAAATATTACTTATTCACATATAACTCCCACTTTCTAGCCTTAATAGTGTATTTACTTCACTTTTTACTTTTTCTCCTGTTCAATGCTGTCTGTATTGAACTACTTTTTATCCGTTTCTTACTTATATTTCAACTTTAAACTTTATATTTGAATCTTACTGTCCCTTGTTCAATTTTACTTCTTTATTGTATTATTCTGTATTTCTAGCCTGTGTTTTAAGTACCATGCACTTGTTGCGCCTGGAATGGTTGTTTATTTTATGTATATTTCTATATTATTATAATCAATGTCAGTTATTTGTTGTTGTTGTTGTTTTTTTCTCTTCTATCTACCGTTCTTTTTTTTTTTTTTTTTCCTGTGTGCTCAAAAATTCTCTCACTGTGTATATAAGTGATGCTACTCATTGATTGCTTGCTTTCCGTGATACTTTTCGTCTCAGTTTCATTTCATGTATTATTTATTTATTTTTTTGTGTTCTCTCTGTGTGTGTAAACATGTTTGTGCTTTTTCATTTTTGTTTCTTTTTTTTTATTTGTGCACAAAGATTACATGGTTGTTCCTGCGCACATTAAATAAAGATTGATTGATTGATTGTTTATTATTATTATATTATTATTATTATTATTATTATTATTATTATTATTATTATTATTATTATTATTATTATTATTATTATTATTATTATTATTATTATTATTATTATTATTATTATTATTATTATTATTATTATTATTATTATTATTATTATTATTATTATTATTATTATTATTATTAATAACATCTGTCTATCGAATTTTGAAAGTGTTCGAGTCTCGAGTTCGGACATACCGCTGACTCGCTGTGACAAATTTCACCCTCCGCTTCTAGTTACTACTGCTGTCTCTGCCTCACCTTCTACTAACTCAGATCGGGTGGGGAATTCGCCCCGTTTCGCGTATGCACGTGGTGATTATGTCGGTCTTTTCAATTTCTTCTCTTCCGTCGACTGGTCCCTTTTAAATGACATTAATGATTCAGATGGACAAGTCAGTCGCTTTACAGAAATAGTTCTTGATGGTATGCGTCGGTACATACCTTTGCATACTCCTACGCGTAGGAAGTTCCCTTCCTGGTTTTCAAGGGAACTAATAACGGCGTTAAAGCTCAAGGAACGGGCCCATCGTAAAGCGAAACGCCCTGGGTTTCACAATTGGGCAGATGAGTTTCGCCGTGTGCGTTCTCTTTGCAAACGCTTATACAAGCGGGACTACGACTCCTATCTTGAGTCTTTAGAGAGGTATGCCTCAAATCGTCCTAGTCAGTTCTGGCGTTACGTTCGCAAGCGTTCCATTAAATCAGATTTAAGTATCAGCTTAGTTGACTCTCAGGGTTCGGAAATTCGGGATGTTGCCGACAGTTTTGCACAACATTTTTCCTCCGTTTACAAACATCCACATTGTGATTCCGTTTGCCTCCCATCTGGTGCACTATCTAATTCCATTCTCTTTGACGAGGAGTTGATAACTGAGAGTCTTAAGCGTCTGAGACCATCTTTGTCTCCTGGACCCAGCTGCCATAATAAAAGCCTTCAGTTATATCTTCGTACCAGTACTGACTGCCATATTTAATAACTGTTTAAAAAATGCTGCCTTTCCTCGTGTGTGGAAAATGGCACGCGTGTTTCCTGTCTTCAAGTCTGGAAACAAAACTGATGTTTCCAATTATCGTCCGATTTCTCTTCTATGTGCAACCTCTAAGCTTTTCGAATTAGCTTTGCACAGCGTACTTTCCTTCCATCTCAAACATATCATAGTACCGAATCAACATGGCTTCATGTCGGGTCGCTCTACTTCCACCAACCTAGTCACGTTTATGACGTATGCCTCTGCAGCAGTCCTTCAGAGGGGTCAGGTTGACACTGTGTACTGTGATATGAGCAAAGCTTTCGACGTTGTTACTCACTCACTACTTCTTGAAAAACTTCTACTCTCTGGCGTTGAAGTCTCTCTCGTAGCCCTCCTACGCAACTATCTCCTTGATCGCTTCTGCTTTGTCAGTGTCAATGGACAGACTTCTTTCGTTTACCCTGCAACGAGTGGAGTTCCTCAAGGTTCAGTACTAGGCCCGCTTCTCTTCTCCGTTTTTATTAATGATGTTTCCTCGGCGATAAAGAACTCCTCGTTTCTTCTTTATGCTGATGATATAAAAATATTCAAGGTAATACATTCTTTTCAAGATTGCGTGTTGTTGCAATCGGACATATCTGCTTTTTCTGATTGGTGTGCGATGAATCGACTTACCCTCAATTCTTCCAAAACTAGGGTTGCGTCCTTTACTCGTAAAACACATAGCTTTCTCTACCATTATTCTGTCAATTCTGTGCTGTTGGATAGGGTTGATGAAATTAATGACCTTGGTGTACTTTTTGACCGCACCCTCAGCTTCTCCTCTCACACTAAACGCATTGCTCAGCGGGCTATGCGCACACTCGGATTCGTTTGCAGACTTTCGAGAGAGTTCCATACTCCACTTCCGTTCCTAAAACTGTACCTGTCCATATGCCTCCCGGTCTTGGAGTATGCGTCGGTTGTTTGGAATGGCACTTGCAAATCGAACTTGGACAAGGTTGACAGAGTACAAAAAAAAATTTTTACGGATATTTCATTATCGCTTTCCTTTCGCAACTTCCCCCTCTCGCTCCACCAGGAGCGCCCAACTGAATCTTCCTTCCCTTCACTGCCGTCGTATCAGACTTGATATCATATTTCTGTACAAACTCCTTCATGGCCACATTATGTGCCCTCAGCTCTTAGAGTACATCCTACTGCGCGTTCCGCGAAAGAGCATGAGGGAATTCAGACCATTTCAGGTTTCTCCTCTTCATTCCCACTCCCCTCTGGACAGGATGCAGTGGTTATTTAACTATTTTTGTCCTCACCTTGACATCTTCCAAAACTCGCTCTGTTCATTTACATTGGATGTTCGTAGCGTTGTATTCTAAATAGTACTTTATCACATATAACTCCCACTTTATAGCCTTAAATTGTATTTACTTCACTTTTTGCTTTTTCTCCTGTTCAATGCTGTCTGTATCTTGAACTACTTTTTATCCGTTTCTTTCTTATATTTCAACTTTAAACTTTATATTCGAATCTTACTGTCCCTTGTTCAATTTTACTTCTTTATTGTATTATTCTGTATTTCTAGCCTGTGTTTTAAGTACCATGCACTTGTTGCGCCTGGAATGGTTGTTTATTTTATGTATATTTCTATATTACTATAATCAATGTCAGTCATCTGTTTTTTTTTTTTTTCTCTTCTACCTACCGTTCTTCTTTTTTTTTTTTTTCTTTATTTCCTGGTGTGCTAAAAAATTCTCTCACTGTGTATATAAGTGATGATACTCATTGTTTGCTTAATTTCCGTGATACTTTTCGTCTCAGTTTCATTTCATGTATTATTTATTTCTTTTTTTTTGTGTTCTCTCTGTGTGTGTAAACATGTTTGTGCCTTTTCATTTTTTTTTTTGTGCTGCAGCACAAAGACCACATGGTTGTTCCTGCGCACATTAAATAAAGATTGATTGATTGATTGATTATTATTATTATTATTATTATTATTATTATTATTATTATTATTATTATTATTATTATTATTATTATTATTATTATTATTATTATTATTATTATTATTATTATTATTATTATTATTATTATTATTATTATTATTATTATGACTATTTCCCTGACAAGGTCGCGTGACAGTAAAGTTGCATGAGAATGTCACTTGGCTATGAGAATGGCCCGTCACAGGAGCGACTGTGTACCGTCCTATCAAACATTATTTGGAAGAGCACTGCAGGGCTGCAGAACAGAATATGGTAGGTGCAACGTTAAGAAACAGGAAGCGCACATTGTGGGTTAGAGAAATTACTCAAGTTACTGATATTCTAGTCGAAATGAAGAAAAAATGGGCATCAGCAGGACATGTAGTTCGAAGAGAGGATAACCAATGATCTCTACGAGTAACCAATTAGATTTCAAGGTAATGAAAACGTAGTAAAGGGCGGCAGAAATTTAGGTGGGCGGATGAATTTAAGAACTTCACAGAGATCAAGTAGATTCAGCTAGTACAGTACTGGCTTAATTGGAGGGAAATAGGAGAGGATTTCGCCATGCACTGGGTACAGTTCGGCTGATGATGATGATGATGATAATGATGATGATGATGATTACTTCGGTACAGTAGTTGGGCATCTTAACCACTGCTGCGGCGCAATGGAGAGGCGTCAAGGTGCTATGCGATATCAATACATGTTAAAGATCTCACGTGGCCGAAATTAGTCGGCAGCTCTCCACTATGGTACCTTCTTCTCTCTTTTCACTTTCATTCGCACCTTCCTCCCTTCGTTTACGGTACGATTCAGGTGTCCACGGATCAAGCGTGACAGCCACTGCGTCTTTCCTTTTCGGATAACCACTTATTTTGGTTTCAATGCGGTCTCTGCAGTGCTTCCAAAGGTTTTGTTCTCATTGAAGCTTTAATAAATACGGATCATTTTGCGAACCTATAGCCAAGGCTACAGTGTCAGGTTCTATAGCAAAAGCAGCTATAAAGATAATCAAAGGTGTCGAAAGAGAACGAAAAGTTAGACTACATAAATCTGCAACATTCAAAAAACAAATTCGCATTGCTGTACAAGAAGAAAAATTGGCAGAGGCTTAGCTTGATTAAGCCCGGTAGATTGCGAAAGCAATACCCATGGCTACGCCCAGGTTCAGCTAATGTTCGGCTGGTGGTGGTGCTTATGGATATGCTTGTTATTGTTAGACTGTGGTGGTTATACAATGATTCATTCTGGATACGACATGGATACGCTGTTCCTCCGTCTCTGTAGCTCGCTGCTGTCTCTTACGCTCATTGCGACGAGCTTCCCTAGCGGTAGGTGGCATCGTCGAAGCAGATGTTAAACCGCCGGCGGAGGCACCGCCACTACAGTGGCTAGACTAGGCACTGTACCGCCACTACTCGCAGATGGCACGAGATGGTCGCCCAGCTCTTTGGCGTGACGTCACAACACCTGTTGCGCTCCTGGCGGACAGCGCGGGAGTTAGGTTATAGTTAGGCCGCCGGTTGTGGCACCGCCACTGCTCGCATACGGCGCGAGATGGTCGCCCAGCTCTTCGGCGTAACGTCACACAGAGGTCACGCGAAAGGTCAATGGTGGCACCACTACGGCAAAGGCTTGAAAGTGCAAGTAGTATTGCTTTCGCAGTAAAAGAAGGATTTGATGTCCCGTCGTGTACAAAGTGCAGTCAGAAGTGTCGGCCCACTATATGCCGCTATGTGGGTCAATTGGGTGTGTGTTACGGCATTCCAGTAACCATCAGGGCGTCACCGAAGGACAAGACGAGGCGGACGGTTAGTGGCGGACCGCTTCTTGGAACCTACGTGTTCAACCATGCGCTGTTCCACTGGGGCTCCGGTCCAGGCCACGGCTCCGAGCACCGCATCGACGGCATAGCCTATCCCATGGAGGTAGCGGAATACGCTATATACATTATATTGACGTGTTGAAGAAAACACCTAGGCGTAAGGGGGGGTGACATTCCTGGAATTCGTAAACAGTCCCAGCTCACTACTGCATCTTGCCCTTGTATAGCGCTACCTGCATAAACGTTACAGATTTAGAGGTGGGGTTAGCAGGAGACATGCGAGGACAAGACAGGGACACAGGACGAGCGCTAACTTGCAGCTGAAATTGGAAGCACAAAAAAAAAATGATGAGCTCGATTAACTGCATACGCATGCCCGGATATCCACTGAATTAGGATGAAGGGGCAGATAACAAAAACTGAACCAAGATAATCTGGGGCTGCACGAAGACGGAAAAAACATGGAGAGATATCGGAAGTACACGAAAAATTACGCAGCATTTGGAAACATAGCTTCCTTTTGCAACAAAACAACAGACGTCTCACGCACCCACTTATCAGTACCTAACCGACGAATAAACGAGGACTCAAGACGCTCCCTAGCTAGTTGTCCTTTAGAACGACCAAGAACCTTTGTTTTTCTAAAATGTGGGAGGCAATTTCAGCTCAAACAATGCTTGGGCAGGTGGTTAGATTGGGATTACTTAAAGGATGTAGCGCGTTCACTTAAGCGCTCATCAGGGCATCGGCCAGTCTGCCCTATATGGACGCTGCCACAGCTCAGAGGCCGCCGTCAGAGGGCCCTGCTACCATGTACATCATTGTGGTGAAAATGAACTTATTATTAGCGAAAGATAATGTGGCGCCTGACGAGAGCGTTCTAATAATTGTTTTTCGAGCTGCGGCAAATTCCCACAGCCGTGCGTGGACACAAACCACTGAGACAGGCTACACTCCTTCGAAGGAGGCATGCTTAGGCAATAACCTTGCCACTCCGGGTCTTGCCACCTAGGACTTAACGGCCGCCGTTTTGGGAGGGCCTTTCTGGGCGAGCCGGCGGCTTGCTTATCCAGTGCAGCGGTGCAGTATTCTACTAAACGTTGGCATATACCAAAAAGGGTCTTGCAATTGGTGCTTGCAATGGCACACCCATTTACCGCCGATATGCGATTAGCACAATCGTAAATTGGTGCTAATAGATATGCCGCCACATTGCTTTTTATATTGACCTTTTTCCATCTTTACCCGTTCGTGAAAAAATTGATTTCCTGTTTCTGTCTTCTCGCTGCAATTTTCAGTCTCAGCTGATTTACACAAACCAGAAGTATGCGGACGTGGACGCGACCACGCAGACGGATGGGCTTGCCATCATTGCAACCTTATACAGGGTATGTGCAAGTATCGTTTTCTTCGGACATAAAACAACTATCCTATGAGTGGTTAGGTGTATCATTAACAAAGGAAAGTGAAGAAAAAATAAACGGTGGAGCGATGAAGCGATGAAGCCAAAGAAGGAGCTTGAAGAGAGCCGAGACGCGAGACGGATGTAAACATTGACGTCGGGAGAGGCATTATCGCGTTTGCAAGGAATCTCTATACGTTCCAAATACTTATATGACTCACTGCCTTCGCAAACGTATCCAGTTTGTTTAGTGTCCTCCTGAGGCATGTAAAGAGACATCATAGTTTCTATTAGCTCCTGGATATCCTGCGGAATACACAGCGTGGAAAGGGGACTTTTGAATACATTGAAGATTTTCTACAAGGCAAACAAGCCCATATAAGGATTGACAATGTGAGGTCTCAACCAATCTCCGTAGACGCTAGACCTGCGCCACAAGGAGCAGTCTTCTCTCTCTTCTCTTCAACATTGCGCTTATGTATTTGACAGAAAAATTTGATAGCGTAGACGAAAAACGGCGCACCCTTTGTGCACACAACGTCATTATATGGGTGACCAGGGGCAGTGTGGAAGAGGCGAGAAAAACACTCCAAGAGGCTGCTTCGGCGGTTTAAAAATATACGGAAGAGTACAAGCTGCGCTGTTCTCCGCAAAGGTCTAAGCTTCTTATAGAACGCAGAAGAGAAGATGTAGCCCCTGTCCAAATCACGGTGCACAATGCTGCGATCCCTGAGGTAAAGACGTTGCGTATCATGCATGGGGCTACTAGTTAACAAGGGTGCAAACACACCAGTAATTGCTAAGCTTCGTACAGTATGCGGTTAACTAGCGTTCGTACTACCATTAAAAATATGACATGATGGAGAACGACTCTTCGGTTGGTCCAAGCTTATTTAAATCGGCCAAATCTTGTACGTGCTTCGTACCTCCGGATGAGGAAGTGCGACCAAACCATTTCGATGTCATAATTGCAACATTCCATACGAGGCGTTGAGGGTGTTGATCAAGACATGTTTAGCGCATTTTCTGCAGTTGAGGGAGCACAATACGATTGACGCATTCGTTGGTACCCACCCCTTAACTAAGGGTGCCAAACTATCAAGAAAACAGGCTGGGCGCACAGCGTTGGAAGGCTGGAAAATCAGCTGTCGTATACGCTGAAGCAAGGCATCCCGAAAAAGGGAAAGGCGAGTATGGGACACTGTACCTGCCTAAAGATATGCACCAGGAATATCACCAAGGACACAGTAGTGCGAGGGCCAAGATGGTGGATAGGAGCTACTCTAAATTAGAGGATACCTTCCCGTGGATGCGGTAGGCCCTCTAGGAGGGGTCTGGACAATATCGGTGATGCATGACGAGCAGGCTGTCAACAGACTTTCTCTTCGGCACGGGAAAATTGCAGAGTTAGGCGCGGTGGCAATCATCATGGCAATATCGCATCCCAGGTCCGAATACATGGTTATGGACTCGCAGACGGCGTTTAGAAACTACATACGCGGCAGAATTGCGCTGCTAGCCGGCAAGATCCTGACACAATATTTGGTACGTGCGCTTTGCTTGGGTAACAGGCCATCATAAACCCTTGCGGGATCCCTCTTCCTCCCCTCCCAGAAGTCTCGGACTCCTAACAGTAATTAATAACCGACTCAGGCGTATTACAGCCCTTGCGTTTATCAAGACAAATAATTCCCGAGCCCCGACAAGGATTTAGATAAAGCAAAACAGTGTAACTTACGCCGATTACAAACCATGATATTTAGTGGCCCAGTAAAGCTTTAAGCTATCCAAGAGCCGTGGCAGAGGCAATAGCCAACTCCCAGATGTGAGCCACGCCTTAAAAAATATGAGGTGACAGCATTAATGCTACTGTTCAAGGCTCCTCTCGCGGATACTCAATCGCATAGGAGCACTTTGAAACTGGCTTATTCACTACTACATTAACTTTGACCGTATTATCTCACACGCATCATTTACCAACCATACAGTCGAAAGCTACCATGTTATGCTAAAAAATATCCAACATAGATAAGGAACGCAAGGGCCCTGGAAGATTGTCTTCGCCTCACTCATCGATCTCAAATGAGAAGGCAGAGTTGGCAGCTTCTGCCAAATCGGTCATGCAACGGGGTCACGTGATGTCACACAGCTCAAAGAACAGTCAGTACCTAATCCTGACAGATGCCAGCCCCGCGCCCTTGATTTTTCGCTCGCAAGGCCAACGCTAGATTATTCGGAGAAGGGGTCATTTAACGCTATCGCGTTATTATCGAAAATTAACAATAATACTTGTAAATCCTGGAAGTTAGCCCGATGCCGTTTGAGAAAGCGTCAATGCAGACTATTAAGGCGAAAGCCTTTAATGGCTCATACTGTCGTGGACAAAATGTGTCCCGCTTTTGCTGCGGCTCTGATTGTCGGGACGGGATGACGTCATGGAGGTCTCGACCAATCACAGAGCACCACCACAGTATGCGCGAATGCGTGCCTTATATGGCCATATGCAAATCAATGATCAATTACAAATGAATGGCTAATCAATTTAATAATGACCAATTATGACTAATTATTAATAACTAATGATCGAATATTATTCAATGAATGATTCATTTAAGTAATGGCTAATTAACAATATAGTCATCAATTATCAATGACTAATGCTCAATCACAAATTAGTAACTAATTAATGACTAATTAATCCGCTAATGTATAATTCATTACTACGATAATTCATTAATAATGTCTGCCTACTGCTTACATAACTATTTACCAATGACTAATAATCAATTACTGGTTAATTTAGATAATCTCTTATTAATGATCAGTTGCGTAGCAGAATGCGGCACTAAGGCGTTCGCCTTTCACTGGCTTTCGCCTTTCACTATTTTAGTCGCTAAAGTCCCTCGTAATTTTTTAATTCGGCAACGGCGCAGATGACGTTCGTGAACTTCGACTCCGTGAAGGCGATTCGGGGTATCCTCGCGGCTTTGCAGAGCAATACGACCCGGACGCGTCCCCGTCGGCGCCTGTTGCCATGGATGGTACGCCGCTTGGTGAGCCGCAAAGAAAAAGGCTCGAACACCAACAAACAGTTTCCGCTGAGGCTGGACAAGCTTTTGCCGCCCGTCGGCCGACACGAGTTCTTCACGTACCAAGGCTCCCTCACCACGCCGCCGTGCACGGAGTCGGTGCAGTGGACCGTCTTTCACAAGACCGCGTTCGTCTCGGAGGCCCTGGTATGGCCAGCCGTGCGTGAGCTTCAGGAACATATTCCCGCGACACCTTTGCATAGGTAGAGATGTAGAAGTGTAGGCGAAGTGTAGCGGAAGATGAAAAGTTAATTAGAACGCAGGAAGCGACTGGGCCGACAACCGCACATGGTTGTTTTTCCGGGTCTCACCCGTCAACATGGAGTGTTAAGATCCCTGACTCCCTAATATCTTCTACAGGGGTGATGAATAAGTGTGACCATGCATCCAGTCTTGTGGTCCGAGTGAATCTTGAAGGTGGCGGTCTTATATGACATAGGTTTTATATGGGGGTAGAACCAAGGAGGATATAAAAATAACTGCTAATGGGCTGGGGTGAAGCCTGCGGCGGCCATCTTGTGGTGGGCAAGAATTGGCCTGAGCGCTTGGAAGCGCTGTTCACGAGCGTCGCCAGTGTGTTTCAAGTGCTTAAAGAATTTTTAAGTTCTAATGCAATGTTGTGGGCTACCAGCTGAGCAAGTCTTTATTAATTGTAGGTCTTAATGAAACACGGTGAATTAACTGCTAATGAACTTTAGATTTTACACATCATCGAGTCATATATCGTTAGATAGCATATATCGAGTATAAGTGCACTGGCTTGACTTAATGTCTAATTAATTATGCTAATTAGATAATTGTTCATAAATGTCAAATACATGCATTGGCTACAAGTCATATATCGTTGGATAGCTTATGCCGAGTACAAGTGCTCTAGACTAACTGCTCGTCTTAATCAATTACCGCTAAATAGTCAATTGTGATTAAACCTGATTTGAATGCTATCCTTTCAAGTCATATATTGTGGTGTAGCTTATATTGGGTACAGTAGTACTAATCAAATTTCATTGCAATTATCAATAAATAATTAGCGTAATTAGCGGTAAATAACTAAATGTGCAGCTAGTCCAGTGCTGTTGGACTTGGCATAAGCTATCCAACGATGTACGACTTGTAGCTATAGCATGTATTTTAATATTTATTCACAATTTTGCAATTTGCTGTAATTAATTAGCGCGAAACGCTACTAATATGCTCAGGAATCATTCATGATACCATACACCAACATTAATCCGAGCGGCGTTCCGATGCAGTAAAGAAATATCCGTAAACGGACCGCGAGCTTGACTGCGGCTGCTGCCGTGAATGTGACCGCCTGTATGTTTTGCAACCCCCCCCCCCCCCCCCCAAGATGGCGGCACGTTGGCGACATTTTTTGGACGGCACCTCCACTCCAGAAGTTTTTATATATTCTCCTTGGGTAGAACAAGGAGAAGCAGACGGCTGCACAGTATGAAGGAAACCCGAACAAGGATCGAGGGAGAGGGTCAGTTCGCAAGCCAAGCCAAAGTTTCGACAAGGGGTCCCGTCTTTGTCTAGGCAAAGTCGAAGATCAGACGAAGACAGGTCTGCTTGTCAAAACATTGGCTTCCGTTGCTAGCAGAGGGGATCCCTCAACCCTTGTTCGGTTCTCTTTCATACTGGTATGATAAGTTCCGCAAAACCTGTACGTTATGCTGTAGGCCCGGAAGAACCGCGTGGACTTTTACTTATTTTTTTTTTATTTTGACTGTTTTTGTGTACAGATTTATAACCTTTTACTAATGTCTCTTTTTGTTGCCAATTTAGGTTAAGGCGCGCATATTGTTTCACAAGAATTACCAACCGTGACAGTGGCAGTTTCATTAGTCCTTTGCGCTACCCGTAGCCCTGGTTACAAATATTTTTTTCGGACTGTTACACGTGTCGAAAGCATTTTCCTTCCTTTAATGTACGCTTTATCTTCATTACAGTTGGCCGGGTTCCGGAGACTCAAAGGTCGTCGTGGGCGGGGGCCTCTTGTCGACAACTTCAGACCGCCACAGAAACTATACGGCCGCAAGATCATCTCCTCGTTCCCGCCTTTCTGACGATGCGCGAGATAGGAAATGTGCGGCTGTACTCGCGCAATCACTTTTTACGTGCCACCTCATTGTATAGGCCACATATTGTGCATAGCGCATAATCGCATATTCTATATGTTGCATCCATATTGCATGAACACCACATAAGGAAAAAAAGGCATTGATTCTTACCCGAAGATTACTGCGAAAACGACGAACTTCCTGTCAAAGAGATTGATATAAACACCATCTGTGGCACTTATTCTACGCAACACAGCATGTCAGACATGTATACTCTTTCCGACTAGGTTACTTCACAGAAAAGCTTTGTTCGCTCCACCTTTCGAAATACTCCTTTGTTCACAAATGAAGCGATCAATGAATTACCTACTTAACTTTTTCAAAACTGATTTTCCTGCCTCTTGGTATTATCGTCGTTCTTGCTCAGGAAAAGAGTTCGCATGAAGACTTAAGCCAAATCATCTTTCTTTTCGCTGATTGCTTGATAAAGTGCAAGTTACTGACGTCAACCAGGTTGTGGGCATATCCAGCGTGCTTTTATTATTAGCAGCACACTCAGTCATTTTATTCGCATGGATTGAGGACTTAACAATAAAATATTCGTATTATAAGCCTTTATCATCCGCTTCGTGCATGTATGTGCAATGAGGAAATATTACTGAAATGGCCTTTAGCAGTGTGTGTTTGTGCGTACACGCGTACGGCTTATCCTTTCGTCGGTGTGTGTGTGTGTGTGTGTGTGTGTGTGTGTGTGTGTGTGTGTGTGTGTGTGTGTGTGTGTGTGTGTGTGTGTGTGTGTGTGTGTGTGTGTGTGTGTGTGTGTGTGTGTGTGTGTGTGTGTGTGTGTGTGCGTGCGCGCGTGCGTGCGTGCGTGCGTGTGCGTTTTGCATATGAAGTTTTGCTGTGCGTTTGTATCAAGCATTCCAAGTGTTTCGTATCTCTAACAATAAACTCTGGAAGCCAATATGCACGTCATATTTTACCTCGCCTCTATGAATCTTTAGAGGTCATGCGTTTCTGAGAACAGAGTGATGATATCGCCTGGCTCCTAATCTTCCTTTTGACAAATTCTGGCTGGTACACTTCACGACTGCAGTGCCACTAGCGATAGTGGCACGGTCACATACAGTTGCGCATTCCAAACACAAATGAACACGACAAGTTGCGCCCCAGCGGAATACTACGACCATGGAGTAATAATTTATAGCAGTGCTAAGTGCCCCAGTTTACGGTAGGTGGTGGTAAATAACTGCCAAAATGCAAATCGTGGGGGCGTCTCCCAGCATGGAACTTGGATGCGCCCTCATTGTGAGCTAGTAAGCGCCCTTACAATTAAAATAAATATTTTGGAGCGCTGTACTCCTCATGGCAATGGAGGTGATCCAGCGCTGGTATTGAGTGGAGGAGTTGGAGTCTCCCAGTAACACTACGGCGTTCGATGATAGTGGATTAGGGAAGGTGAAGCATGTAAATAGGATGTGTAGAAAGTCTCCTGGTTTGCCACTAAGTCTGCAAGAGGAGGGGAATTAGTCAGTGTATCGGGCATGTAGAAGTGGGGGGTATGAAGCGGTCCGAGTCTATAGCCGTCGGCAGTGTGCAGCCAGCGCCACGGGGAGGGATGGGCAGTAGGTCTGTATTTAGTTCGCTTGTCCCTGTAGTAAGAGAGAGTGTCGCGGAAGGAGAGCAAGCATTCCCCGGTCTGTAAAAGGGGCTCGACTCCTCCAGGCCGGAATTTGAGATATCGGGCTAGGGAATTAACCCCTCGTGCCCAGGGAGGCCGGTATGCACTGGTGCATAGATGAGGCTTATGGTTGCAATCGTGATTGTCTCGTTCAGTCACGCTAGTTTTGAATACTGCCTAATTTTACAGTGCTTCTCAGCCATGAATGTGTCGGGGACCCCTTGTAAACAAAAGAGAAATCGTGGAAGTCCCATTGCACACAGGGAGGAAGGGGAGGAGATGATCTTGTGCGCCCCAGAAAAGTTTTCTTTTGCCTTTCGGAAAAAAATAATGAGACTACGAGTTCACGGGAAATTTAGGGAGTTTGTCTTCATTGGTAAGTTGTTACTAAATGCACTATGGAAGAAAGAAAGCCTCATAACGCACCTACAACGAGTTGCATACAACATTCACAAGACGGTGCTGCAACGAAGACGAAGAAAGCCTGTGATTATTTAGTATTTGCAACGTACCCTGGCCAATACCCCGCCGTGAGTATGTGCCATTTTGACCGAGGGCAACATCATCATCATCTTCTTCTTCCCTCGAGCTCGCGAGAAGAAATGGCTGCTGTTGCTCGCCTAGGACGTTATTGATTCTGTCCTGTTTTTCCGAAGAACAAGCTGCTCGCAAACCTACCGACTGCGTGTTCCCGTCATCGGTTACTTCGCCCTGTATCTGTGGAGGGTGTGTCCTGACTCGGCATGGACAGTCCATCGAAGTCCTCGCAGTCGATTGCCGTTCACGGTAACCGAAGATTTATCACCGTTATCTTTCCGTAAGAGGGAGGGGTTAGGGGCACAGATGTCGCGCACTTTCTAAATACAAGGACGGTTGCCTTCAGTGCATACCTTTACGGCTTGGAGGTGGAATTTAAATATGTTGATCTGAAATGGATGCCTCAGATGCTGTCTCTTTGTAGAGCACATGACATTCAGGCGCAGTCTGTACTAGCGGCGGTGCACTGCCGATGGCTTGCTTTAGCGCGCCCACGTTGTAGTCGGTGCCTCGCACAATCGGTCACCTGGAGTTTTTCCAAGGTAAAATAAAATCTTCAGGCCACGCGTCTCAGTTCAATGTCACCGTGGTATCTCCAACAGTCGCCTTTGTCTGCGGTGTATTCAGCCACAGGCAAGGATTTTGATAGGGACGGAAAAAGTGCTTTCGTGAATGCAGCCGTGCTTGAAGTGGTCCTCAGAATCACAGATCGAGCAATCGATCGCTACCCTTCGAGTAGTCTTCTTTGAGTTGGTATTAAAGTAGAACATCTCTTATGCCAGACATAACGACCTTCTGTGCATGCTATATATATCTAGGACGCCCCGAAGAGGAAATTGCGTTGTACCTTGCTTGCAAGAAATGAACAGAAAGGCACACTGCTCGGTGCAAACATCGAGTACGGTCTGAGCTTCTGTTATGACTATGAGGTAAAAGATGCGAGCAAACCGCCCTGTGCTGGCTTTTCTAGCTTGTATAGACAGTGAAGAGGTGCAGGCGTGAAAGGCGTTTTCGCGTTCGGCCATTTAAGAATTACCGCCATGTGTTTTGGATGCCGCACTAATTGAGAGGTATGTCGCACAGTTGGGTTCGCTTTTCCTTATCAGGCTCCGGACCGAGCACTTCACAGGAACCGAAAGCCACAGCGAAGCCTCTGATCCCGCCTATCCAAGGAGGGGACGAAGCTCAGTTGTTCGGGTCCAGCGGCCTGCTCACGCCCTTTTGCCTATTTCCCTTGATCTACCAGGGAACACCGGTGCGTTATTTGCAGCCTGAGTCATGGTGGCATCTATTTCTGACGCCCCTGGAGTTAATGTGGAATGCCGTGTGCATACTTGTCCAAATGGCGCATCATTGGCTATAGCTAGGTGCTCATTAATGCTAGACCTCTCTCCATATCGCTGAGAAGAACATTTCTCTTTTTGCAACGAACGCAGGCATTGTCATGGGCTAGATAATTTGATGATAAATGCCACTTCTGCTTTGTTTGAGCCCCTTTCCCGAAGTCTCAAACTTCCCGCATTGGTCACCAATACTAATTTATAAAAGACGAACCAATAAATTATTAGCCAACCTTCTTCTGCAAGTAAAGAGAGTTAGTGAGGGACTATAATTATTATCCTTAATGGCTTTGTATATCACTTTCAACCGTTTGTTTGACTGTTACCGCACCACTGTGGCGGCGTGAACGTTACTCTTGCCTGCTTCAGTCACCAGCCGTGCTTAGACATTTGTTGGTGCCATAGACTACTTATTGCCAGAAAAAAAGTCAGCAAGACGCGCATCACACGATTATGGCGCCAACGCACTGTGTGGGTCAACAATATACCTTGAGTGCTGCAGCATATATAAAAGAACGCTAGTCACCTTTCACAACCATAAGCATGGTCTGAAACCACTGAACGATAAAAAAGCTATGCGATTTTGATGCCACTGGTCTGCCCTAGTGATTTTGATTTCTGCGGCACTCTTAATTTCTCAGATTAACAGCGATAGCGGCTTATCGAGCTGTGTCCGGAAGAAACGAAGGCATATCCGTCACAGTCGAATTATGTGGCGACCCTTAACTCTAGCGTTTACACTATGGTTAATCCAAGCAGGCCTGTGCAGTTAGGCTGTATACGGGCTCGGGTGCAAAGGAAGCCGATGACGTTCCATTTGGTGGTTTTGTGAGTCCGTTGGGCTTAGAAATGATGGAAGCTGTTGATTGTGCTGTTATTCAACTATCTTAGTGTTTCAAACATGAGGCACAATCCATAAGGCCGAGCTTCCACGCCCTTCCGTGTCACAAAAAGAGAAAATAATCCAGGCTTTTGGCCCTGCAGGGAGCGAAGTTGTTACGCACGATGTATAGCCGTTACAAACGTTAATTCTTGAAAGTGTCGAGTGATTAGCGTGTTTGTATCAGCCCTTCCCCTTATATCACGTCGTCATTACAGCGTAATGCAAAGATCTTGCATTTCAGCAGATGGTATTTATTACTATACAAATCGTCTGGTACTCACGCGGTACGTAGGAGAGCCTGTGCCTGTACTCGCTGCTGGTGCCGCTGTGCTGGTGGCTGACCAACTCGGTACCCCGTTGCGTGGCCGCTTTGGCACCCTTCGTCACGCTGCCCGCACTGCGAACACTGGGCGCCGACGAGGTCGCCGCCGCCTTCCTCACGGTGCGTTGCACTATGCACGCTTCTGCAACTGCCACTGTGCAGAGGCAGTAGAGGCGCCTACCTCTCGCTAGTGGCACGCATGGCCGCCGAAAGTGCAAGGTAGCGGTCACCCGTTCACGGGCATAGTATAGGTCAAAGAACAAAATGGTGCGCCCTTTTTATAATTCATGGCGCAAATGTTTTGCCCTGCTTTCAGCTGTAACGGGTTACACTTTCAGAACGACAGGTAAAAAGACGAACTAACGCAGGTGACTTCTCAAATTTCAAACGTACACTGAAAAAAATTTTATTCAAGTTTTCTTTTTCATAAAGATCGAAGCTCTCTGTCTCTTTCCGTATATTCGTCCGGCAATAAAGTAAGAACTTATGAACGCAAAACACTGTCACCTCTTCATTGAAATTAATGATGTCTGCAGCGATAAGAACTCCGTGATCACCGTCATAAACTTAATGGCGCTCTAGCATAGGCTCAAGGATCCGTGCGCGAAAAGCGGTGTTGGCGCTTAGTAGTTGCTAGTTTCTGAAACGGGCCATGGATGGTGCCTTTTGCATTTTGTTTCCGTGTGTTTTCTAGATTATCATTACTCTGGATTCCGTGAAATAGGT
Source organism: Amblyomma maculatum (assembly GCF_055883805.1). Classification (NCBI taxonomy): domain Eukaryota; kingdom Metazoa; phylum Arthropoda; class Arachnida; order Ixodida; family Ixodidae; genus Amblyomma; species Amblyomma maculatum. The sequence continues at coordinate 171,543,280 of NC_139346.1, read as the reverse complement.
GTCGTTGTGTTTAAAAGGCAATAATTTTTCATTGCGGGAGCAGTTCAAATATGTAATCAGCGTCCCTTTAACTCAGCCTTAACAATTCATGCAATATGGTCTGATTTGTGAACCCTCAGACAGTAGTGGGGAGACGGGCACTCTTCGAGGCGCCATCTACTGGAGCTATACTAAATAAAAGGTAATGCGTATCTGTTGCTATTTTCGTGTTCTGCAAATGGCACCGTGCTTTCATGCAATTAACAGCGTATGTTTACAGGTACCTGGCTAGTGAAGCGCATTTTTCCAGACTGCTTATTATGAACTATGTAAGGCTCATTGTACCGTGGAGTTCAAGATGAATGCATAACTTGGGATTACCTCCACAGCTACAGTTCAGACAAAAACGGCGGTACCCAGTGACGACGGCAATTTTGGTCCTTGTGTTTTCGCGCAGCCCGCATCGCTGAGGTACCTCATCTTCCTGGTCATCGTGACGGTGAGCCATACCAGCGGCAGGTTGATTCCTAGGCTGAGTTTCACCTTGTGCAGCAAGTACGGACTCCAGGTGCGTAGCAGATGGCACTCGCCTTCTCAGAGCATATACCCACTATAGCAAAGTTCGCAATGGAGCATTTCTATGCGATGAGTTGGCAAAAGTTTGTTTTTATTATTGCTAGGTGTATCCACGTTTGTCACGAATGATGTTTTTGCCAGTATAAGTACGTGAGCTCCACAGAATGTTTATTTTAGATTCCTACAGATACGGCAAGAAAAAAAACTCTATTTATGTGACCACAGTCATTCAAGAGGGAGCTCTTCCCCTTTGTTTTTCTTTCTCCCATACCCTGCTTCTGAAAGAAGCTTCGGATAAAAGTTCGAAAATAATTAGCTTCTGCCACATACAGTCGCAAACACGCAATGCAATTCAGCCCTTGCTTTCGTTTTTTTTTTTTTTTTTTTCAATTCTGAGGGAAAAACTTGCACCTTTGGCTGATTTCATCTATGCATCACACCTTTTCCTTTTTCTTTTTTTTTTTCACTCTCAACAATGCGAACAAATGAGCGAAACACCGCGACTGAACAAGGCCGAAGAAACGAGACTATCATATGTTGTTACACTTGTGAATATTGTGTGCGTTCGGCGCTGTTTCGTTCCAAAAACATTTAAGCCTTGAAAATCATATTCACAATACCTCAACGAATTCTGTACCGCAGCCCCAAATGAGCGGCGACTCATAAGTTCAACTATATCACAGACCTCCGGTGGCTTGTTATCGAGGGCTCTCATTGGCCGCTTATTGTTGCTGTTATTGCTGGTTTGATTGATTTCGTTTATGGGGTTAAACGTACTAAAGTGAACCATGTCATGAGTGACGCCGTAGTAAAGATCGGTTTTCTGGGGTTTAACGTCCCAAAGCGACTCAGGCTGAGAGACGCCGTAGTGGAGGACTCCGGAAATTTCGATCACCTGGGGTTCTTTAACGTGCGCTGACATCGCACAGCACACGGGCGCCTTGTTTTTCGCCTCCACCGAAAAGCGGCTGCCGAGGCCGGCATTCGATCCCGCAACCTTGGGAACAGTAGTCGAGCGCCGTAACCACTGCACCACCCCGGCGGGGTGACGCCGTAGTAAAAAGGTTTGTGTAATTTGGACTGTGTCAGGTTCTTTAACGTGCTCTTGCACCGCACTGTACGCGGGTGTCTTCCGCTTGGCCTCTAAAGAAACGTAGTTGCCGCAGCCGGGACCGACCCCATGTCATCGTCCTCAGTATCTAGCGTCCTAACCACGGAGTCGCAGGTATGAGCCGGTTGTCGTTAAGCCGATGAAGAACCACAGTACTGACGATAAGCCCATTCTCGAGAGCCCTGATTTTAAGACTTTGAGAGTCATCAAGACTAGGATGCCCCTGCACAACAGCCGTAATGATGAGAACATAAGCGCCGGGTTGCCGATTACTTCGTAACACAGAGTCCCTGGCTACCCTCTGGGTGCTATAATTGACTACACATAAGGTGCCTTTTTTGAGACACCCATAAGAAACCCTTTCACGAGAACATTGTGATTTTCCCCTAGCTGGCAGAGTGAGTGTTCTCGACCTGCTTTCGACAAGGAGCCATGAGATCTCTTTGACATGTATATAGCTTCTTACACGCTGATGGTGATACTAATTAAAGCCATTCCACGCACCTCCCTCCCCTATAAAACGCACACTTTTAAATGAAAATGCTGAGGAGCTGTGCTCCATGTTTGAAAAAGTGGAAGACGACGATATTCGCTCTCGATACTGGGTGTTTGTGTCAGATATATTCACGTGATAGCGAGCTCATGTTTAGTAAGCGAAGAAGAGCGTTTGACTTCAACATGTCTGTATCAACCCTTGCTATTAATTCAAGCTTAATCAGCTGATTGATAATAATTGAACATCAAAGTCATCAATAAATACTTCAAAAACTTTAATTAATAAATCTGCTTTAATTTTCCCGTTCCACCCGCAGGCTTGGCAGGTGTAGCCTTATAGGACTTGCGGCATATAACTATTTTGCTAGTTTTTATGCGTTCGATCCTCTATGGACAGCTAAATTAAATTCTAAGAAGCAACTCGACTTTATGGTAAGCTTCTGATGTTTCCAACCCTCAGCTTTATTAAGGACACTTTATGGGGTTAGCACGCTCAATTGTCGCGTGAAGGTTGCAGGTTTGCTACACTGCTGCGTAATCAACTTCCTTGCTCAAGGTTTACTTGCAAGACTCCGTTCATTCTACCAGGAATCATTGTCTATATTTTCAACCCGCCGCAGTGGTGCAATGGCTAGAACGGAGGGGGGACGTTGGTCTTCTCATTAGCGCATTTACTCCATCAAGCATAAAATCGTGGGGGGTTTTAGAAGCCTGTGACAACTGGCGGTAGACCAACGCAACGCGAGATTGTCTGCTCGCTCTTATCTTCGCAGCATTAGCTGTGCATGCGGAAACGAGCTGAGACGCCCTCAGCTGAACGTGAGAAGACCTCACGTTCACCTTGAAAAAATGTGACGTGACGACCTCTCCCCATTTCTTCGTTTCTTCCTTGCCTCATAGCGACGCGATTTCGGACCTCTGACCTTAGCATGGGCTAAAGTATGTCTGTTCCGTGGTCTACAATCAGGTACTGCCGCTGTTTCTGTGGCTGACGGCGCTGACGTACATGATGTCGCTGTTCATACCCAAGGCTGCGGTGGCAATATTGCTGAACCTGGCCGTAGACAAGATCCTCACCTGCATCCACGACTGCGATCTCGACAGAGCGTTCAGCGAGGAGGAAGAACCACGGTGCGTGCACGTGTGGCCCGAGGCGAGCGGAGCACGCTATACCATTTCGTTTTCGTTGAGACTACTTTGCTTAAACATTCTGCTGCGAAATTCACGAATCCCATATTTAAGCTCGCAGCAAAAGGTTCACATAGTAAACGAGGCAAGTATACACACTCAGCCTCTGTCTGTAGTGCTCCTGTAGCACTACACACTATAAGGACACCAACTATCCCAGCATAGTGTAGGGGAAGCATATTTAAAACTTTGTTTCTTCAAACAAGGCATCGAAGTGTAGTTTCTTCTTTTTGCAGATGATATGCGTTCCAGACCGCACTCACGTGCTCATCATTTTCCGCCTGCGATGTTAAGCCTCTTGCAACAAATTTGTGCGCTCATCATTCGTGGTATGTCGACAGTACGCACGGGTACCAGCATTTACAAACGTAGCTTTAAAACTAATAGCTTTGTTTGGCTAGCGTGGTGGTTTTGTTCATCCGACCGAATGACGTCACCAAGATACAAGAGGCAGCGCCAAGGGGAAGGGGTCGACTCTTTAGGGGCGGAGACGGAAGAATGACTCGGGGGCACGTGGTTTAGCTGTGACTGAGAAGGAACGATAGGCTGACTTCACGCATCCGGTAGTATAATATTGGTAGTGTTACCTTTGTGCGAGGAGGAAGTGTCGCGTTGTTTTCCGCTGTGCTAAATTCAAAACTCTCAAATATGCCAACGCTATCGCGATCTTATCTAAGACGAATTGGAAGAAGGTTTTCGCTCGAGAAAGCAGACCAACAATATAGCCTTGCTGCTGTTAATTTAATCAGCTGCAGCGCGATTTTTAATTCGCCAGCATTGAGCGCTAAATATCGCACACACAGTGTCCGGCGTGAGCTTGTGAAATTTCGGTGGTAAGTAGAAAAAGTGTAAAGATAAGTACCGCTCTCCAATGTCAGGAAGAGAAGAGACAAGACGGAAGAAATGGTGGGAGGCAACTTGTGGCGATTTTTTCCTTCAGTGGAAAACACTAATGTTAACGCATACCTGCCACATGGTCGCACTTACCATCTTAATTATTTTTATACTCTAAATCCAATTTTTAAGAGGTCCACTCAAGCCATTTCGAGCGTCTACAGCATAATATCTTCAAATTTCATACGTGGCAGGGCCCTCAGTTGTAGTGACAGAGATCGTTGTAGTCTGTGGTACATCGATGACTATATACCACAGACTTCTCATGCTGCCTCACAGCTCCAAACTGTCGGCCTATAGTAGTAAACTCCACTCAATGCTATTTCAATATCGATTTTTTGGGACCAAAGAATACGGCAGGATAACCTCATCGATGTATTTTAAGCGGGTTATCTGGCCTCGACGCTGGTAGGAACAAGCGATGAGCGAATCAGCAGCCCAGATTCCCGAGTTGTCTGCTCTCCCGCAGCCAGCTAGCACTGTGACTAATTTTCTGGGGCCGTATTCTGTAAGATTTCCTTTTTTTTTTTTCTGCATTGCGGAGCCATTCGGTCCTGTAGCAACCTTTGGGTGACGGAGCCATGTCTTTCAAGTGCCTCTGGAAACTTACCGCACCTGTAGTTCATTAACGCAGATGCACCTCAGCATTGACTGCGCGGCGCAGCCAGTATAGACCCTATTCACTATCATGTTTAGCAGGCGGCAGTTGTGGCAACCCTGTATTACGGTGCCACCATAATGTTGGGCAGTTCGAAACTAGAATCACACAAAAAAAAGGAATGTTTCCGACGCGTCGGCTCCGGTATACCGGCCTCCTCTCTGCTGCGCGTCGCTTATTAGTCGGGCACTTGAGTCGCTTTGCAACGCCATCCAACCAGAGCTCGGATTTAACCGACCCAGTGCCATTATTCGCCGTAACCAATGAGCCCCCCCACCCCCCTCTCTCTCTCTCCCTCTCTAATGTAGCATTGTGCGTGCCATGGTTGCCAGTAAAGATCCAATGATGCCAAGTGAATGAGCTCTATAGTTGGCTGGCACATGCGGGGCGTGGCTAGTGGTAGCCGCTGCCAAATTGAATGGAAAGGGGAGCTTACGAAATACTACTCCTGGTTGTTGTCATTTTTCAAATGAGCCTTGAATAGAACGAAGCGACTCCGCAACAGCAACGGTCTAGCCAGCTTCTTCCACCGCAGGGAAGTGCAGCTGTCCGTCCAGCCCTCTCCGGAGGAAAGTGGCTGGAAATACTGGAAGGCAGAGAAGCCCCTTGCGCCACCTACCGATCGTTCGTTACCATCTCCGACCGCCGGGTGAGCTTTCTCGTTCTGTTACTGTTAAAAAAAAAAAAAAATGGTCTACGCCACTCCTGAGAGTAGGTGCAAACATGAAAATCGCAGAGGGTTCTGAAAATTTTCGAACTGAAAATATGGCAGTTTACGAACGTCCCGTGTTCACTGGTCTTTTCAAGAAGGCGTCCGTGTGCTGTGAACGAACCCCAAGTGGTCGAAATTCCCGGAGCCCTCCAATACGGCGTCTCTCATAGCCTGAGTTGCTTTGGGACGTTAAACCCCCCAAACCAAACCAAACCATCTTGCACACTATCGAATGGTTGTAAAATACCAGAAAATGCGTAATAAAAACTAGCTAAATATATTCCTTCTACAACTTACTTGCACGAATAATGCACACGGTAGAACGATAAACATGTCAAATATTGCATCATCGGTGTGATAGTGCGACTGGTACTTACCACTCATCCCAGAGTGACTGGATAAACCAATGAGACTAGAACACGTTCCCCGAGTTGAATTTAATGCCTTAATAGCATTTGTTCATCGTCTGAAGGCCTCGCCAGAGGTTGGGGATGCCCCGAGTTTAGCCAAACTCGGGGCGGGCACCCTGCATAGCGCCAGTTCTTTGCACCAGAGGTCGGAATACGGCATAAGAGATCGGGAACCGAAAAGTTGCCTTGTTTTCGCCGGCACTGGTTCAAATCCTGCTCGGTGATATGGCGCTGCTACAATCCTACTGGCTAACATTCAAAATGAAAGGTTCGGAAATTTTCTAAGAAGTTCGCCACCATGTCTGGCCTTTTTCCTACCAGACTGTGGATTGTTTCTCTCGAAAGCAGAAAATAGGCGGTACCCCTATTCTATGCTTACTGAAACTAAGCTTCCTTTTTTCTGCTAAAGAGGATCTGAGCATCCTGGGGCGAGTTTTGAAGAAACAATTAAGGTGAAGACAGTCGCTGATGAACGGGCACGCGATGCCTATTGTATCTATACCATTTGCTCGCGCGGGCTGCTGTAATTTGTGGCGGTGTTTTGTGTTCACTGAGCTGCCGTTAGATGGCAATTGAACGGCATCATTACTGTGAGAGCGTGGAAATGACAAAGCAGTTTGTTTGTGATCTCACTTAGATAAGACACACTAAATAGCAGTCAAGACAAAAGGACAGAATGCTGCTTAACAACATTTCTATCATGACTTTTACAGTAACTTCATTATACAGGAAAGAAAAATATTCGAGAAAAGAGCAAGGCAGTTAAAGTGCTACTGCAGCTGTAGCTTCTGCTTTTAGCCAGCCATCACAAGACTACTTTTGACGAACAAAAGGTAATTTCTTCAGGGTTACTTAGGTGAACAAATAAGTTACGCATTTCTTACCCAGCCTTTCTCTAAAGGGAGCAGCCCCAGATGATAATGAAAGCTTGAACATTTTTTATCAAAAGCGCAGCTGTGTTTTAACAGATAAAACATTTCTTCTCTTCCGTGTTTTTTTTTTTTTTTTTTTTAGCCGGATCAAAGAAGTATCAAAACACGATAAGGTAAGCCACTCATAAAGTACCTCAAATGTTTTGTCCCGAAGAGAACTAATAACGAACATTTTTCACTAATTGACGCAGGTACTGCATTTCGTTCTTAGGATACGTAACTCAATAAACAGATCCTACACCTATACTATCATTTCATAATAAAGTCGTGATGCGTTGTATTTTCCCCATTGGAGAACAAAGCCCCTTTTGCCAGTTTTGAAGCGTATCTCCTTTCCGCTTAAAAAAATATATATATCGTAATCAACAATCATTATCGCTCGCATTATCTATTGATTTCATTAATGAGAAATGTGAAGAAATAATCATCATGCATATAACACTGATCCTCCAAAAACATACATGACCTCAAATAATTAGAGTTGTTGTTGTTGTTATGAACTTTATTTTTCCACCGATGTAGGAGGCCCCCTTCTCCCCGCCCCCGGCACGCAGGCCTATGGGACGGAGGCCGGGGCCTCCGCGACTAAAGACGGGCGAAGCGACAAATTAAGGCATTAAAATCTGACCTTGAAACGCACGTCGTCTGCATGAATGCCCATTCGTTTTTTTTTGTTTTTTTTCCTATCACTCCTAGTGTGTAATCATCTTGATCCGTTCTGATATGCGCGCGCTTCGGTCAGGACAGACGCCTCTCCGATTGCCTTCCTAGTATATGAGTTCCTTTTCCATAGTCGACGCAATATAGGAAGATCGTTCGTCCACCACTGCCTCCGATCCCTACACTCTGGCTTCACCGCAGTCGCCGTGTTGATATCGCTTGTCCCGATTGAAAGGCGTGCGCTTCGACACCCCTCATTATCGAGCATTATCACACGAGCAACGTGGCATCGACTGTATTCTGCTTTGAAACCTTTTCCCACGCGAAATGCGCCTGGAATGGAATCAAACCGATAAGTAGAACACACAAAAAGAACAAAAATGGGCCGCATCTCTTTATGGCCAAATAGTGCGATGCTTTTTGTCTTCTACCATGAGGCCTCTACAGGTCGTATGCTAGAAGAATGGCAGGCTTTACATGATCTATCGTACGTCTATCACCTGGTCAACTATACGTGTCTGACTGAGTTCTTGGCAGAACGAAAAATAAAACGAATTTGTGATAACTAGTACATTAATATTATTCAAATTTACGTCAAAACGGGTGCAGCATATCAAGCATAATCTCACACGTTGACTTTTTCTAGGTTGCCCATTTCGTCGCTCACACCATGCATACACGCAGCGCGCGTGCGATTATGGTGAAGTTCGTTGGGGGAGGTCAGACATAAATACACTAGATCATAACAACGGAAACATGTACAGTGACTGCGATTAAACATGCCAGTAGTGGCGGAACATCACAACCCCAAGCAGCTAAGCGACGATTTTCCTATGATTTGCGATAACTCCGGAAACGTGACTCAACTTTCAACACGATGCCGTCAAAGGCACCACTCTGAAGAAAGTGAGCGAAAACCCGCGGACATGGCTCTAGCGGGTAGTAGTTGGCAGGTGACGTGGCCGAACGCAATTGGTCGATGGGTTGTCTGAGGTAACCTGACCACATGATATCAGAGAGTTTGGTGGAATTGCCATGCACTTCCCGTTGCTCATTTGAGGTGAGAAGGTGGGATAGGAATCAACCTTCCAGGCATCCTGGATGATAGGTAACGCAAGTACCTTCGTGCGGCTTGGTTAAAGCGAGGCTTTACATCTATGTCAAAGGGTCGCTTACGACCGGTAGCTGTATGATGTGGCAGCATAGGGCTTTATGCTAATAAGAATGTGTGAGATATTGTACGCACAAATTAGGGGATTAGTAATTAAACAAGCCGAAACTACATGTAGGCGAATGAAAAACCGAGGGGGGAGCCCCAGATGGGAGCCATTGACGCTATGCCGTCATGCCCTTAAAAGCGGAGCTTATGTGTCCCTCGTAATTTTAAGCCTTACCTGTGTCAACTTCACCACCCTGATCTCCCAAATTTCTACTATCGTGCGCACAAGTTAGGATGCCTGACTCTCGAACACCCCTGCTAAAAATCCACTCTGTGCGGCCTGAAGGGTTCGTAATTTACTTGTTTTCCATATCACATGACGTCATTGACTCGCGTTTTGTTCCCTAACTTACTCTGCTCTTTTCGTTTGTCTTAACTTTTAACCGCTTCCTTTCCATGGCTAGCTGCAGTTTTTTGGGGATTTTATTTCAAGTCTCTTCGATTGCCTCTTTGTTCCTACGCAATATTTGAACACTGGCAAGATACAACTACGCGTATCTTAGGAAAGGCCAGGACAATGCCAAACTAGGTTTTTCCTAAATCCCACAGCAGTGAAAATGCACACCCGACATTCACGAGCAGATGCAAATTCTGCGGACAGTATGCTCACCTATACCACATGGTGTGGGCTTGTCAATGCAATAGAAACACAGACCGAATATATCACCCAACAACGGAGGAGAGGTAAGCGGCCTTGTCCATCTCGTACATAGAGGCCCAGCGGGTCCTGGTCCAGAGAGCTAGGGCAGAAATGATGGACAATGGTGTCTTGGAATAGAGGCTGCCCTCCAGCTCAACACCCATCCCCACCTACATTTTTCTATTTTTCTAGTCTTCTCCTCCTCTTCCCGTTCATATTCCACTACCTTTTTTCTTTGTCATAATATTTATCTGTGTATTATCACCACCTGCCCGGGATGTGTACTCTTCCTACTTCGAGAGCTGGACCGCTTATTGCACTTCCTTCCCAGGCTCTTGACTGTATTTTATTTTCTTTTTCTGAAGTGATGTATGACTGATCGCTCTGATTTTATTGTTGAAGTTCAGGTTTACAGTGCGTATTACAAACTAAATAGGTCCCGTCTGGCCGCAGACTTTTTCAGTCAGTTCTCCGAGCGGCAATCCGAGCACATCTACTCCATCTTTAGCCGTTGTCGACGCTCGGGCCAATGCTTCTCGCGCGCGACCGCTGACCTCCTTCAAGAGCACCATCCACCGAAATGGGACTGAGGAACCGAAGCAGGACAGTCTCAACTCGCTTAAACCTCTCCAGCCGCCAAGCGCCAAGAATGCCGTAGCGGTGGGTGACAAGCAAGTTGCTGACGAGGACATAACTGACAACCAAGGTAGGAAGTCTGCTGCGACGGGGGACCTCTACGAAAGGAAGTCCTCAGAAAACAAGAGCACCACGAGCACAGTGAGCACCCTCCAATTTGCACTCTTGGCGATGTACGCCTTTAGTTACAACATGTTATAAACTATTTCGGCGCAAACAGTTGGCTATGAACTAGACTACGGCTTAGTCAAGCTATTGACCAGAGTCGTGATGTGCATTTCTCTCTCCACTACTGCGAGCCCCCTCTGATTTCCCCGTCTTTGCTGTGCCTCGCCTTCTTTTCTTCTCTCTTCTCTCTTTTGGCTTTGTTCCTGGTTTGGCTTGCCTTAGCTCGCTGCCGTTTCTTTTGGTCACAAAGCCATTTCAAGCCAATTCAACAACGACCTTAAGTCACGTATAACTCAGGGTGGGCTCCCATTAACGTCTCTCGTCGCAAAAAACACTCACATTCCCCGCCAACGGGCAGTCCAGGTGTAAAGCTCTAAAGCAAAGCTGCGTGTTATGTAAGGATTCAATGAATACTCACTGAGGTTTAATATTGTCTTCTGCCATTGACCACTGCTCCCGTTGAAAGTTAACGTCAAGCTGGCCGTAGCAACAACGTGCCCATGATTGTACTTAAAATCGCACAACGTGGCCCTCGCTCTTCACACTTTAAGACCGGCGCCGGTAATTGCTAAAGCTTGAAGCACAACACGCTTGAAACGCTGACGACTTTGATAAGTGCTCATCCCGCCACTGCAAAGAAGCTGTGCGACGAGCGTGCGATGATTTGCACAGCACAGTCCCTCGAACTCCGGCATAGTACAAGAGGCGGCAGTTCGCATGCCGGTCCAGACCGGCCGTGGAAGGGATAGCAAGCGCACTTTTTCGCGTCCTGTTGCTTTCGTCACAGCTGGCTTCCGGAACAGCAAAAACGAAACGAATCATTACATAATACGGCCCCCGCAAAAAAGTTTCATGTGGACGAATTATTGCAGCTCTCACCTTGACTGGCACCTCGCTAATCTTAGCGTATCTGGCTGGAATATAACGAATATGCGAAACATGGCTATGTTTTGTCTCTTGTGAAACACGCATTGAGGACACATACTATAAGCTGACCGATATCAATAGGGCTCCACGTTCTAATTACTTGAGAGCACATACACTGAAAGTGGAGCATTTGTACGCTACGGACACAATCCATGTTTTCCACCTATTACAGGAGAATAGGTGGTATTTCATCGTTTCTAAACGATGGCAAATGGTCCTCTGTGAAAGCTACAGGCATTTGAAATGAATGGCAAAATAATATGATTAACATTTCTCATCAACAAACGCGTCTTTTTCTGCCATCCAGAAAATGACTTAGAATCAACTTTTTATTTTTGCTCAGAATACTAAGTCATCGTATTTTCTTTTTTTCCATTTGCGTGCTGTTAAGCAAGCAACGTAATGTAACAGGACCAGTATACACGCCACTTTTTTTTTTTTTTTGTCTGGTTTCATTGCTTTGTGGAGCAGTACAGATTCACAGGTAGAAGCACTCTGAAAAGAAGGGGGGGGGGGGGGGGGTGGACTCCGGAAATTTCGATCACCTGGGGTTCTCTAACGTGCCCTGACATCGCACAGCACACGAGCGCCTTGCTTTTCGCCTCCATCGAAAAGCGGCCGCCGAGGCCGGGATTCGATCCCGCGTCCTTGGGAACCGTAGCCGTGCGCCGTAACCACTATGGCCATTAGGGCCTATTAGTGTTCCGTAGGGAACACTATGGCCATTAGGGCCTGTCAAGCACCTGTGGCTCTTTGAAAAAAAAAAAATTAACTGCAGGGACGTCTCGTCGCCAGCCCAACGATTCGTGAGTTTAATGTTTGGTTGCAGTGAGAATTTATGGAATGATGGTTCCTTTCTCAAAAGCGCAGTAAGCAGTTAACGAGATGACGTGAAAAGCTGCCGGAACAGGTTCAAAAAACCAAATGACACGAAAGGGTGACAGGGCATGCGTCCAGGGTTTATAACAGCTAAGTCAACACGATCAGGTCGCACCGCTACGCCTTCGACTGTTGTTTTTCATATTGTTGCTACCTGCACGAATTGGCATCACCTGGCCTAGTATATGGTTCCGTTGGTTTTTATAGACAACTGGGACATTGCAGTGGCGTCATACTGCCACAGCATGATGCTGCTGATAGATCAGAACTGAGATAATAGACTTTTATGTAGTTTGTCATCAGCCACAGCTTCCGGTAAAGCACTCGACTGTCTCAGCGACTTCACCTGAAGAAACGGGAAGTTACTGCCCCCCCCCCCCCCCCCCTCCTCCTGTTCCCCGATCCATTACGGCCGGGAAACATACTGGCCGTAATGGATCGGGGAACATGCTATATTTATGGAACCAAAGGACGAATACTTTCATTTATTGAGCACTTGAATGCATATGAATGCAGCGTAGGATGGCGGAAAGGTGAGGAGGTTGCTTGGATTGGAGACAACGTAGTGCATAGAAATGACTGACAGGCTGAAGCTAAAAATGAACAGGACGTGGTCTGTCCCGTCGTTTCGCTTCGACTTGTATGTCGACCTTTGATGCTATTTTCAAACCTGCATGGAATCCAATAGCGCAGCCTCTGCTCATTCAGCTGAAGCCCTACTTTTTAATATGCGCAGAGAAGGAAGAAGCGTAGACGACGCGGCAAGTCGCTGAAGTCTCCCAAGAGCCCGAACGACACGGCCTCTCTGAGGCGCCACCGAAAGCGCAGTCACGCAAGCAAGTCAAAGGGTGTCATTGAAGCCCCTCGCGGTCCGAAAGGTACGTTTCAAGCGGCCGGTTATTGACTTTTGTGTGTGTGTGTGTGTGTGTGTGTGTGTGTGTACTTCAGCAGAGAGGGTGTCCGTGTGATGAAGAGGCAAATATGAAGGAATTCGCTTAGGTAGCATGAATGGGTTCCGGTAAAAACGTCCCCGGAACAAGTCGCGCCGGAAAAATCGTCCCCGGAAAAAAAGTCCCCATTTGCAAAGTATAGGAAAAAAATGTCCCTAAACGCGTGCCAGCCAATATACCGCAACTTCAAGCATGTATCTCGCCATGTGCCCGATTTTCGGGGGCGAATCGTTTTTAGTGCCACTGACTATCACAGATTTTACCTAACACGTTTGGTTGTTTTAACTAAATGTTTATTTCAAGCTTAGTTTCCCAAAAAATCTTCTTTCTCTTTTCACATCTTGTGGTTCTTTGCGTTATAAGGCACATACTGCGCATCCTTGTGGCGAGCTGAAATAATGTTTGTTATTCAGCGCTTGCCGGATTGGAAGGGACCAAACATCGAAATGATGCAGGGTGTTCATAACAAATAAAAGCATGATGGCAACGGAAACAGTGGCAGCGCCTCGTATTTGTTTTGTTTACGGGAGAAAAGACGCGCTGACGACTGGCTTGTCTGGCAAGACGCTTAGAACGGTACTTTAGTGCACGTGGCATGGTCAACGACCGGTTAAGGCATAGGCCTGCTTTACCTAGCAAGATGACATTTGTCAACTTAAGATCTGCGAGTGTGTTCCACTGACGCCTTTTTGTTGTGGACTGCTACCCATGAATGCTACGCGTCAAGTCGTAGTGCCTTTCTCAGTCAATAATAACTCGCCGATTAGGCTTGTATTAATGAGGGCTTAATGAGCTGCGGTGGTCGGGGCCACGAACTGTACTTGGGACAAACTCTTTCGCCGTGCCTTTTCACAATGTTTTTTGCAGTGCCCGTAAGCATGGCAGGCGCCCAGAGGACCCAGATCCCAAATAATCGATGGCTACATTTATTCTCACAGTCAAACAAAATGCAACAAAATGTACATTTCTATTATTTCTCCTTTTTTTTTTTTTTCGAAATCAGCTATAGAAGAATTATTTCTCAAGACTCGAAATTTTCGCCTAGGGGCGTTTTTTCCTAGTTTCGGCTTTCTCTGGGGCCTTTTCTTCCTGGGACGCATCTTCCGCGCACGTTTTCTTCGAGGACGTTTTTACCTATACACTCATCGGGAACATCAGGTGGAAGACAGCGTCGATCTCTTTGCGCCACCTGCACTTATGTCGGACTATCGGTGCTCTTAATGTCATGCAACTGAGTTCATTATTCCATTCTTCTCAAACACTTGTTATTCGGGGCGTTCCTTTGAAATCAAAGACGTCGGAAGAGAAACATCGCGAAACAAGCTCTGGTTTCGTTATAATAGTTAGCATTCTTCGCAAGCATTCCAATCAACATTTTCAGTCAACAAATGCGCGCTAACGTCATAGGTGTACAGCGTAGTTTGCTTCGGCGTTCTACCTCTGGAAGGTTCTCGCAGTCGCCATATTCTAGCTTCTACATTGAATCTTAGGCTGGTAACATTAGAGGACCACTGTAAGCTTTAGTGTTACAGGAACCCATGGAATGTTGAAACAAATGTATACATGGATCCCCAGAAGCGATGCACTTGGGGGGTTGTTAGTTCTATGTTCTAAGTCGACAAGTATAGAGCGCGAAAAATGGAGGGCGAAGACGAGGAAAGCTCCTTGGACCGTTTCGTCTTTGTTCTCCTTTCTTTCCGAGCTATGCATCTCGAGTTACAATGCATCATAATGCTGTTAGCTTTCTCAAACGTCCTTATGAAGTCTCATTCCGTTTTAATCGATTCGCCTATATTTTCAAACCACAGCGATCATAAGCATCAAACTCTACTACCGGCGGCCGAGAGGAAAATATTTTTTTTTTTTATGCAGACTGTGGCTACCTATCGCGCAATCCATATTCCCTTAGGTTTACAGTGAACCGTCGGTCTGTGTGTGCCACAACATTAAGACCACACTTAGCAATTCTCGCGGGCTTATGTTTATTCATGCTTGCTTCTTTATAGCATAGTCATTTCTGAAGTATTCCAAGTAAAATGATAATATATTTGTAGTCATAATTCAAATACTGTTTTCCATAAACTGTGTAATGTTATAGGAAAGTGGCTCCATAAAGCTTATAACTGTGTAGCTAAATCTCCATAATTCGAGCTTGAAGGTGCAGAGGGTGTGTTACAAAGATACGAAGTTTGCATAAAAGGGAGCCCAGTTTACAAATAAAATAGAGTGCACGCGCTTAATGCACGTGACTTTGACCGGACAGTCACGTCAATAAAGATAAACCGGAATTTAGAATAGGAAGCTTCGGAATAAATGACGATTCATTATCAAATATTTTAAAAGCACATTTTAAGCTTACTTTATTACGGTCGACATACCACGCAGACGAACAGGAAAATAGTAAGATGCCGAAAAGTATTGGTCCACGATGGTAGCATTGATGACACTTTTAAGGCGAAAGCCTTTAATGACTCATGCTGTCGTGGACAAAATGTGTCACGCTTTTGTGGCGGCTCTGATTGGCCGAGGCGGGATGACGTCATAGAGGTATCAACCAATCGCAGAAAACCATCACAGTATGCACGAATGCGTGCCTTATGTGGCCATATGGCAATCAATGATCAATTACAAAATATTGATCAAATAATGAGCTATTAAATAAACTACCAAGTTAATGGATATTTAAGTGATTCGTTAATTAATTGCAAATCTATCACTTCATTACCTAATTATTGACTAAAGATAACTAATTTCATTTCATTTCATTTTATTACCTTAAAGACCCCTCGCGGGGTATTTCATTACTAATTAATTACTAATTAGTACCAGTTGCATAGCACAATGCGGCACTCAGGCTTTCGCCTTTCACTACTTTAGTCGCTAAAGTACCCCGTAATTTTTATATGTCCCCTCAGTGACACCGCAAACGCTGCCTCTGGATGACGTGGCCGAACCTTCGACGACGGTTCCGGAACCGGTTATTGAGGCGACGCAGCCCACGATAGTAGGTCCCGACGATCTGGCTTCCGAAGTACGCCGGCCGTCCATCCTCAGAAAGCCTACCAGATCGAGGAGCTGGGTCTCACTGTTGGGAGTCAAAGTGGCCGCCGACAAAGAGGCGCGCGCGGCTTCGACGGTCGAGTTCGGCCATGATGAATGCCAGTTCATCAGCCCCGAGGAGGAACAGGAGCATGAATATCGAGTACGACACCTGTATGACACCTGTATGACCTTTGCGAGCCTATATTCGGCGTTGGCGAAGGTTTTGAAGGAACGAGTAAAGGAATGAAAAATAAAATGCTCCATCCCCTTACCTGCCTTCGACAAAATCTATGTTGCGACACATGAATAGAAGAATTACCGTAGGGACCTCGGTAAATGTTTAACGGGCAGTTTTGTCTCTTAGAGGCACCTCATAATCAATTTCTGTTTTTATTTATGCGTAATTTTAAAGCATTTCCGGATCGCTTGTCTGACACACATTTTATTCACGAATATTCTCTAATTATAGCTCGATTAAAGCTCGTACCCAATGATTACGACGCAAACGAAGTTTGGTTCTGTTTCAATTCTGATTCTATATACTCCTTCGTACTCATCTAAACGCAGGCTCTACTGTTATTATACAGTAATACACTAAACATAGCCAGTTTTCCTTCGAGGCAAATTGCATCATAATCGTCTTATGTCATCGCTAAGAACTCAAAATTCACATCCACGCACCTGGAAACTGTCAAGGTGGTGCGGGGAGTTATCGTTCTTGAAAATGAACCTTCCGTCGCGTATATAAAATAATCATTACCCCCATATACCAGTCATGGACGCACTTCGGGTGAAGCGGGGTGCAGCACAAAACAACAATGATGAATACTAGAGAAAATGTGGATAAGAACTGAATAATGTGTCTAACAGTCAGTCAAGGATTGCTATGTGTGTCCGGCTAAATCGCCTTCCATGTACAGTTAGAAGCAATATGAAAGGGAACACGGGAGAGCGTGGCCTGCGCACTTCTGAAAAGCGCTGCCACCAACATAATACGAGAATAGGTGGCACCAAGGGTATGCTGAGCAGCCGAAAAAACTTATTTTGGATGCGTCTTTACCACTGATTCCTATCACCTGTCGGTGAAAGCGCATTTGAAAGCACAGAGGCCACACGCTCCCGTGTTTCCTTTCATATTGCTTCTATAGCTGTACCTCTGTTCTTCACTTTATACTATATGTACTCCCGCAGTTACGGCTCCAACGCAGCGAGGACTCGCGCCGTGCCAGCTCATTCCCTGACGTGCCAGAGGCAATGGCGGGTCTGCGCAATCCCAACTCTGCTGCTCGTGCTGAACGCGCCGGTGTAAGCGCGGCCGCTGTACCACCGGGTCTGACTTCGTCTGGTGCCACCAGCAGCATAACCTTGCCACCGCACTGGCAGACGGGAAGCGGTGAGGGGAAGCCCAAAAGCCACCTTTAGCGCAAAATGAGGGAACGGCTTGTTTGAGCCCCAGTCTCAAAACGGGACTGACTGAAGAAACTGTTACCGGTCGTATCTTTGGTCACATCATGTCAGACAGGTAAAGGTCGGGTCGTATGGGATTGGGTGTGTAGCTTGTCGGACCGCATACACTCGAACAACCTTCCAGAGCAGTGAATAACACTTCTTAAATGATCAACTTTTCGGCTAGTTTGGCTCATCTACTTGAGATTTTTTTTCTGCGATAGTAAAGAAAGAGAAATTTAGCGCCAAAAAGAGACGAAAAAATTTCTCTCGGCAACGCCGTGCATACAGTCCGCACGTTTGATTCTAGTACTGGATACGGGGTCACGTGGTGTCTAAATTCTCGCTACCTCGATTGTCACATAAACAACCCAGGTCATGTTTGCATTACCCATCCTGTGTAAACGAACAAGGTGTATCGACAGAAGTGAAAACGCGATGTTGTTTCCTGACTTTTCTGCACACTTCACTCAAAAGTCTACTTAAGCCTACTTCCGCCTTTCACAGGCTTCATAATTTTTTATTTGCTTTGGTATCTTTTACTAGGGGGAAAATAGAGGAGGGGGGGGGGGGAGCTTCGAGCCTTCTATTTTCTTGCTTGCTCTCTCTCAGCGCGTTAGAGCCATTTAGAAGCTGCGCAATGTTGCTCTAACGATTTACAACAATAAGGAGACCCCGATAGAAAACCATCATTGGGAGCCTCATAGTAGAGAAGTTTTGTACAAGACACGGCAAATTTAAGCTACATGGCAGATTTGTACACGGCAGATTTAAGCTTTCCCCGTAGCTTTTGGCAACTCTTCCTGAAAGCCGCGGCCTGTACTTTCCGCCAAGATTGCCAATCGTTTTTCTCATGTGATGTGGCGTAGCTTTGCTCTTTTCTCAGCAAATAAAAAAAAAAAAGATGGTTGCACGTACCGATCTGTCAGGTTCATTGCGAGTAGTAAAGAAAAAAAAACTTCTATAATCGAGTCGGCTGGCCGTGCCGTAGTCCCCGATCATTCAATCCACATGCTTAGTAAGAAAAGAAGCCATGCGAATCTTGTATTCTCTTCGACGTGGATTGAAAATATCCGCGATACTATTTCTACAGCCTCCTCAACTATTCTCTTCGACGTGGATTGAAAATATCCGCGATACTATTTCTACAGCCTCCTCAACTTTTCTCCTTTGAAGAAGAAAGAAGTAGACAAGTTTCTCGGCAAACTTGGTCATAAATTAGCTTTAACGTACCCTTAACCTGTGGTTTACGGTTTTAGTCGATTCCATCACCTTTGTTATAGCTTGCAGATCTTAAATAGCATTTTTCGATTAAAACCGGAGAGTACACGGAGAGTGGTGCATAGCGAGATTACTTAAGCGGAAAGCTGAAGTGGATGCAGCTAGCACAGGGCGAGGTTAACTGGATGAATATGGGAGAGGCCTTCGCCCTGCAATGGGTATAGTCCGGCCGATGATGGTAATGATGATAAATTATTTGTTCTTGTATAGCGGTTTCTTGTTTTTATTTTTTAGGTATTGTTTCATTATCCTTTCAAGCAAACGAAGAGGGAGGTGTAATAATGTGACTTACTGCGACAACAAGATTAGAGGAATGGAACGCACTTAACTAAAAAAAAAATACAACTCAACACCTGGCGAAACACTGAGACGTCTTTCTTAACAATGTGCACTAAAAAGACAAGCGGCACAGTACTTTCGGGTCCAGAAAGATTAAAATATAACGCTGACATTTCATTTGTCACCTCGACAATTTTTCTATTACACGAACGACATTACTTGATAGTTCTATTTACCTCATTTCTCTACTTCACAGTCAGCGGGGCTTCTCTTTCTCTACTGGAGGCCAAGTTGGAGGACTGTTCTAGGTGAGTTCCGGAACTTGGGATCCAAGCGTCTTCAGACGTTGTGTTGCTCAAGCATCCTAAGTCATGAGATCCGAAAGGAAATAAATCAGCTGCAGGTTCTCATTGGTCGCAGAAAATGCTCTTCACTTTGCAGCAGTGCACAGCCAGACAGGCACCCATTGAGTGAGTATATATTCAAGGAGAAAAAAAATCCCGTTGAAATTATGCAGCGCAGTTTAACTGCGTACACATATTTCAATTTTTTTTTCTAAATAAGATTGTATATCTTTAGAATGTCTCATCTTCGAAGAGAAAGTTACTTATCTTGTTATAACTCAAATGTGAGCAGATTCCACTGCAACATGACAGTTTCAGCGGCAGTCGATAAGATTGACAATTATGTCATTGATACTTGCACAACTTTCAGTTAACGCTGATTTTGTATTCTGTAACTGAGGAGGCAATGATACTGATGGCTCTACTCTGATCATTAGTTAGGTCACATGGTTTATGACGTAATTCCTTGGCGAAATATTGCGGACTGATGCAATTACCTGGTAGCCTTCTCATAACAAATTCTACCCATGGTCTGTCAAGATCACCCAAAGATCCGGGAGAAAGAACAAATCAAGGACGCGCGGCTGTCTTTTTTATAACTAGGCTGAATTTGCCAGTCGCAATGCATATATCAGTAATCCCCCCCCCCCCCCCCCCTTATTTATACACTGCGCCACCTCCCCTGCTCACCCTTTAAGGCTCAGATTACAAACCCACTCATTTCTTAGTCACTCCAGGCTATCACTTATTACTAACGGGGAATACGACCCCGCATGTCCAAATTGTAACAACGGAGAACCCGCCACTCAGGCGCACATCCTCTGGGGATGCGTGAATAACTCGCCCCCAAGGGCCCTCCTGCCAGCTCCCTCTGCGGAAAGCTGGCACCAACTCCTTACCAAGCCAGACAGGAACACACAACTTTCACTCATTTCGTGGGCCCAGGATGTCGCCCCCACCTGGGGGCCACACAGGACCCATCTGCCCTAATTCACAACATCTGGGGCAAATAAAGTTGTCTCTCTCTCTCTCTCTGCTTGAAGCGAGGCAATTCTCCAAAATTTTCTTGTTATAAACTGTTAGCAAGAACGTTCGAGGAGCGCCTCTGCAATGCATGCTGAAAATCGAAAAGAAAGGAAACTTGGTATTAATTACAAGGCAGGTGGGACTCGCGATTCGCGAACGCTATTTTCATCCGGGTGCCTGCAACATAGAGAAAAGCACAATCACGTCTGAAGTTTACAGCTTTGTATTTCCGACTCTTGAATGAGTCGGAAATTGCGTGAGCTTGGCTCAGTACCGGTATTCGCCGAATATCGCCGACATGCTTTTTTCTTCCGTATGTATATGCAAGTCTCTGGTGGCATCAAGCTATAAGGTTTCTTGTGTGGAAGGCGGGGGAAGATCTGCGTAAGCCGTATCTGCCTGCACTGATCGCCGTGATCCCTCGCGCAGGTCTCACATGTCTCAGCGGACGGCGTTCCTCCTGTGCTGCTCGCTGGTGACGATGACGGCCAGCCTGTCCAGCATGCTCACCGTAGCAGCCAGGGGAGCGCTCGTGCAGCATGCCATCGTGTGAGCCGCCGCTCTGCAACGCATGCTTCTGCGCTGCTTCGTAGTTAGTGCACTCCCTGTTGTTGTTGTTGTGGCTGTAGGAAGAAGGAAAAGAAAATGCACGGGCCTGCTACTGGCTCTGTAGCTGAGCCACCTCCGCTGCCTCGTGCGGACAGAAGAGAAAATAAAGAAAGAAAAGGAAGAGGGAGAGAAAGACGCGCGCCGCAAAAACAGCCGTCGTCCACCACCGAAGCGGTGGCGGGTGCAATGACGGCCTACAACAGATAAAAATTCTGTGGCAGGCTAGCCCCCGCCGCAAGCGGCGGTGACCTACCTGTCCCAGCCCCATCAGGGGAGTCTTAACGCACTCCCTGGCTCTAGAGCGGAAGTGGTAAACCCGCCCTCATGAGCTCTAACGTGCACTGACATCACACAGCACACGGGCGCCTTGCTATTGGCCTCCATCGAAAAGCGGCCGCCGCTTTTCGATGGAGGCGAAAAGCAAAGCGCCCGTGTGCTGTGAGATGTCAGTGCACGTTAAAGAACCCCAGGTGGTCGAAATTTCCGGAGTCCTCCACTACGACGTCTCTCATAGCCTCAGTCGCTTCGGGACGTTAAATTCAACAAACCAAACCAAACCAAATGTATACTTACCGCGGACAAAGCCATCTTGACAGCTGCATGTAACTAACTCTCAGTCGCTGCACTACGGACCGAATTCGGGAAGTACTATTCTGGTAGGCATCAATCTTTTTAACTCACTCGACTTTGACCGCATCATATTTCCCGCAGCCGCTAATACCATGAAACTGAAGCTTGCTAACAGCATTGCCATAGATTCTCACAACAGTAACTGAGAATTACGTGCGAACCTACTCATTTGGAACAAATACATGTTATTCTTCCAGTGGCGTGTGAGTCTTTAATTGGGTATTGTTTGTGAATGCTACCTGGCATTGGAGTGATGTTTGTATTATTGCTACTGAATCGGTCAGGACATTGTGTAAGCCATACAGTTGCCATAAGCCACAAAATAGCCTAAACATTTTTACTCATTCATTAAAAGAAAAAACAATTATACAAAGAATGCGAAACTCGTGGCGCGAAATGTCAGGGTAACTTTCCAAATATTCTAGATTTGCAATATGCTGAGGTAAAGAATTTGTGATACATGTTTCTATATACGCGCCTGCTTGAGCTTAGTCAGTATCGTCTTCCATAACCATCCTTCAAATGACATTCAATCCTTCTCCAGTTGGTGATTGTTATATAAATGGTGCTTTTGTGACACCTGCCGCCTCCGCCGCGCTAAGTTCTGCCGACCTCGCCTCGAGCAGAGTGTGGGTGACCTGAACGCGTTATTCTCCTTCGCAAACATATTGTTACGCTCAAAGGCCTTCACGAAGGTCGGAGAGTCGGGGTGTCAGAGACGTATGATTCATTGTTCTTTCAAAACCGTGTGCCGATGCCGTGGTTATTTTCTTCGTTGGTGCAGCAAGCGAGGCATGAAAGGAGTTCTGTCCTGGTTCCTGCTGGTCACGCCTACCGCTCTTGTAGCAACCGCCTCGTGCTGCGTAGCCCTGTACATGCTTCACCTGCGACATCGGTACGCCAGAAAAAAAGCGCGCTCTCGATTGCATGATCAAAAGTTACGAATAGTGTAAGGCTAAGTTTAAAAAAATAAATTGCATTTTTTTGCAAAGGTCTCCCAGAGCTGCTCGACTACCAATTTCAGTTCATGTATTGTCTCCGCACGACGCACATCCTTAAAAGTAACCCTAACGACCGAGAGAAGAAAAAGAAATAATCGCAGGAAGTGAAAAAGAGCTACAGGCAACGATAAACATCTCAAAACAAGTAAAAATATCAGTTTCACTCAGGTTGGATCAATATTACAAAAAGCGATAGAACAAAACCTGGTAGTAGGCGCGTGGAAGTGGTGAACGTTACAAAAGATGAGCTCGACAGCCAATTTATCTACTGAGACCTGTAAACGCAGAAGTATGTGCCGTGTGGGGGACTGGCCAGTCGTGATTTAACACTAATTTCACGCACGTGTTATTTGCAAGCAAATGTCATGGCCAAATGCATACGCACTGTCCGCGATGGCGATCATACGTTCTTTTACCTACGTTTTTCCACAATTATTACCTTCGTTGTCTGCGATAGAGGTGACGAACTTTAAGTTTTAAAGCGAAAGCCTATGTAGGCTCATGGAACGAAATCCCGTGCGCGATATTTTGTGCTCGAGATCTGTCTTATTCCGCGAGATTCTACGAGATTAATTCTTGTCTAGCGTCCCTGCCATCTGCAACGCCACGCTACAGGAGCGATGGTGTACCGTCCAAACTCATACTTGCGAGAGAAAGTGTGACATATACTGCGCCTTTCCTTCCCTGTAAACCAATTATAATTATATGCAGCACTGCAACGAACGCCGATAAGAGGCAAGCGATGAGAGGAGAATGATAGTAGAGGAAGGGCAAGCTTTCACTATTGTTTTCTTAAGAGACATCTAAAAAGAGAAATAAGGAAGGAAAGAAACATCTAGTTGAAGAAAGCAACTTTTAAAGTTTCACCTCAGTCTACTGGAAAAAGGACAGCTATACTGGTGTGCTGCTCGTTGAGAGTCGATTTGTATAATTTATTAGCCTGCAGCCATAAGTGCAAAATAAGCAAATATTGCTGCCTTTATGTAGATTTTTTTTTTACTAAACGAAATAAGTGAACTTTAAAATTGAAAGCGATTCAGAATAGTTTAAAAATGTCAGTATTATTTCAAACCTCATAACTGTCACCTTGTACAAGAAGCTAGAAAAGTCATTACCTGTTTGCCACTATTTAAGGAATAAAAAAAAACTAAACTGAGCGTGTTACATTGATGTGCCGCCTATTTGATTGATCACGTTAAGTCTTTGTTTATCATTTTGCCCAAACTTCCGACAATATTACACAAGGCAAGCGAGTTTGAAATTAAAATATTCTGTTGCCAAGATACTTCTAAGTAAAAATGTAAGCGCGTATGATTTATGGGGCATATAGCGCCTACCAAGCGTCAGTTCGTTTTTTGTTTTCTTACAAGCGGCAAATAAATTCAAGGAAGATTTCCCAAGGACGTTTTCTCTGCTGCAACTATCTAACTGAACTATAGTTTCTTAAACTATATATTTCGTAAAACGTACTAGAGGTCCTTTAGTTACCAAACGTGTCGTATCCACCGCATCGCGTTAACAACGTTTAAAATGACAGGAGGAGGAGGAGGTAAACTTTATTAAAGAAGAGGTCGTAGGCGCGGGGTGGGTTGGCGTTCCCGTCCCCGCGGTGGGCTCCTCTTCTAGGCCGGACGCCAGGTGGCCGACCGACGATGTCGTTCGGCGACCTCTTCGGCTCGCTCCGTGACTCGGAGTTGAACCTCCGGGTCGGAGCTGAGCAGCGCGGCCCCCCACTGAGATTGGGTAGAGAGCTGCAGACTCTGTGATGGCTTGTATTGATTACATGAGTATAGGATGTGTGGTGTGTCTGCCTTTTGATGTCCACAGAGAGAACAGACAGGGCTGAACTGCTCTGGGAACCATATGGAGTACATGTACGGATTAAAGAAAGTGTCTGTTTGAAGCTGGCGCCAGGTGACTTGTTGTGTTTTACTTAGAGATCGATGTGGTTCTGGGAAGATTTGTCTTTCTTTCTTGAAGTGGGTATTAATTTCTTTGTAGGTTGTCATCCGCTCCCTAGCCAACCTGAGCTCAGGGCAGCGCACCTCCCGGTTAACTACGAATCCTCGGGCAAATTGGTACGCTGCCTCGTTCCCAGGATGGTCCGAATGGGCAGGGACCCAGATCAATGTGATAAGGCGGGTATGGGAGATTTTTTGTAAGATTTTGATGGCTGCGGAGTGGGCCCTTCCTTTTGCAAAATTTCGAATTGCGGTTTTAGAGTCGCTAAGGATGTATTTGGCAGTGGTGGAGGTAATGGCTAAAGCTATGGCAGCCTCTTCGGCCTCCTCCGGAAATTTTGTTTTATTGATTGTCGCCGATGCGAGGGGAGAACCTCGATGATCGACAACTGCCAGGGAAAAGGCATCTCTGTCCGCATGTTCTGCCACGTCCACGTGCGCCGTGTCTTTCTGTACTGAAAATATTTCGTGTAATTTTTGTGCTCTAGCCCTTCTTCTGTCCGTATCATATTCTGGATGCATGTTTTTAGGCAGAGGACGGACTATTAAATGCTCGTGCACGTGTCTTGGAATCGGCAAAGTGTGGGCCCGGGTCCCTTCATATTCTATTCCTGCTCTTTTTAGGATGAAACGTCCCGTTTCAGTGCTTGACAGTCGTTCGTACTGTGCGGTGAGGTGTGCTTCCACCATTTCCGCTAAGGTGTTATGAATTCCTAACTTTAGTAGTGTTTCATTTCGGGTATGACGAGGGAGGTTTAGCGCAATTTTATAGGACTGCCTAATTAGTGAATCCAGGTCGTCTCTTTCTCTAACTGTGAGGGTGACGTATGGTGTAGAGTAGATAACTCTGCTAAGAACGAAGGCTTCTACTAGTTTCCTGGTCTCAGCTTCTTTAACTCCTCCACGCCTATTCGCGATTCGTCTGAGGAGGAGGGAAATTTGGTTGACGGTGTTTTTCAGTTTCTTAATTAGTGTGTCGTTTTTTTGGTTTGACTGTATGAGCATTCCCAAGATTCTTAGTGTTTCCACTTCTTGGATGGCTGCACCTTCCGCGTAGATTTTGATCGCAGGCGCTTTATTCTTTTTTTGACGCTTTGGGTGTAGAATGAGTAACTCAGATTTCTGGGGGGAACACGCGAGTCCCGCGGCTTGCGCCTCCTCTACGACTACGTCTACCGCTTGTTGTAGCGTATCTTGTATCGTGCCAATACTCCCCTTGGTGGTCCAAAGGGTGATATCGTCCGCGTACAAAGAGTGTTGGTCTGGGATTCTTGCGAGTTCGTGTGCCATTTTGATTAGGGTTATATTGAATAAAAAGGGGGAGATGACCGATCCTTGCGGAGTTCCTCTATCTCCTAAAGTGAAGGTGTCGGATTTGATAGTGCCAATTTGAATTTTAGCCGTCCTATCGGAGAGAAAGTCTTTGATGTAGTTAAACGTTCTTGCGCCTACATTCAGCAGTGAAAGAGATTCTAGGATTGCTTTGTGTTTAACGTTATCAAAGGCTTTGGTTAAATCTAGGGCTAGGATTGCCCTGGTACTCCTTTCTTGCTCATGAGATAGGACTTCGTTTGCTAGTCTTAGCATCGTATCCTGTGTTGATAAATGTGGTCTAAAGCCGACCATAGTGTTTGGATATAAATTCTCTTTTTGCATGTGGGACTGGAGCCTGTCTAGTATGACGTGCTCTATCAGTTTTCCTATGCAAGAAGTAGGCGAAATAGGTCTGAGGTTTTCGAGCGCGAGCTTTTTGCCAGGTTTTGGGATGAATTTAACGATGGTATGTTTCCAAGACACTGGGAGTTTTCCCTCCCTCCAACACTCGTTCGCAAAGTCCGCGAGGGCTGTGATAGAAGCGTCGTCTAGATTTCTGAGTGTCTTATTGTTAATGCCGTCCTCTCCTGGGGCGGATGTTGTACGTACCTTAAAGAGGGCTGCTCTTATTTCCGCCATTGTTATGTCAGCATCCAGGATGGAGTTAGGCTCTCCTTTATAATTGGGCAGGGACTTCGTCTCACGGGTTGTGCAGAAGTATTTCTGCTGTAGCGTGTCTATAATATCCTGATCCGTGCCTGGGTCTATGTTTAAAATTTTGGTGATTTCCTTTTGAGTGGTAGCTTTGTTGGATTCCGGATCAAGGAGATGCCGCAGAAGATTCCACGTCTGCCTCGTGCCTAGGTTGCCATTCACATTTTCGCAAATATGGCTCCACTGCTGTCTCGCTAGTTCTGCGGTGTGGTGTTGAATTTCTTTCGTGAGTGTGACGATCCTGTTTCTAAGCTTTTTGTTATATTTTTGCTTAAGCCATCTTTTTTCTAGGCTCTGCCTTGCCTCCCACATGTGCGTAAGTCGGCTGTCAACCGTATTTACGTCTAAGTCATGTGCTAGTTCCTTAGTGGCCTTTCCCACATCCGATAGGAGGGTCTGTGTCCAGTGTTCTAAGTCTATGATTGGTTCGTTGTTTTGGTCGCGGATAGTCCTAAGTTTGTCCCAGTCGGTGATTTTGTTTTTTCTGGGTTGGGGTTTGAGATTGGCAATGGTAATTTTAGACATTATGATATAATGGTCACTTCCCAGATTTTGTCTGGTGTTGCTCCAGCTTAAGTCTGGGAGGTTTTTGCCTATCGTTAGGTCCGGGCACGTGTCCCTGGTCACGCTGTTTCCTATCCTAGTAGGTTGCATGGGGTCCGTGTATTGGGTGAGCCCTCTTTGCTGGATAAAATCCATTAGGGCCGTTCCTTTCCTGGACATGGTTGCGTGTCCCCATTGCACGTGTTGAGCGTTGAAGTCGCCCACAATTAGGGTTGGGTTTTGGCCTGCGATTTGGAGGGTTTTGAGTATAGCGGCTTTCGCTGGTCCAGCCGGTGCCCTGGGGTGGCTGTATGCGTTTAGTACGAACATAGAAGAGGAGTTTCTTCTGCTAGGCAGAATTTCAATTAATATACAATCGAGCTCTACGTTTTCAATCTCGTGGTTAACCACGGTAAGATTTCTATGTACCAACGTAGTGGTTAAAGGCTTTTCTTTGATGTGACATGGCAGAACCGCCCGGTACCCTGGCAGTTTTGGTTTGGTTTGGTTTGTGAGGTTTAACGTCCCAAAGCGACTCAGGCTATGAGAGACGCCGTAGTGGAGGACTCCGGTAATTTCGACCACCTGGGGTTCTTTAACAGTCGAGACATTCTGGGTTCTTGAATCGCTATAACGTCAGGTTTTTCGGATTGCGATTGAATGTGTAACTGCAGATCTGTTGTTTTTTTTTTTTTTTTTTTTTTTTGCGCATAGACCTGCAGTTCCACTCCCAAATTGTTACGGTTTTAGGATTGGCCATTTTGCTGGGATATATCGATTGGCGCCCCTTGAGCTAAAGGGGGAAGCCGGTGTAAAATTTCCTGTAAAACGGTGTCAATTACTCCGAATTTGTGATTTACATCCTGTATGTGTTGTTCGAGTCTTTGTGTTAAATTATCAACTCTTTGGGTTAGACTATCGAGTTTCTGGCTGTGCTCCTCCACTTTTTGTTCGAGTTTTGGGACTCTATCCTCCACTGAGGTATTTCTTACGTCAGCTGCTACTGCTCGTTTTTTGCGAGGTGTTTCTTCCTTGCTAACTACGCTTACTGGGGTTTCGACTGAGGCGGTCACAGTAGTTTCCATTTCTGTGACTTCCGGCAATGGGAGTGGTTTCGGAGGTGGGTCCTTAGATATGGCGGGTGCTTTTAGTTTACTATTTTCCTCCTCCAAGTGTTTGATTCTATCCGTGAGAATTTGAATGTGATGGAGTGCCTGATCTAGTTTAGACTGTAATGTCTGCAGCTCCATCCCCTTCCCATGAGAGGCCACTCCTGCCCAGCTCACCTGTTTCGGCCCGGGGCTCTGAGTCCGGCTGCTAGTGCTGGCGCCTCCTCCATTGCTGCTG
The DNA here is from genome assembly GCF_055883805.1 of Amblyomma maculatum. Taxonomy (NCBI): domain Eukaryota; kingdom Metazoa; phylum Arthropoda; class Arachnida; order Ixodida; family Ixodidae; genus Amblyomma; species Amblyomma maculatum. The sequence goes on along the minus strand of NC_139346.1, from coordinate 171,514,709 downwards.
CTTCCGTTGCGTCTGCCGCTGCTGCTCCGTCCGCTACGGCTGCTGCTGCGTCCGCTGTCCAAGGACGGGAAGGAGCTCGAGCGGTCCTTCCTTTCGGTAGATGTTGGGTCGTCACATGTCCGTGATTTGGGTCTTGATTGGTGCTCCGACATTTTCTTTTGGTGTCGTTGAAATCGCTTCTTGCAGCTGTTATCGCCTGTGCGGTGCCCTCCTCCGCAGATAATGCAGACCGGGTCGCAGACTTCTTCTTTCAGGTGTTGGTTTCCGCAGTACGGACACCGTTGTTGCGGTGGCTCCGGACATACGTCTCTTCTGTGACCGACTCTTCTGCAGTTTGTGCACGCCTCTACTTTAGGAATGAAGGGGTAAACTGGGTACAGGACTCCGAAGTAGACGATGCTATCTGGGAGTTCGCCCGCGTCGAAGTGAAGCAGGAGGGACTTTGATGTTCTTCCCATGGTGCGTGCTTGAACGATGTCCGGGTTTCTTTTTCGGAATTCGGTCATCATTTCTTGGTGCGTTTCGCCATCGTAAGCCCTATAGATAATGCCTTGCAGGGCCCTGTCCGGAGGGGCGATGTACGACGTCATAACAATGTCTTTGCCTTCTATTTTGATTTGCTTGACTGCGACGTAGCGTAGTGCGTTTGCCTGCACCGGCGTCGATATGGTGATCACATTTTTTGCAGAGTTGGTTCTAGATTGGTCGTTTTCGGCCGCGGACGCGGTGACGCCGCTCGCTGTTGCGATCGCTTGTCTGATAGATTTCTCGGTGTAGCGCGTGATGTCTACGCCACCCGTTGGTCTGTAGATGATTTTATAGTCCTTCTCCGGGAGTCGGGGTAGCGGTTTCTTCGGATGTAGCGGAGGGAGAGGTTTCGCCTTCGGTTTCTCGGACTGCTCATTTTTCTTCTGAGGTGTTAATGACGAAGCTTTGGGGTTCTTGGTACGGTAAGAAACAATTGTCTTCCAGTCTGGTGTTTCGAATTCGGCTGGAGAAGCGTTCGTCCCAACTACGGCGTATTCCATGACTGCCGCCGTGACGTTCGCGCCGCACTAGGCCTGGCGTTCGGGTAAGCAAGGGCGCCGGAGCGACGCTGGATTTAGACAGTCGGAGCTCGGTCTCCCGAGCTCCGATTTGCGTAAAAAAGGTCTTGAAATGTGCCTTGTACACTCACGGTTCTTGTCCGTGTGTCGCAGTCGACGTATCCGAGTGTTATCCCTTGTAGCAGGTGCTCGAAACGCGGAGCCCACACGAAGCACATGCGCCTCCGTTGGCCCCCTAGCGGAGAATCGTTTAAAATGACATAAGCTTTTGCCTACTTCATTTTGGGCTTTACGCGCTTGCTACTGTTGTTGGGGCTGTATGAAGAAGGAAAAAAAAATGCACGGGCCTGCTACTGGCTCTGTAGCTGAGCCACCTCCGCTGCCTCGGGCAGGCAGAAGAGGAAATAGAGAAGAAAGAAAAGGAAGAGGGAGAAAGACGCGCGCCGCAACAACAGCCGTCGTCCACCACCGAAACGGTGGCGGGTGCAATGACGGCCTACAACAGATAAAAATTCTATGGCAGGCTAGCCCCCGCCGCAAGTGGCGGTGACCTACCTGTCCCAGCCCCATCAGGGGAGTACCAGGACCCTCCAAGTCGTCTCGCGCGCTTGTTACTGCCCCTGCGTGGGACGTAAAAATCATTCGTCCCATTCATGCGCCGCTTCCCTCGCTTGCTTCCATGCAGGCCGCTGTACAGTAAGGAGGACACGCAGGACATATGCCTGGCTGCCACCACGGCGCTCAACAAGCTGGGGCCTATCAGGTGCGATGTTTCCTTACTGCCATTTCCACGGGTAATATTAACTTCAGCAAGGTTTATATTATTTATTCCATTTTCATTTCCTTTTGTTCGCTGCCTTTGGCCGCTGCTCCTGGTGACATAGGCCCAGAACGAAGAAGGCACTCTGGTCATAGCAGAAACACGCCCGTGTGATTCCGCTTTCTTCCATGAAACTGTCTTACACGCCCGTACTACAATAGCTGGCCGATGCCAGCACAAGTAACAATTAAATGCTGAGCAAGGCGGCGGTTTTGTAATTCTGGCGAGCTTTATCCTGGCTAGTCTTCTCTTACAAAGCAATCAGCGTGAGCACGCAGTGGTGAAATACAAGCAAGATTGATAAAGTTTTCTGCTTGTGCTGTGGTGTTTGTTCTTGTTTTGCGTAGAAAGAGGGGCAGTTAGAAACTGTTACGGGGATAAAAATTAACAGCATCTTTTTAACTCTGGATCAGAGTCATGAAATCTTCACTTATGAACAGCACTAGCATTTTCCGGCTACTTTTCATCTGTCACTGTGTACATGACACGTAGAAAAGCTGACAGCTGAGATACATGGTATAAAACAAAATTTTGCTGTTCAGCAAATCACTTTTATAATGGCCTAGGTGCTGCTAAACGCGTGCATCCGAAAATTAAATCAATGCATCCACATAAGCTACTTGTGATGCAGTGTAAGGTGCTGCATACATGAAGTCAGTGTGTTATTTTCATTCGCTGCGTGGCCTTCAGATGACAAATAAGGCACTGGTGGCCATTGGCTCTCTCAAGAAGTGCAAAATTCTGGAAGGTAGGCAGAGGCTGCCCACAGGTCTATTGAAGCTCATTTCTACAGCCTGTACTAGACATTTTGTCACAATTTACTATTCCTCACTCCAAGCCTTGCTTGGGTCATTAATCACATGCTGCAAAAGTTCTGCTGGAGAAACTAATACGAGGTGTAATTACAGTGCAAGATAGGTTCCCATTTCCAAGAACCTTTGCTCTTTCATGGTTGTGTAACAAATACTAATCACTTTTACCTTTGGCTATTTTCTTGTCCCTGACTGTTTATCTTGGTGCCCGTAGCATAGTTGCGCTAAGCGTTGATAATCTTGCTTCCAATTGATGTATTTATTATGAAGAACTACAAGACAAATTGACTTTATCTTTTCGTACTTGACTCCTTTACCTTGAACATATTGTATATAGTGCAGAAGTTATACACTTCCACATTTGAGTATGTATATGCATTAACAGCCTATGTGCCTACTGGAAACATCTGAATGAATACACAATCTAGTTTTTCTGTCCAACCAGACCCCAAGCACAAAGTACGTACACAACAGCAAAATAGTTACCGGCTCTTCCCAGCTTTGATTGGAGAAAGTAATGGTTTCGCATCCTGAAGTTTCTGGAGATTTCAAGAGACGCCATTAAAACAAAGCTTTTGTTTTAGTACTTCCCTTTTTTGACCGACATAATGCAGCAATCAGTATTGGAGAATCAGGCATGGGAATGTCAGACATGGAGAGCTTCCACAGTTGTATGTGAATGGCGTAAAATGCTCCACACACTATGCTAGTTAATCTTGTTTATGAGTGGGGTTTTCTCGCATGCATTCAGCGTCGGGAATTTGATATATGTCTCTCTGACTGCCGGAATAGCTACGTTACTAGCCGACCCAGGCCATCAACCAGAATTATTGGAGGTTTTTGGCCATATAGCCTTGGCTGCATACCTGTTTGGATATGATGCATGCAAAATGAATACAGCAGAGCTATACTTCATGCATTTTCGTACAACTCAAGTCAAAATCAAATGTTTGAGAGAGATTTTTATTATTTTCTTCGTGATCCTCCTAATCTTTTCATTGATTGACAGTATGATGTTCGCCATGATACAGTTCTTGGGCAACCTACCTCCTACAGCGTTCAGAAGAAAAAAAAAGAAAAAACTAGAACATATGTAAACAAAATCAATTGAGCTGTCAAGAGCATATAACTTAAAATAGCGCAGATTGTGCATACTTCTAGGGTTTCGACGCACTTTAAGCAAATCTAGATCTTCTGAAGGAATAGCACAACCGCTGTTAGAATCGCATTTCACAATTTTAGCTGAGCAACTAAAACGCGGTGTACCGGCCGTGCTTGCAGATAGCTGCAGTACACCGCAAAACAAGAAAACATAGCTGCTCTGACGATCTCGGGCAGTGCAGCATAAACTGGTAAAGCTTTTAAAGGCTGCAAAAAAAAGTGCACAATGTCCTCATGGTATTTGCATGCTTTCAACTCTTTGCCGGCACAGCTACAACTTGCGCGACAGTCCGCTCCTACGTATCACTAAACTGCGGCTGCCGGAAGTCTAATTACCCGGCTTCTGCTAGCGAAATACCTCCAAAGATTGCTTACTCTAGTATATATATATGTAGCGACTGCATGACAACATCAACGAAAAATGAACTTTCGCCGAATGAAGGATGCATGCTAAACTTAAGCGCGAACAGACGACACTCGTTGTAATGGCTGCATTTGCACTGATTTTTCACTCGTTTTCTTCAAATACGAAACGTTAAATAGGGTCATAACATGTGTGCAGATCATTATGACATTTTCTATGACTTCATTCGAGCTAATAAAACGCGTGAAGAGTCGAATTGAAGCTTGTCGATGCAGAGCTTCAAGCACAGCGCAGCAGACGCGCGCCTCGCAGGTAAGACCTGAAAGTCGGAATTTCCCAGCGTGCTTTGCGGCTCGTTCACATTGGACACCACCTATTGGCTGTATGACACAGCCAGCAGTGAGCCGGTGTATACATCGAGAGGCGATAGCTATCCGCCGACGGCGGGGCTCGTTGTGATTTCTGTGACTGCTCCCTGCTTTCGTCTGACGCTGCCGCCATGATGACGTCATACCAAATTAAAAGGATAATGAATAATTCCTCATTAAATAATAAGGATCAGAAATCTAGTAAAAAGCACGTCAGAATATTGATGCTCGCATGAAACTGCAGTGAATCAATGCACTATGTGGGCTGCTCTTTAGAGACCATCTTTTACTCGTTTTACTCGTTTTACTCGTTTTACTCATCGCATTTTCGGCCTTGGTCCCTCGCATTGATACTTAGCTTGTCATGAACATGACGCATAATTATATTCCTCTATAGCTTTTACACTTGCAGAAACATTTGGTAGCAACCAATGTTGGAGTAGCAAGGTGATGGACAAAAACATTAACTGAATAGTATCTTCTGCTCTTTTTTTCCCGGAAATGTATTTAAAAGTGACGAAGGGTTGAATATGGTTTCCAGAAAAGTGATTTAGAAATTTGTGCTTTTCTTTCGTCTTTTCTTTTTTTCACAGGGGCGGCGAGCTTTTGCTGGCCTGTGCCTTCATGTGCTACTTCGTGTTTGTATTCCTGGGCCCCCTCTGTGGCTACAGCAGCCGGTCAGTGAAAATTCCGCTAACCTGGCTCTGACGCATAAATACCGTTCGCGCACTCTTATACCACGTTTAGACAGCGCTTACCTCTCTAAAAGCGGAACGGCTTAAAGTACACTTTTCGCTTTTCACCTGCCATGCTTGTTAAAAAAAAGTTACAGGCATACATGATGTAAAGGCGAAAGTTAACTGTCACATTTTTATTCTTGTTTTTTCTTTATTTCATTTAATTTTACTATTGATGATTACGACAGTTTAGCTACGAGCTCAATAAGTATTTTTGTCCTAAATAATGACTTAAAATGTGTAAAAGAAAACAATAATTGACTACAACATTTCACCCCAACATCCGCGCACGATACTACAGCACTTATAGATGTGCACTCCTTTTTCTGGTGACACATTTTGACGCTTTTCGTTTGGTTTGTGGTTTGGAACACAAAAGCCCAAAGGGACAGGGGTAATGAGCGCGGCTATAGTGGAGAGTTGCGGAATATATTGGCTGCCTGGGGTTTATTATTTATCAAATAATTCATTTTATAAATAATTTTATACACTGAGAGTGCGGGTCAGACGTTACAGAGGGGAGTGGAAGGCATAACAAGATTAAGGTGTAATAGAAAAGTACGGACGTACAGCCTCGTCCACTTTTAGCTATAACACGATGACTACCTTAAAAGCGTCATTGCGTTCTACCCGACCAAACCATAAAGCTGAGTGACAGCCCATGTGAAGCACCACCTCCGCGCCCTTCTGTGCTTGTATGACTTTTCTTCGATAAGCGTCCGTGTCGTATGCAAAGTTGCTTTGAAATCAGTGACCGTGTTATAGCTAGGAGTGGATGACCCGGTACATTTAAGGATACAAATCGAAAGATAACACCGTAATGAGCAGTAAGAGTACTTGTAAACAAGTTGATATCCGTTATAGGCACTGGCGCCTCAAGAAGTTGGTTTCAATAACTAATTGAAGGTGAGAGAAATGAATTGTAAAAAAAATTGTGCGTCATGTCAAAGGTCCACTTTTATGACGATGATCTATATGACGGGACGGACGTGTAAAAGGGGTTCTGAAACAAATTGCCGTCATGTGCACGGTGATGGTGTATTTTGTGTAGAAAGCATAGTCGATGATTTGTCTTCTCACTGAGAGAGCTGGAAGGTAAGGTGCTTTCTGTTTTTGTTATGCTGGCGGTATGGTGGTATGTACCGAGTATGTAACAAGCAGATTGATTCTGAATAGCTTCGATTGAGGTTAGAATAAAATCAAGACCGGGATCCCGTACACAGCCTGAATATTCAATTTTGGGACACGTAAATGTTTTGTAAAGTTGATGTTTAAGGAAAGAAGGAGCGTTTGAGAAATAGGGACTCAAGTAGCCTATCGAACGATTAGAATTGCTATATAGTTACTTAGTTGATGTGCTAATCGTATGAAAGGATAAATGAGATAAAGACGTTCAAGTACATGTAGTACTAATAGGAAGTCCATACACTCTCCATCTTGATGACACCTTATGTCATACACGCTCCGTTGTGCATTGGGTTTGAATTTGTCGGCAAAAACTAACCATGTACCATCAAAAAATAGTAGTATGTGATCAAAATTCTATTATATCAAAATATTGTCCAGCTATAATCGGTGTGCAATGATAAGACAATGATAAATTCTATCTCCCCCGTTGTAAGCAACCTTCCTGTTTGCAGCAAGCACATGCTGTCCTTTCTCGCCGTACTCCTGATCGTCTTCAGTGTTATTCCCACGAAGTGCGGTGGCTTCTTCGAACGAAAGCATCGCCTGATTGTCTGGTCTGAAATGTCCCAAGACGTGCCGTGGACCGTTATCGTCATCCACTGCACCGTCCAGCTCTCCACCAGTGTCTTCCGGGTACGTCATCCTTCGTCACGACACACATGCCTTCTATACCTGGGTCAAGGTTTTAGGCATACTAAAGTTGCTGGCCCACGCGGACTTCCTGTTAAAGAAATAAACAAAATATGGATAAAAACTAACTACTTTTCATGGCTGAAGCAATGCCGGTGTCCTGGTGGTAGAAAATAGGCCAAACCATGGTGTAATTAAAGTGCATTACACCATGGTGCATGGTGTAATGCACGCACGAGCAAGATATTGCAATAGAGAATATGTTCATTTGAAGTTTGTCATGATATATTCCAGTAATCATTTTCCATGAGCTTGAAAGGAAACCTTTACTATATGCTTTAGATCTGGTTGGCTGGTTAAAGCTAGTGTGTTGAAACTGAAATGCAGCGTGGTGTGCCGGCTACCAAACGCGCGAGTGATGCGGGCCACCAAGAGCCGCATATTATTGGCTGCAGTGCAACAGGGGGGTACAAGGTTCACTCAGTTGTGGACCCTGTTCACACACTGTATAGAAAAGAATGCTGTCAGTGCACCCTGACGTCTTAGTAAATAACTGCATGGCATTGGTGATATACTTGGCCCCTTGTTGTCATCCCTTGTGTCCAATATATTAGATCCTTGTAATTAATCCGCATGCGAGACGCGCATCAATAGTTTTGCGTATCTGAAGTCGAAAATTTATGTCGATGCAACTCCGTCCGAGCTGTACAACTGCGATGACTACTGCCGTGCTGACTGTGTCGCCTTCGTCGAGGTGCCTGGAGCGGCATTCCTTGCAGGTGGTCAGGTCACACATAGAAAACAATATTGGAAGTGTCTTAGCAGAGGTAGGAATGTGAAAGAACGTACTTTATCAGCTCATGGTATTGATTTGTTCTGAGAGGTTGAAGAAGACAACATGCAATGCACAGCGCGAGGTTGTGACAATAAAAAAACGCAAAGTAAATCATCTGCGGTAATAGCTATGTGCAATATTTTCACTAGAATCGTATATTTTGAGTGCAGTACAAAAACGTTGCAGCAATGTGGTTCCGTATTCGCTTAGCATGATATAGTTGGGTTTAAATCCACTCTGCACTGATGGTTTCCTTTTCTTTTTTGTTTACTGTTGATATGCGTTTGCTGTGTCAGGCTAATATAAGGTCACTTCAAGTACACGGAACATAATGTTGCTCTGCAAGGTCCAGAAAGGCCAAACCAATGCTAACACAAGCACGGAATCGGTGGACGAAGTTTGGATTGAGTGAAGCTCTCGTGAAGGGGGGTTTGTTTTGAAACCAGAGATTAACAACGACTCTTGAATATCAGTAAGCGGCAGTTAATTTCGGCTCAAGCAACAGTGTTTATCATGCCCGCTGACTACGAGAGTTACAAATGCCAACAGGACCTGTGCAGCTCTGGACGCCTAGAGGAACTCCAGGTACTGGATGAGCATTATGCGAGCACTATCTTATGGTCTTGTGCCTAGGAAGGCGTCAACCACAGGAGAGTCGGATTTAGATTTTCCGTTCCTTAGAATGCCCCCCCCCTCCCCCCCTCTCACCCCTCTAATAGCGTTCTGCTTCTCTGACCCTACAGGACATAGGTTTTACTTTATATCCTTTATATGTTCCTTGCGGAAGCATATACAAAACTGGTACCCTGCCTCAGTGGTTCCTTGCAGCACCACCAAAGCTACGATGCGTGCAGAGGCGACGTTCTGACGCTGCGTAACGTAGTGCCAAGACGGAGGGGCCAAATGTGGATATGGCGTAAAAAAACGTGAATTTGAGAAAAGATATTTCAAGTCGAACTTTAACGTAAACTCGAGTTACATATGCTATTTTCCGAGTATATTGTTTGTGATTTTTGCGTGTGCTGAAATCCCTTTGCAAACAGTGCTGCGCGTTTCGAAGCAGGCCGTCTCGCTTCAGGGTTATCTCGTCCTTGTTGCTTTTTATTTTTTTTTTCGGTATGTTATTGGATTTAAACGGCGCATCGGGCGTACCTTCGTCCTCCTCTTACCTACAGCAACACCCATGTGCGTTAAATTTTTTCATTATTTTTTTTTTTAATTTCGAATCAAGATTTGCCTCTCTCAGGCATAAAGAAGAATATTTGTCCGTGGTTAAAAAAGTTTCGTTTCGAAAAACCAGAGGACGCCACTATGTATAACTTTCCACCGAGGCTTATTTTGGGTACGATGAACTAAAGACGCGGGTATAACAAAGAGTACAGCGTAACTCGAAACGCAATTCTAAAACTTTTGGATGTTTTTAATGGTTTCGTTCGTAGGCACCCTTTATTTGTACCATTTTGCAACCAAATCTTCATACAGCGATCAGACGACATGCAGACGACGTGGCGCGTAGGAGCACTGTTAACGCACTCTCATGATTGGCTGGAAAGGAGTCCTCGCTCCTGCATTCCTCCGAAGCAATGATGAGAGAATATATGCTGCACTCCGACAAATAGGACCATAGCTCGGCTGCCTCGCGTCACACATCTGGGTGCGAAGGTTTTCGCTTATAATTAAAGAAAAGAATTGAATTATATTCTGTTCAAACATAGCGATGGCCTACTCGACGATGTGATTTGTAAAGTGATTACTGCGCTCGCACTGTCTAGACCTGAAGCAATGAAAGCATCCGCCCAATTTTTCCATGGCTTGACTGCCAATAGGGGGCTAACCGGAGAGATGTGGCGGAACTATGCAGAACAACAAGCTGCTTCCCACCTTCTTCAAAACGTTGGGCAGCGAGTTCTGGGGCAAGAACCCGCTGGTGGTGAACCAGGTGGTCATCGGCACCATTGGCAGCGTGCTTGCGGAGGCCGTCAACAATAACCACCTCTGCGACGACATCGTGCCGCTGGTCATGGAGATCGTACGTGGACGCAGTTTAAGCGCTACTAATTTCTTCTGCACTATATATATATATATATATATATATATATATATATATATATATATATATATGAATGAAAGAAGCCAGCAGTCGGCGAGGCCAAGGAAGCCTTGGGGATTGTACTTTGTCTTTTTTTTTTTAAATTTTTACTTCGGTGATCACATAAAGTAGTAATGTAATCTGTTTAGGGGAAAGATAAATACAAAGTAGAAGAAAACACAACGTGCCGATGGTGGGAACCAAACCCGCGACCTCCGAATATCGAGTCCGGTGCTCTTCCAACTGAGCTACATCGGCCGCTGTCCCCCCTGCTACTTTCTCGGGTATTAATGTTGTCTGCATACGAACCTTGAGAGTGTTCACCAGCGCCACCCTCAACCATAGCGGCGGACGTGGAACGTATGTGTTACCGCCAGCGTCATGTAGAACGTGATCAAGAGCGAGGGCGAAAGCTGTGCCAGAACCCTCTTACGCTACCTATGACTTCAAGACTGCCAGATCCGAGATCCCCGTAAGCTACAAGCAGATAAATGAAGGGGAAATGAGGGTTCTCGTTATATATATATATATATATATATATATATATATATATATATATATATATATATATATATATATATATATATATATATATATATATATATATATATATATATATATCTGTTAGCATGGATGTGAAGGTTTTAGGTATTTTCTGAGAACGAATTCCCAAAGCTGCTGGACAACAATCTTCATTTGGAATAGCTTACTTTCTGTTCCTCTCCTCCGGTGTCAGTGCGTTGTTTGTGTTCACAGAACTCTTCGAGGAGTACAACGCTTCGCGATCGGTCATAACTTTCACCGACTTACGTCGGGATGTCCGCCAGCTAACGATACTCCTCGCGCCTACGTCACGACAGATGTTGCGCGTTCGTGTGCTTTTGTAAAGGCTAGATTATGCGAACCACATCGACATTAATTATTTGATCCCAACATATGAAAAGTTAATTGTATTTTGTAACACTTACAGTGAAGCATTGCTTCGTCCTGTTTACAGCTGTGGGCAGTGGATATATGTTAACTGATCGGGTAGGATGAGCCGCTCGCTGAGGGGAAAAAGTGATGTTAATGTTGCCACTTTAATTGAAGTCAGGGCCGGTAGCTCTAACGTCAAACAACGCAACTATCAGTCGTACGATAGAATAAGAAAGCGGACAATGCGTTCTGTATAATGTTCATGATGGCTGCCTTCACCGTGGGTTCAACTTCTGCCTCGTTCACAGCCGACCAGGGGGCGTCATCTCCCTATCATGACTTGCCCTTAATTCGAACTGCTCATCGTTTTAAGTTCCATGCTTGTTCAGATTATTGAATACATTGAAACTGATCTTGTTCGCATATGTAGCGGGAATTGTTTCAGCTTAAGCAATAAACAAACATGTATCTCACGAAGGGAACACACAAAAGACAACGCTGGCTAACAACCATCTGTTGGTCGCCATATTTGCTCTGCGTGCGTGTCCCTCTTCAGCTGAACGTTCATTTCACGTTAACAGAATGATTCCATCAAATTATCGACATTTGACTCTACAGTTACAGTCACCTATTTCTTGTCAGGAACTGCTCTGACGCACGTATCTATAGAAGAATGGCTGATTGGGCGAGTTTCTAACGTATCTAGACGGGACCGAAGAGAGAGGAAAGCATTATAATGGCTCGAGGCACAGTGTATTACGTGGCATCGCTTGAATCACGGGCCGTTCGCAACGTATTTCGCAAAGCATGGTCGCTACCTTGCAAGTCCCTCATCCACGTCCCTTTCTCGGATTCCGCTGGCAGGCCGAAGAGACCAATGTTCCACCCGTGGCCTACGTGGTGCCGGCGACTGTGGGCTCCTGTACCAACATGATCCTGCCCATCCACCTGCCCATGATCGTGGCGAACGAGGTCATCGAGGTACCTATGCTGCAAGTCGTAAGGGGCGCTTTTGAAGTCTCACTAGACGTAAACTCTGACGCCGGAACTTATCCGCAGAGCCTTCCCGCAAAATGTGTCCACGATAAGTGGTCCCAGTCACGTGATCAAGTGACTGCGGGAATAAGCAAATAAGAGTAAGTGAATCGTACCACGTCAGGACCCAACCGCCATCTTTCCGTACCGCAGGCGAGCGTGCTGACCATGCTTTAATCCGACTTTCTGAGAACAAGTCCATAATCCTCCTCGCCTAGGGCAATAACGCCAGAGGCCGTTTAGGGAAAGGAAAACAGCGGCTCTGGGGAAGAGGAGCAAGATGTCAGTGGTGGCGCGAGAGGTCTTCACCGCTGGAGGTACAGTACTGAGAAAAAGCGGAGAGACCACGCTATTTAACAAAACTGCATGCCAGCGTTTCCTTACGGCGCAGCAGCTGTTTTCACGATTTGCATATGGTAACCTCAATGATATGTTTGCCCGCTTTTCCTGAGTACTTTTGTCAGCCATGAAGAAAGACTAACCAGCCAAGAACACACACAGGAAAAAACGACACAGAAAGGAAGAGGCTAGCCTCTTTCTTTCTGTGTCGGTTTTTCCTCTGTGTGTTCTTGGCTGGTTAGTCTTTCTTCATGCAATGCACCAACTAGCCCAGCAACGCGTTTTACTGATTTTGTCAGCCACGCCTTTTTATATAGAAAATCAGCAATCGCAGCGCATCGCCAACGGCGGCAGCACGCTTGCAGCGTGCTCCCCAGCCATATGTATACGTCGCCGCGCCGGCTCAGGGCTTCATCCCACGTTGCTATAGGCGACGATGCGCTAGGCCTCAATAGCAGACTGGGAAGACTGAAGAAGTAGGCTATGGCTGAAAAGGCTACAACAGCTCGAGATGCCGCTGGTCGTAACCGGCGTCGGAAACTGGATGTGGAAGATATGTGCTGTGGTGATTGAAATGTTTACTGTGAAGGTTTTGTGTCACTGAGTCTGAATAACAAATGTGAAACGTTTAACGAAGCGTCCAGCCATGCCTTACCCTCCGCTTGCTTGGAAAGTTTTGAGCATGTTCTATAACATCTAGTTCTATGATCCAAGCAACTGCTTCAGGGGGTAGAAGTGTGCACTTAGAGAGCTTTATTTCACAAAGTGTGAATAAAAAATCGGAAACATTTAATGAAACGTATAACTAGGTTTTCCCCTTCACAATTTTAGAACGTTCTAAGCATCTTACTTGACTGTTGAGAGCTTGGAGCAATGCATTCTTTATTAAATCCTGACTGTAGCGGTAGCAATGTTTATGAGTTGACCGCGTGAAGCGTCTTCTATTCAGATAGCGATATTCCTATCTTTTCGGCACAAGGATAGGTTATATATAGGTAGACGCTTTCTATATTTATGATTTTGAAGCACTTTTTACTCGTAGATAGTGGGTATACTCCTGAAAGGTTATATTTTGTTTAAATAGGCGTGCAATACGCTTCAGGCGAAATCACTTATCTAGCAGATCTAAAAGAATAAGGGGTTTATTATTTGTTCATAGTATTATGGGGCTTGATTTTTATGAGCGAAAACGGTCAATAAATAAAGCCGCTGAATCTTCATGTTTTCAAGCCCTAATTAAGTGGCTGAAGCTCATCCGCATGCTGCCCCCCCCCCCCCCCCCCCCCCCACCGACATCATACCGCGCCATTTAGGACCCTCTGTAGCGCTGTTAGGGCCAAAGTGAAGATTAATTGTCGAGAGCTAAACACAAGAACTAACTTAAATGTCCTCTCGTGACCTTTCCTATGACATGATTTAGCATTCCGAGCGATACAACGCAGCCTCGCCCACGCCGAAGGCTGTTCAGAACAACCTCTTTCACTCGCATGATTACTCCTGTGTTAGGTAGAGAAAGATGTTCGTGTCCTCTCGCGTGACCGCGCAAATGCATGCTCCTGGCCGAGCGTTGCTTCTCTGAAGCACAATCAAAAATATCCGGGCGCCTTTTTTTTTTCTTTCACCGTCTTTGACGATTTATCTTTTAACCAGTGCTGTTCACCAGCATGCACTGGGCTGGCATGTGGCGTGAGCCACAGGTCCATATGCCTACTACCAGCAAAACGAATTATCGCTTTCGCTGTGGCTATAGCCACACTGCAGCCGCCCTTGTTCATGCATGAGCAGCACAATATTAGTGCACCAAAGGCCCATCATTACTGTTGGGAGAGATCGTTTATTACGGCTAGGTCAAGCTCGTCCAGCTGGTGATCGCGGCTTGTACCGGCGCGCTGGCGCCATGTCAAGCCCGAATTCTTGGCAGCGGTCTGTGCTTTGACGTCCAGTACGCCCGAGGCATGTGCAGTGCTGTGCTGGAACTACCTGTGAACGTTCCTACCACGTAAAAATATTTATTTCCGATACCCTCATGGCCCCTAGGACATATACGAAGGAAAGAAGCCCGGACTCCTGACCACCGGACGCGATAGTCGGATGTCTTTGGTTCGGTTCCCACCATCTGTGCGTTGTTTTTCCGTCTACTTTGCGCTTTAGATTTAATTATCTTTCTCCCTAAAACGATTACAGCACTAACTCACGTTAATAACATATAATTTTAAGCAAAATCTCCTGTGCTTTCCTTTCTTGTATCATAACGAGCCCCTCATTTCCTCTCTCTCTCTCTCTCTCTCTCTCTCTCTCTATATATATATATATATATATATATATATATATATATGTGTGTGTGTGTGTGTGTGTGTGTGTGTGTGTGTGTGTGTGTGTGTGTGTGTGTGTGTGTGTGTGTGTGTGTGTGTGTGTGTGTGTGTGTGTGTGTGTGTGTGTGTGTGTGTGTGTGTGTGTGTGTGTGTGTGTGTGTGTGTGTGTGTGTGTGTGTGTGTGTGTGTGTGTGTGTGTGTGTGTGTGTGTGTGTGTTTGAAATAACAGTCGGCGAGGCTAATGAAAGCGTTGGGGATATAACCTTTTTCTTAATTTTTACTTTGGTATTGACTTCAATCAGTAATGTAATCAGTTTAATGTGAATGATATTTGAATACAAAGTAAAAGAAAAAACAACGAGCCGATGGTAAGAACCGAACCCACGACCTCCGAGTATCGCGTCTTACCAACTGAGCTACGTCGACGGCTGTCTAACCTGCTACTTTTTAGGGTCTTAACGTTGCCTGTAAACGAACCTTGAGAGTGTTCACCAGCGCCATTCTCATCCATAGCGGTCAACGTCAAACGTCCTGTGTTACCGCCAGCTTCACGTGTAACGGGCTCAAGAGGGGTGTCGAAAGCTGTCCTAGAACCCTCTTACGCTGCCTATAGCTTCCATGACTGTCAGAACCGAGATCCTCGCAAGTTATTAAGCAGAAAATTTAAGGGGAAATGAGGGGCTCGTAGAGATACATGAAGGAAAGAAGCCAACAGTCAGTGAGGCCAAAAAAAACGTACGAGATTTTTATTTAATTTTTATTTAGTTATTGTTTCTCTCTCGTTTTCTTCTTTCCTCGCAGGCGATGATAGGCATGCTAGCCAAGGTGATCTCCGTGGCCAGCTCCATCATATCCGTGAACATCTACGGTTCCCGCCTCATCCCCTGGAGTGCCGCTCTATTGGCCAACTCCACAGTTTATTACATGGAAGCCTTTGACAGCACCGAATTTTGACGCTGCACAAGCGCTGCCTCACTAGTGTGCTGCGTTTATTTATTCTTTTTTTTTTTTGCTACCTGATCGCCCGGACTACCTTTCATTCTCACATTTCTGCTTTTACTCTTCCTAAACCCGAGCGCGCACATCTCGCGTGCGCTTCAACTCGTTAACCCTTTTTTTTTTTATCTATGTCGCTGAGTTCTGCAAGAAACAAATGCAATCTGCGGCGCAAGCCGATATGTGGCGCGGTGCATCAACGCGCAGTGCCAACGACGCAGAACGAACACTGGCACTGGAACTGGCACGGATTGTGCTTAGAGACATGAAATATACTGTGCGTAAAAGTATTGAACACTATTCCCAGACCGTACACGTTGTATCTCAAGTTTTACATTGGCGCATTGCAGGCCGCCGCGTGCAAAATCTTGTATTCAAGTACCCTATATTAGGCGACTATTGCCTGAACTATATGCATTTGGGTGCCTTGTGCTTAACGTTTTCTGGTGTTGTTCATAAAGAAGTAGCGATAGACTACGCACAACATGTACGTACAAATATTGAGTGGCCAGAATAAAAGGATCCCAATTGTTCCACTTGTTATTTCACTGTAGTTCACAGAGATGGTGACATATGCAGCAATTTTCGCTGCTCTCAGGTCTGAGCAGGTGGGCGTATTCACTGCGAGATTACCAATCCTGTCCAGTAGTCGCTACAGACTTATACTAGCAAAACAGAGTTTCTTAGTGAAGGTTGAAAATATTTCGCCGGCGCTCAATTACGGCAAATCCAAACTGCTCTAGTTCTACTGCTATTGCTACTTGTTCGCCTTTTCTGAGCGATTTACACGAAGTTGTGCGCAGAGGCCTTCGTGACACAACAACTTCTTGAGATGCGTGTACTGTCGTGTGCATATCCAGTGTTGACTTGCAACGAAAGAAAAAAAAAACCTATCCGAAACCATGCTAAACTTATTCGTAGCACGGAATGCGAAGAATGTCAGCGTCATCAAGAGATGGTGAAAATCGATTGGTTTGAATACAGGTAATACGAGCGCATCTTACTATCCGTACGATCGGCATCTGCCCATGAGTTACGTTCCGGCAACACGGGGTTAATTTTTTTTTCGCATGTGCTGTGTAGTCACGTTTTCTGATTTCGGGTGTTTGTAGAATTTTGTATGGCGTTAACTTTAATGTATATAGCTTGTGACGATGGACGAGATTCTATGCCTGAATTTAATTCCGGAACATGCCGCTACGTGGCGCAACGAGTCTTTTTTCAAGAGGCTAGACAACTTCTTTTCGTTATTTTTTGTGGGAAGTACAGTATGATAAGGCGGCAATAAAAATAATAAAAGGTAAAGAAAATAGAAAATTGCTGCGATATCCAGTGACCATGGCGAAGCTTCGTGGTAGACTATCAGCTTGAAATTTCATTTCCCCTTCGTGCGTCTGCGCTTTAGTACGAGAGCAAACGCCGCATAACGGTCGGAGTTATTTACAAAATGTGGGGATACAAGGGTACCAACGAAAAACCTAAAATAGTGGACAGCGTCGGGCATATAATGCAATGCGCAACTCTAAGTATTGTAAAAAAAAAAAAATAAAAAATCAGTCGTAATGTTCTCTTTATTGTTTCATTTATTGTTCCACATTTATTCCCTTGCCAGAAGTACAAACATTAACACGTACAAAGCCAAGCTCATAAAGGTGTTCTGCTCCTCCATTCCTGTAGGTTCCCAGCTTTTAGTGAAGTCTCGAACATAGCTGATCAAATTCAATGAAACAAAACTCGTGGAGGGTGGAGTTCGACCACGGCCTCCTACATTGGAATCGGTGCGCAAATCTCGTGGCCTGTATTTTGCTTAAATAACGCTAGAAAAGAAACTCCGCTGAAAATTGAAATGTTTTCCTCGTAGTGGCTACATATGCAGTTGCAATATTCTGAAAAGCAAGTCACGGCATTATGAATGCACCTTGCAGGCTGGCTGGAGGAGAATAAGCTAGCTCAAAGATATTCACAGCCTACTGTCTACTTAATTCTCTGGCAAGAAAGATAGGAAGGAGTAGAAGAAAGGCCCTGTGTACAGAGTCACTGCCTCTGCAAATGCCCTCCACATCCTCCCCAACCCCTTTATTTACGCTTTATGTTCCCCAGTAATAAACGCATCACTTGCTCCATATCAGTTACAAATATCTGTGAAAAGCTTCGGTAAGATTGCGCTTGTGGCAAACCTCGTAGCTTGACCTTGTAAACGTGCTTGTTTCCACTTAGGCGATTATTGTTGAGAATGATTACACGAAAACCATTCATTGTCTGGATTTTGCTTAACGTGAAGCAGACTTGATACTAAATATCTACAAAGTGCCTCGTTTACGGTTAAAGGCGATGTCGAATAGTAGAAAAAAAGGTTATTTTCTCTCGGATATCTAAATTATTTGTAGCTAAGAATATATGTGACGAACAATTTGGATTCCGTAAAGGCCGATCAACAGAAACTGCCTTACTAACCCTTAATGAAATCATTTTGCAAAATATTGAAGATAATCTTTTTACTATAGGCTTGGTTATCGGTTTCAGTAAGGCGTTTGACTGTCTCAACCATAATATACTAACTTACAAGCTTTCCCGATGTGGAATCCGCGGCACACCCCTAGCTCTAACAACGTCTTATTTAAACAACAGAAAGCAATCAGTGTACGTAGATGGCGAGCAATTGTCTTTTTTTATTAGCGCCAAACGGAGTTCCTCAAGGCAGCGTGTTAGGGCCTTTGCTTTTTAATGTATACATTAATGTATTGTGAACATTGATCTAACCATAAAATTCGTCATATATGCAGATGACAGAAGCATATTAATTTCAGGTCCTAACGTTGATGAGTTAATTCTCAAATGCAATCAGATACCTGAAAAATTGTATCTCTGGTCGAATTTGAACTGTAATAGTAAAAATCCTAAGAAGACGAAAATAGTCACATTCAGAGCTAAAAGTAAAATAGTACAAGCAAGCCTTGCTGCCAGATATTCAAGACCAAGAAGTTCAAATAGCGAATGAACATAAAGTTCTTGGGATCACGTTTTCTGCCAATTTAACTTGGGATAAACATTTAGAGGAGGTTGGTAAATAATCTAGCCACAGTAACGGGAGCCTTATCTCGTTGGCGACAACTTCTTCCAACACAAGCCAAAATCCAAATTTACTATGCACTGTTTGCTTCACATATTAACTACTTTAGCCTAGTCTGGGCTACGACTACAAAAAGAAACATGGTAAAGATACTTGTGCCTCAAAAGAGGATCGTGCGACATATTGCTAACTTAGAATACCTCTCTCCCACGCGAAGTGCCTTCATAAGCTACAATATAATTCGAGCTGAATATTTGTAGCCGCATCGTCTTCTCCGCTCCTTCTACTTTTCCTGTTCAGCTTTTCAAAATCTTTTGACGAATCTAGCATCTTTAAAAAGAAGAAGACATGGCACACTATCCAGACGCAGTGATGAAGTACGGTTCCTACTAAGGTTCGAAACAACTACTAACATCAGTCATTGCAGCATAACCTGGTATTTATTCTGAATAAGCATAAATGTGTGTCTAGTTATGGCGTTAAAGAATTGCAAATGTATTTTTCTGGAAAAGAACTGAATGAGCAGATGTATTGCTTTTGATATGTGCTTGATTTCTAAGGGTTTTTCTTTCAACATGTATGTATCTGTTTTTGTTTTTATATTATTCTATTTACTTCCTTGCTTAGTTGATACAGTGATGTGTATTTTTTACTTATCTAGTACCGATATTCCAAACTATTTTTTAACATGTCTATGTCTATATAATAATTTTCGGGTATTTGATATGCTGTATAATACCACGACTGCCTTGTACAGGGGGTCATGGACCTAGTCAAGCTGACGAGACAGCTTTTAGCCCTTGGCTCATTTCCAGGATGCATTGATTTTAAAAAATAAGAAATTGAAATTGAAATTGAAATCTCTCTCTCTTAGATTCTCTCAAAACACAACCATTTCATTTATATGCTAACCATTGTTTAAATGAATGAATCTAGCGCTAAAGCATACAGCACACAGACAGAGAGACAGGATGCGCTTGTACTGCCTATTTTTCTGTACGTACTCGGTTTCAGCGCTACAACCCTTCAAGAAATTATCACTAGGCTAACCACTCTTCTTTACCTAAGACGTGTACTGATTTATGCGTGTTTGTTGTCCGCTTGCGGAATGTAATAAGCACTGAGTTCATAAATTATTTCACTTTCCGACCAAACTGCAGGGCTTGTTTGTTGCTGATGCCGTCAACATGGAATGTCGACACCACCATGTCTTCTTGTCGCCAGTGCTGTTTAGTAGTGCCTTGTTCTGCCAGCTCACGTACTCATTTTATTTCTGTGTAGTTGGTCATCTTGTTTTATATGGAGAGATAGATAGATAGATAGATAGATAGATAGATAGATAGATAGATAGATAGATAGATAGATAGATAGATAGATAGATAGATAGATAGATAGATAGATAGATAGATAGATAGATAGATAGATAGATAGATAGATAGATAGATAGATAGATAGATAGATAGATAGATAGATAGATAGATAGATAGATAGATAGATAGATAGATAGATAGATAGATAGATAGATAGATAGATAGATAGATAGATAGATAGATAGATAGATAGATAGATAGATAGATAGATAGATAGATAGATAGATAGATAGATAGATAGATAGATAGATAGATAGATAGATAGATAGATAGATAGATAGATAGATAGATAGATAGATAGATAGATAGATAGATAGATAGATAGATAGATAGATAGATAGATAGATAGATAGATAGATAGATAGATAGATAGATAGATAGATAGATAGATAGATAGATAGATAGATAGATAGATAGATAGATAGATAGATAGATAGATAGATAGATAGATAGATAGATAGATAGATAGATAGATAGATAGATAGATAGATAGATAGATAGATAGATAGATAGATAGATAGATAGATAGATAGATAGATAGATAGATAGATAGATAGATAGATAGATAGATAGATAGATAGATAGATAGATAGATAGATAGATAGATAGATAGATAGATAGATAGATAGATAGATAGATAGATAGATAGATAGATAGATAGATAGATAGATAGATAGATAGATAGATAGATAGATAGATAGATAGATAGATAGATAGATAGATAGATAGATAGATAGATAGATAGATAGATAGATAGATAGATAGATAGATAGATAGATAGATAGATAGATAGATAGATAGATAGATAGATAGATAGATAGATAGATAGATAGATAGATAGATAGATAGATAGATAGATAGATAGATAGATAGATAGATAGATAGATAGATAGATAGATAGATAGATAGATAGATAGATAGATAGATAGATAGATAGATAGATAGATAGATAGATAGATAGATAGATAGATAGATAGATAGATAGATAGATAGATAGATAGATAGATAGATAGATAGATAGATAGATAGATAGATAGATAGATAGATAGATAGATAGATAGATAGATAGATAGATAGATAGATAGATAGATAGATAGATAGATAGATAGATAGATAGATAGATAGATAGATAGATAGATAGATAGATAGATAGATAGATAGATAGATAGATAGATAGATAGATAGATAGATAGATAGATAGATAGATAGATAGATAGATAGATAGAGAGAGAGAGAGAGAGAGAGAGAGAGAGAGAGAGAGAGAGAGAAACAGCTTTTATTGCCAAAAGAGTGTAATCATTAAGGCATGTTGGCCTGGCGGGGCCCCGGGGTGGGGGCAACGCTCTGGGCCCACGAGACAAGCGCCAGCTGCGTCTTCTTGTCTGAGCACGTAAGAAGCTGGTCCCAGCTTTCCACGGAGGGAGCTGGCATTAAGGTACGAGGGGATGGTCTTCCCCTACATCCCCAAAGGGTGAGTGCCAATGTGGCCGTTACTGCACAGTCGCAATTGGGGCAAATAGTGTCGTAGTCCCCGTCCGTAATCAGTGCCAATCTCGAAAAGCTGAGAATGGAATGTGTGGAATATGGAGGCGATCACGTGATCTCGGCTGCACCAAACAAGGCACTCACGCTCTAAACTTATTTACCAAGCTGTCTAACTATTTCATCTGCAAAACATTGTACGTAACTATCCGAGATCCAAATCAAAACATTTCAGTCTTTCAACACTCAGGATATGGTAATTCGGGGTCAAACGATGTTTTAAGTACTTTCTCTTGCTCTATGAACATCTAGCTGTTTGGTGGTATACGGCCTTGTGATGATGCCAGCTCAGGTCCAATTTAGGTTCGTGAAATATGCTGAGGGAATTGAGGATTTCTCTCCCGACACAAAAATCGCATCAAACAAGTTTTTGTACTCTTAATTTAAAGGAAAACGTTATCCTTGATGCTGGTGAAAGACTGCCTTTGCATTATATGCATGGCCTATTTATAGTTTCATTGTACGAGGCGCGACCTTCCTTTTTGAACATTACCGCCCAGACAGAATTCTTGCTGACGATGCCTATTACACTGTCACAACTGACCGAACAACGTGGACGTTTGTTCTTTATTGGATAAAAAATGAGGTAGGGCTTTAAAATAGCTCCTGTTGCTGCTGTTGAATATTTAAAATCACATGCCTTAACTTTCTCCTGTAAATTATGCACCGCCACAAACGAACTGTTTATGCAGTAAAGCACCCTTCCACTTATGATTGGTTGGCACGAAGGTAATAGGACAGTAAGGGAGGACCGTAAAATGTGGTCGTTTGCTGTTTATAAGATAAACATGAGGCAGGATTGAATGAAAAGCCCCAAAACAGATTCCCTGTATTTTATTATTTTTTGTTCTTCACATTTCGCTCCTTTTTCTTCTAGAACTGTACTATTCAAAATCACACGCCATGTATTAGCGGGTGGGCTTGCTGGCAGGTACAACTCCCCACACCCCAACTCCATGCCTAACCCGATAGACTTAAATCCCTACCAAAAAAATGCTCACTGAAGATTCCCCTGGCCGAGCAATGATGCAATATGTACGCACCAAAATAAAACACGACAGCAGGCTTTGGTTATATGAAGCAACATCAACGCCGGTGTTTGGCAACACGAAAGGGTTCATTCGACCACAAGAGATACTTCTAAACAAAGTAATAATAAACACAGCCTACACACTATACATACTTGACAAGTGGTTTCTCGGCAGACACTCAACACTCAAACACAACATCTGCACCCACTTTTAGGAACAGTCACAGCAGACCTAAAACATCTTATATGGCAATGCGCATCGTTTTCAAAAGGAAGATACAAAATTACACATATTCCAAACGATGGCTTGCCCACCGTAGCTGATCACATTCTATCAAGCAGCGCACTACAACATCCCATTGCCACCTATGGCAATGAGAGCGGCCTGCTTCGAGTGGTGTGAGAGAGTTCGACTTACAGCGCGCAGACAGGCAGCATGGCAGGCAACGAGAAACAGCTTGAAGAACCGTGAAGAAGAAGCCACCCTCCCATCCTTCCTAACCCCCTAATTAATAACCCAAACAGCGGCCGAGAGCCATTCCTTCATTCAAATAGACTTCATTCATTCATTCATTCATTCTGTAAAGCGTGCACCGCCACAAACATACTGTTTATGCAGAAAAGCATCCTTTTTACTGCTTTATGTTTGACATGGAAAGAAGGGGTTGGGGGGGGGGGGGGGGGGTGCGCCATTTGCAATTCTACCTAATACAGTAAAATCTCGGTAATTCAAACTTCACTGGACCGGGAAAAAAATTTCAAATAATTCAATGTTCGAACTATTGAATGGCCTTGAAAAAAGGGACTAGAACCATTTGCATTACGGTAAATATCGGTATTCACTCGCGTAACGAACCCACTCAAGACTCGCATAATGAACCCCCTCACCCCCGTAATTTGCCTAAGAATTTGGAAAAAAGGGTGTCAGTCGTTAGCGTGCCCCTCGTTTTGCGCCCTGTCATGCTCAACAACGAATTTCCTGGCGGTGCGCCGAGATGCTGCGCAGCAATAATATTACGATGTGTTTACCTTTTGACGTTGACTCTAGCAAGGAGGGAAGTGAACTTGGAAGAGAGCCAGTGCTTGTTCTGTTGTGCAAGCCACGTTTTCAGTACGTTCGCTTTATCATGCCATGAGTGATTGGGGCAAGCGCTTTCTACTGCAACTCAATTATTGGGAGGTGCGATAGAAGCAAATGCCTTTTGAAGCGCCAACAATGCTAGAAGCGGACTTCATGATCACGGCTGACAGTGTGCTCTCATTGAGGACCGTTGGGTGAAAGAATGGACGACTCTCGCAAAAAAAAAAAAAAAAGAATTAGCGCGAAGTCACAGCCTATCAAGCGTTGGCTGGGACCGCGCCGACACTGCTTATCCATATTTCCGAATTACTAGCAGGACTAGAATTAACGAGTATTTAGCTGCTGGTTTTACCTGGTTTCATCTGTCACCCTAGTAGACGTGCGCAACTTCTGAATATGCTGCTCCTTTGGAAGGGGCGGTGTTCTTTTTTTTTTTTTTTTTTTTTGCCACTTGCTGAGCGCCTTGCCTGCGAAACCCAGCGGCGCGTAGTTCGAATTATCCGTTACGGAACTAACTCGCGTTCGAATTAACGGGCTTTTTTGTGCACAGGTCTCTATGAAGCTTGGCCGGACCAGCTAGTGTATTTCGAATTAACCGAAAATTCGAATTATAGAGGTTCGAATAATGGAGCTTTCACTGTACTATCTATAGCAACAATCACAACGAGACCCGCGCAACTTCACGGTGAAATGTAACTCCGTTTTAATTGCACAACTGACTGCGCGGAATATACTACAGTACATAAAGCATAAATGAATCGCGCGCCTTAAGCGGCTGCTTATCCAGGTGGCGGCGCTACACATAGGCTCCCAGACTGCTTTTAATGCATGCCTCTTCTCGGCTCCCCCTCACGCGCTTTCTTGCACCTTCCAATGCTTTTCTCCAAGGAAAGGTTGAGGTACAAATTTTCTACGAGACACCACTGACATGGGCTTAACAATCCACATGTCGCTTAACTCCCAGCATTCTTTCAAATTTAAATATAGACAAGTCGAAACGTTCCACGCAGAACCTTGGACTTCGTAAGCAGCCAAAAATGTGGCCTACGGCCTGAGGTGTTGCTTACCTTGCATAAAAAATCTTAAATTTTCTCACTAAGGCTGAAATCAATGTTTAGTTATTTGCCGGGTAGTCGGTTTTCGGACTTTCTTTTTCATCCTCGGCTAGTTCGGAGAGAGATGGGATCTTTTATGAAAACATATTTTTTTTTTCAGGCAGAAAGGCAGTGACATAAATGAACAGGAAGTGGTTTAGAAAATGAATTTTAAAAACGTCAGTAACAAGGCCAGGGTAAACGCAAGTACATTTCGATAGAGGGTGCAAAAAGATTTTGGAAGTTTTTGCAAGAGTCGGGTGTTAACCCTTATGTTTTCATATCGTGCTGCAGAGATATACATTGTATAATACTTTTGATGTCATGGTTATATTGTTAACGAACTTTTGGAATCTGCTGTTTGCTCCTGCTCTGTTGTGTACCGGTTTCCTGGGCCTCTGTCAAGCTGTTTGTACAGCTTTTAGCCCAGGCGACCCTTGTCGGAAAATAAATCTGATTTGATTGATTGATTGATTGATTGATTGATTGATTGATTGATTGATTGATTGATTGATTGATTGATTGATTGATTGATTGATTGATTGATTGATCCACTCAGACCATTACAAAACCAAATGCTCTCATTGTGAGACTCCTCAAGCCAACTTATTTGATTGCGCTGTGACAAGCCATCGCGTTTTTGGGGGGGGAGGGGGAAGAAAATCCGTGATGGTTTGCAGGGACGTCTGAAAGGTGTAGATCAAATTAAGGATGTGTTCGATCTGAACACAGACGTGAATATTCAGGCGATTGAATTAGGCATCAATTTGGGTGATAGCCTCTTCATGCTGGTGGAGGCGGCTATCAAGGTCAGACTAGTGTTTGAGACAGTCTGCGACGACTGTCTCTGTGTTAGGGAATTTGGAATTGATTGTAGTGAGAAGCTCATCCGCCTTTATTGAACCCGGGTATGTAAACTCTACGTAAATCGCTAATTGGTGTATGGACCTGGTTATTTTACCCTCACACGAAGGCAGCTTGTGCGCTCCTACTCTAGACATCAGGTTGCTATCGACTCGTCCGACTCGGGGAATGCCGGTCGCGCATTCATGGCGCGTTGAGCACGTGTCTATAGAAAAGTGTTCTTAAATCCTGTCGTTAACGTTGTTGTTGTAGGAAAAGGAAACGAAAATGCACGGGCCTGCTACTGGCTCTGTAGCTGAGCCACCTCCGCTGCCTCGTGCGGACAGAAGAGAAAATAGACAAGGAAGAAAAAGAAAAGAGAGAAAAGACGCGCGTCTCAACAGCGTCGTCCACCACCGAAGCGGTGCGCTCTCTGTTGCCAATGAATGCTGCCGTGGGCTGCGTCCCTACTCCAAATTTTAATCGGATAGCCTTTACAGGTTATGAGCGTCCGTTCGAGCGTGCTTTTGTCTGCGAGAAGTGTCAAACTTCTTCGTGAGGTTCCGCGGGACACAACGAGATTGTGAGATCATAACCTTGCGGCGTAGTCAGCCATGACCGATTAGCCGGAGTTGGCGTCATCATAACATCACATCCGGCCATGACGATACGTCCGGTCATGACAGACGACTTCACCGGGCGATTCGTGCATATACGTTAGCTGACCCCGGCGGGCGTCCGATCCAGGCGTCCGTGCTGCACCTTTCATTTGTCGCTTCCTCGAACGCCGCACCAAACTGCATAAAGAAGCAGACGCAGTAAAGCAGTTATGTTTCTAATTTGTTTAAAGGAAAGAGAAGACGCATTATATGTCACGCTCGCTCATGATATTACATGGGGTTCCGTACCTTTAAAGATAGTCCTGGTACTATCTTTAGAGATACAGTCCTGGTACTCCCCTGATTGGGTTAGGACAGGCAGGTCATCTGCGCTTGCGGCGGGGGCTAGCCTGCCACCGAATTTTTATCTGTTGTAGGTCGTCATTACACCCGCCACCGTTTCGGTGGTGGACGACGGCTGTTGTTGCGGCATGCGTCTTTCACTCCCTCTTCCTATTCTTTCTTCTCTATTTTCTCTTCTCTCTGCCCCGCCGGGGTGGTGCAGTGGTAAGACGCCCGACTACTGTACCGGAGTGCCCGGGTTCGAACCCGACCTCGGCGGCTGCGTTTCGATGGAGGCGAAACGAAGAGGCGTCCGTGTGCTGTGCGATGTCAGCGCACGTTAAAGATCCCCAGGTGGTCGAAATTACTCCGCAGCCCTCCACTATGGCTCCTCTTTCTCTCTTTCCACTTACACTCCCACCTTCCTCCCTTCCCTTACGGTGCGGTTGCGGTGTCCACAGAAAACAAGTGAGACAGTTACTGCGCCTTTCCCTTCCTATAAATAAATCAATAAAATCTCTTCTGTCTGCACGAGACAGCGGAGGTGGCTCAGCTACAGAGCCAGTAGCAGGCCTGTGCATTTTCTTTTCCTTTTTCCTACAGCCACAACAGCAACAACCTTTAAAGATGTCGGAGCTGACCCTGACGGGCGTCCGTTACAGGAGTCCATGCCTCGCGTTGATTTGCTGCTGTGCGTAGCGTATTGATTTTTCTCGATGGTGTTAGATGTAGTCGAATTGGCGATCTGTGGCCTGAAGGATGTTAGAAAGATGTGTTCTCGGTCACCAAAACTTGATCTTCGACTTTCTGCTACCGTTTGCTTTCAGGAATAGAGAAACGACCGCCAGCAGTATACATATACAGATTTGTATTTCCATTCGTCGGTTAGGAGTCTCCGCGAAAAACAGCGAAACGTATCATCTTTTTGCTGTTAAGTATCTGCCTGAGCTGCACTAAAGTAAACATTTCCTTTTATTCCATGACTCTGGCTCAAACGGATGCGTGATGCTTTTAAACACATCAGGAGTTTCTAAATTTAATATGCTCGTCTTCTGGCTGCGCCAGCCGTAAGAGCCCCCTGGATTCTCTGTTAATATTTATTCAAGTTAAAAGAATAAGCAAAACTCTATTGTGCCCAGTCTTGACTCAGTTGTTAGAGCGCTCCACTACTGAGCCCGAAGAAGAGGGTTCGATCCCGGCCGCGACGGTCGCTTTTCAATGGAGGCAAAGTGAAAGTGCCCGTGGTCGAAATTTCAATATTGGTAGTCGGAATTTCCAGAGTCCTCCACTACATCATGTTTAAAAGAAATTTATGTTTCGAAATGACCGACATCACAACGAAGGCACTTGTTTCTTATAGCACTCGGACTAGACAGAACGTTTCAAAGACAACCTAAGCACTGGTATAATGCATGCACATAGATACTATCGTTCAGGTCTGCATGCTATAGATGGTCGTAATATGGTCAGCACATTGTTTATGATTGAACGGTTTCGCTTTACTGGCATTATAATGCTATGGTAATTCTGGGCAAAGAAAAGATGTACAAATACTCGTGAGCCGCCAGCCTTCCTATTATGAAAGGATGGGCATGGTCACTTTTCCATGATCAAGAATGAACCTTGTGGACTAGCGTAGGAGAAAAGGTTCCTCCTCAAGTACGACTAGTTCCTCCTTCGAGTGTTTAAATATCATGGTTCTGAAAAAGTGCAGTAGAGGAAACATGGCTTTCTACGGGCGTCATCGCGAGAATGCCAGTCCTCGCCGCTGTCATAAGACATATCCTCCAGTGCACATTACCAATTCAATAAAGATATATCTGTGGCGACTCTGCCACTGCATTCAGAGTTGGACCATGCACGTCACTAGACGCTAAAAGGTGCGTACTACAGGGTGAAATAAACTATTTTGAATTCCTGTCCTCCCGCATTGTACTGCATAGCCGATGCCGCTTTTGAGACCATAAACACCATATACTATAAGAAGTGGACTTGTGCTCCAACTATCATCCCTTTTCTCCAGTTATCTTTATGTGTGATAATATATGTGCCGAAATTAAACAGATGCATGATGTGGTGAATATAGGCGCAAAATATTTATTACCGCTAGTTTTTACAAGCATAAAAAGCAACAATCCTAATGCAGCGGTGTTTATAAACAAAACACAACAAAGCTTGCCTGAGTTAACTCTGCAATTTAGGTGAGTACACAGAGAGAATTTGTTGGTGTGACTGGCGCACCACCATGCAGCCATAAATTGAGGCTAATTTGTGAGGCTCATAATAGCCGGCAAGAAGGAGGAAGAGGGCATTGGAATGGAAACTGCATATGCAATCCGTACACATACGGGTTGGGATTATAATGGTTCAAAACCGTTTATCGGCTGCAGGGTACGAATACGGCAACATAAGCCGCCTTAGCCTCCATCGATATGCAGCCGCGGGCGGTTTGGTTAAAACCTCGGTACTCCTTTTTAGTAGCCGAGTGTGTTAACCCTAGGCCACCTCGGAAAGGCCGATATGCACATCCTGCTGCTTCAGTGATGTGGATATCTGCTACCCCTGATGGCAACGCGCATATAGGCGTTCTAATTCCGCGCCTTGAAGGCATGCGGAATAATTTCCACCGGCATTATTTGTCGCCCTGAAATTGCTGTGCCAGTTTCTCAATGCTAAACCGCCAAGCAAACTCATGCATTTCGCATGTCTTAATATACTGAAGCGGAAAGAAACCCCAGCTAATATTTTTCATTATCATACTTCCCAATACGACCTCGACCATCTGTCAATCAGTCCTGCCCTTGATGCTTGATACAGACTACCCTAAAGACACTTACAAAATAACAACCAGATAAAAATTAATTTGTACTTTTTTTTTTTCATTTCATTGCTTCTTTTTGTGGTGGTAATAAGACTCGTCGGGAAATATTTCGTCGCCAACCGTTATGCGTGGTTATCAGTACACGCGTCATCATCACCATCATAAGAAGAAGAAGAAGAAATACGCCGCAGGGATTTAGGATCTGTGTGCAGGATTCTCCTACAATCACTCGGCAGTGCGTTCCGATGGAGGGGCCACCCCGTTTTGCCATGTTCTTTCCTGAAACCACCAAGAAGAAAATTAAATCGCCAAAAAGGAGCAGCTCTGAGCGGAAGTTCAAATCGGAAATCGCAGGCACCCTTCGAACCACTACCCTGTCAAGAGTCGGGTCCGCCGAAGCGGAGAACGAGCAGCTACAGCAGGGCGCAAATGCCTGCGGCCACGGTAATTTTCAGAGGCTCATCTTTGCCTTCAGCATCGTGGCTCTCGCGGTTCTACAGTGCCACAGCAAGGCCTTCGCCTTAATCGCTCATCCCGTGGACCACTGGTGCAAGCCCACGGGGCGCTTCGCCGACCTGTCTGTCGCCCTCTGGAAAAACGCGGGAATACCCGTCAACGAAGCTGGTCGGTACAGCCGGTGCTTGGTCTACGCGCACCCCGGCCGCGCGAACGACTCCACGACAGTGCGCTGCAACTCCTGGGACTATGATGACAAGGAAGAGCACAAAACCGTTCGCAGCTACTGGGACCTCGTATGCCACAGAACCTGGCTTGTGCCCCTGACGGACGCGGTCTACATGAGCGGCGCACTCTTATTGGTTCCGGTCACCGGTTACCTCGCCGACACATCTGGTCGCAAGCCAGTCATCGTTGTAGCAGTAGTGGCGCTTGTCTTCAGTACGGTCGCTGGCTGCGTCTCGGAGTCTTTTGTGCTGTACTTAGCGAGTAGGTTCGTCAGCTCGGCCTGTTCCAGCACGATATTCCTTATCTCCGTCATACTGCTGTTCGAAGTCATCCCACTGGAATTCAGGACCTTCTACATTGGCTTCGCTTGCTCACTGGGTGCACTGGCGTCTAACGTATTCATTCTACTACTGACGCCACTGCACCTCGACTGGTTTTTCCTGCGGCTGATTGTCGTGTCGCCTACGCTCTTGCTGCTGTCGGCATATTTCGTCATCCACGAATCACCGATTTGGCTCATGTCCGTAGGCCGGATGAAGGAGGCCGAAGCAGTAATGCTGACGGCAGCCAGAATTAATTGTTTGCGACAAGCCGATGCACAGAAGACGGTAAATACCATGATTTCCGATATAAGCGAGAGCATCATCCTGTTCGCGCCGATGACACCCAAGGTTGTTATCGAGTCCGGCCCTATTCGCACAAGAGCAAGTGGTGTATTCTTTTCGACATTTGCTATAATGCTCGGCTACTACTTGATATCAACTAGCACGCCCTTCCTCCAAAAGTCCGCGGTCAGGTTGACGTCAACGGTTCTCCTAGGTCCGAGCTACGTGGCCATGTACATCGCCCTGAACTCGATGGGAAGACTCAAGCTCCTTACTGGCCTGACGGCGCTTCTGGGTGGTCTGTCCTCGCTCTGCGCCATTTCCATCTACGCTCGCCCCGTTGAGGTCTCCTATGGGATCTTGATTATCTCTAAGTCATTGGCCAATGTCCTGGTTCCGGTTAACTTCCTGTATCTCATCGAGCTCTTCCCCACACCCGTCCGCAGTGCCGTCTTTTGCGGCGCTTACACCTGTGGTCGCATAGGAGCGGTCCTCGCGACCTTTTTGTCATCACTTAAAGTCGCTCACCGAGAAGATGTGGGCTTCGCTGTGGCTGCCTTGGCTGCCTTTGCTGCCACTGGAGTCGTGATGCGCCTGCCGGAAACTAGTGTCGGAGTGGTCGTGACGGCGGAGGTGGATAAACGCAAGGACCTTATGGACTTGATGCGACGCAGTTTGTTGCCGATGCACAAACGACATCACCGAAAGCAAAGCAAGAAAGGCTCTGCCGTCCACTCCCCTTAGCTGATGCTCCGTTATTCTAATCGAAACGCCATGCCTGCTTCCTCGACGTGACTTGTATCGACGGGCTTTGTATACTGCCCTTAGTTTAATGTTTTGTGCTCGTTATTATGCAGGGCCTAGACCTGCTTAGACTGTATATAATTTCCTCGGAGCAACTTCTGCATGTATTAACTTTGTAACTGCATGACACGCGTAATGGTGTGCGCATACTAATGGTAATCGCGTCAACGGACTTTCAATTATTATCAGAATTTATTTACCTGACTCTGATTGGGCGAACTGCATTTTCTTGGGTACCAGCTTGTTTTATGTAGTGAGCTCAACTGGGGGGGGGGGGGGGGGGGGGGGTGCACATGCTACAAACGCATGTTTCGAATAATTTTTCTGTGGTGCTCGTGCTTAGCTTATGGCAGGGGGGGGGGGGGGGGGGGGGGGGGGTATATGGATTTTGCTTAGCTGTCCAAATCTTACGAGTTATGCAAACAAATTGGATATTTGACACGGTAACTGTTTATAGCATACAGGAGCTAATGGGTCAAAGAGGAGACAATCATCTATTTTCGTACAATTTATTCGCAACAGGAGTTTGGCATAGGGAAATTATACTAGCGTGTTTTTATTTTATGTTTGGTCACACCGGAAAAGGATGGATAAATTATGTGCCTCTGTTCGCGTGCTTCGACTGTGCAACACGCAGCCACTCCTAACAATTCGCCGTTGCTTATGGCATTCCCTTCTCAGGCTGTGGCTGCCGGCAAGGAAATCACATTAAAACTCTGGTTTCGAGTGCGTATTAAAGGAACTTTTACCAGCTATAGCTGACTTTATCCGCAACTATAACCGCTATGAGCACCACCTAGATGCAGCGGTAAAAGTGTTTCATGGTATCGAGCCCTGTGCTCGTCACGCTACATCCACATCAGTAATCGGTGCCCCATTCACGCTTCAAGAATTTCAGATGACCCTGCGTGGCCTGTGACGTCGTAGTACATCACGGCGTCGTCACTAACCAAATGCTTTAAAACATCTCTGTTCACCACAGATAACAGGAAGGGGCTTCATAACTAATTCAGTCAAGTTGAGGACTTCCGCCGTCGTGATGTGAACTTCTCCATGGCGCTGAAACCTTACCTAATTTGCCCCGTCTCGGTGGATGAGTGGTTAGGGAGGGCTATAGACTGCTGATTGCGAAGACGCGGATTCGACCTTGGATGCGATGCCTGCGTTTCGATGGAGGCTAAACGCAAGGGGTGCCCATGAACTGTGCTACATGGCTGCACATTAAGGAATCCCTGGTGCTCGAAATTCCTGTGGTCCTTCAACGCAGTCTCTCATAGCCGATGTCGCTTTGGGACGTTAAACCATCCCAAACCAAGAGAAATAGCTTGCTAGGCTTAAGTGTATAGGGCCATCATCTGCAATCTATAGACCAGGTTTTTTTTTCTCCCATCGCAAGCAGGTTGCTAGCGCGCTCCTACTCTCGGCACCAGAAGCCATCTTTTGGGCGCGCGCGGTCGCTCGGGTGTCTCGCGTTGAGTACATGTGTATGAGCAAGCTTTCTTCAATTCTGCCGTAAACACACTCTACCACCTAGGCATGTAGGTGTGTGATGTGCATCGCTACGCACATGTTTCCCTGTTCTAGAGAGTGTACAGCGATTTGCAGCCAGCACAGTTTCCCCGCTGACGTGATATCCGAGGGTATAGTCTACCATGCATGTTACGAACTGCTTCTTTCTCGGTTTTGTCTGTTCTTTCTTTCTTTCTTTCTTTCTTTCTTTCTTTCTTTCTTTCTTTCTTTCTTTCTTTCTTTCTTTCTTTCTTTCTTTCTTTCTTTCTTTCTTTCTTTCTTTCTTTCTTTCTTTCTTTCTTTCTTTCTTTCCTTCTTTCTTTCTTTCTTTCTTTCTTTCTTTCTTTCTGTTAGAGAAAGCAGGAGCAAAAGCAAAAGGCTACAGTGCCTGACATAGGCTTTCACTCTGAAAGGCTTTCAGACGTTCAGCAGGCAGCTTAAGGAACGTACGGTTTCAACATTCAAGAAGAGCA
Organism: Amblyomma maculatum; assembly: GCF_055883805.1. Taxonomy (NCBI): domain Eukaryota; kingdom Metazoa; phylum Arthropoda; class Arachnida; order Ixodida; family Ixodidae; genus Amblyomma; species Amblyomma maculatum. The sequence continues at coordinate 171,481,195 of NC_139346.1, read as the reverse complement.
TAAACTATTCGAAAATACAGAAACTTGATCACATAAGTCTTAGTCACTCGCGAACACTTTGGAGAGAAAAAAACCAAATCCATATTCGGAGTAAAGATTAATTTGAAATTACATTACTGATTGCTCTGCAATAAACAAGCATCAAATAATAAAACAAAGAAACATACCGCGATAGGCGATATTAATACAACATTGTGTAGTCCTTAGTGAGACAGCAGAGAGCACTCGCAAAAAAATATAAAAGAGTATACATGCACTTTAGGTACAAAATGGGAACAAACAATGCATAAACTATGCAACTGCGATGCCATGCTTGAGCAAAAGGGATTTAAGAAAATATTTGGTGACAGGTTTGTTAAATTTTACTAGCGCATTGATATGATTCAACAAAAACGGTATATGGTAGTCTATATGTTGTCGGTCGTAGTTTGTTCTTGGGGCAGGCATCCTTAGTCCTCTGCGAAGAGAATACTGTGAAGTTGACTCTGCATCTGAAGCTCTATATAGCTTGTTCTTAGTGTACTGAAAGAGCTTATAATAATAGACCTGGGTTGCTTTAATTATTAAATGTTTTGAAAAGAACGGATGTGTTGGAAGAAGATAAGGCTTTCTATGGCAGTTTTCAAATATACTGGGTGCTTTTTTTTCTGTAATAAAACTAGCTTCTTAAAATATTGGGCCGTTTTGGTTCACCAGACCAGTGCAAAGCAAGCCAATTGAGAGCAGATGAAGGTGTAGTACAACACAAGAGCGTTAGCTCTTACTACTTACGTTGTGCAATTTTTGTCTGTCCATCGAGAACGATTCAAGATGGCTACAGGCCACGTGATCAATTACTTCAACAATGTGGGCATAAGGGCTAAGTCATCGTAACCAAGTGATCACCCTCAAGTAAAACAAGACGGTGTCCACCATGGGTGTCATGTGGTGCCCACCATGGTGGTGCACTGGTGTACCACATGATCAATAATGACTCGCCATCAAGTCTTCGACGTCATCTCACAGTGGGTCACACACAGTGGCGCACCACTACAGCTATGACGCCATCACACCACGTGACCGCTGTTGTGCCTGGCCAAAGCCGCCCAGAAATTCAGCCGGACGCCAAACTTCTTCGGCGAACGCCTCCTTCACAAACTCTGGATACTTATTTGCAAAGCACTAGTGCACTGGAGGCGAGCCGTACCAAAGGGACAGAAGCAACGTGTTTCAACATGCGCTGAACGTCCAGACAGCACGGCGCGCCGTGGCCCTGACGGTGAACCCCTTCTCGCCCCGCGGCATATTTGAAGCGAGAGCGCAGCAAGCTCTCCCATTGGCCCTGCGAAAGTGCTGCCGTCGGATTGGACCATTTTGAGCGTCAACGGTTCTCGGCGACGGAGTCTCAAGTGCTTCCGTTCGAGACTCCGAGTGTGAGTTCGTCACTAGCGTCCATCAGGAGCAGTTCGCCCCCTGACAGTGCGGACGCGGCGGAATCTCCCCGGCCGTCGCTGCGCGAGAACAGTCGCGTACGGCTATGGTAGCTTTCGGCCCCAGAGCCGAACTCCTTGTTTAACTACCTGTAAATAGTGTATAAAGCCTTTTCTTCATCTCACCAACGCCGACTCGGATTCATCGCTACCGCCCAGGGAGCTGACAGCCCTCGTTCACGAAACGGGTGACGAGCGCTGCGTTACCAACTCCTTGGCACAACCCTGTTGTCGGTGGGCTACTGTGTGATAACCCCACCGGCACAACATTGGTGGCAGTTGCAGGATCCACTGGCACAACCCTGTTGACGGTGGGCTACTGTGTGATAACCCCACCGGCACAACATTGGTGGCAGCGGTGGGATTGACCGGCGTCAGGCACCTCGGCGCGGTGAGTACCTGAAGTTTCCCTCAAACGCCAGACTTCTCTAACACACAGGGTAGCTTAGAGAAAGGCTGAGCGTAGCATTGTGTTAACCTTGCGTGTTTCAAGCCTACAGGAAGTGTTTTGAAAACCAGGGGATGCTGAGAAGGGAATCAGTGTGAGAAAGGCTTGCGCATCTCTTGCTAGGAGCGAGATAGCGAACGTATAGTACACTATTCTAAAAAGGCAATCAACAAGAGGCCGGTGTAAAAGATGGAGAGTTACAAGGTCAAAGAACTTCTCCAAATTTGTGATGAGTTGGGCATCGATTTGGGCTCAACAAAAACAAAAAAGGAAATCCTTAAGATCATGCAGGCAGAAGACGTGACGGTTGAGGAAGCCGCAGAGGCCTGGGATGACATTCAAGAGAGAAAAGGGAAGGAGGAAGCCAAAAGGCTAGAACTCCAAAAGCGCGAGGAGCGTGAAAAGCTAGAACGCCAAAAGCGCGATGAACGTCGCGAGAAAGAGGAGAAGAAAGAACGTCACGAGAAAGAGATGCGTGAACGTAGGGAACGTTTCGAGAAAGAGATGCGTGAACGCAGGGAACGTCACGAGAAAGAGATGCGTGAACGTAGGGAACGTCACGAGAAAGAGGACGCCCGCGTATGGCAACTGATGCAGCTGGAGGTTTCAACACATAGAATGAGCGTGGAAAAGATTAAAGCTTTTAATGTCATTCATTGTAACGGTTCAATACCGCGAGACTGTCCACCACCGTTCCTCATCGCCGAGGATATGGCAGTGTATTTGGCAGACTTCGAGAATGTCTGCAGAAGTAAACGTTTCGAGCGAGATACTTGGGCACAAAAATTGGTAGCTATTCTCTCCGCTGAGGTGTCGGAAGAAATCAAGCGCGTGTTAAACGTTGACTTGAAAAACTACGATTACCTGAAAGAGTCTTTACTGAAAAGACATCGGCTGTCACCAATGGAGCTTGGGGACAGGTATCGGCGTGAGAAAAACTGTACCAAAACGCACTTCGATTTGGCGTATCAATTGAAAGCCGATGTAACCGAATGGCTAGACAGTCAGGAAGTCTCGGAGCAAATTGTACTTGCACCGGAGAATGAGACACAGCTTGGGGAAGCGGCCGAGCAAAGCGACTGCAGCAGCGAGCTGATCGAGTCTCGAACAGAAGTGTCTAGGGTTACCTTGGTCGAGCCACTGGCAGCTGAGACGGTTGGAGCCGACTCCATCGGCGAGAAATCCGAAGTGACACCGTCCTGCACGCATTCCCACGTGGCTGTAGGCATTCCACCAATCGAGAGTGAGGAACTGGCTGTAAATCAACCTCCTGACAACTCAAAAGCAGAAGTTGTCAAGCATGGCGGAGATGTAGTCAGGATGGGAGACGACAAACTGGCAATGTCCGAGATCAGCGTTGTCGTAGATCATCACTCGCGGAAAAACGAAGTGGCGCTCATGGAAACTGCGCAGCCCACGAGTGTTGAACAGCTGAAGCAGACCCATGACGCGGACGCTGTCGAGAACCACACCTGTGAAGTCGACAGCGAGCGACTAGAGAGGAGCCATGTTTCGTGTACTGACGCGCTCAGTTGTATTGGCGAAAACAACCCTAGTGCGAACATGGACCTCACGCGATCCGAAGCGCCGCAGCTGTCGGACGAACGTGATCGTGCGCCGGTTAGCGCTGAGCGATGCGGCACACCGGCAGATCAGTGTAACTTGAGTGACGAGCGCTGCGTTACCAACTCCTTGGCACAACCCTGTTGACGGTGGGCTACTGTGTGATAACCCCACCGGCACAACATTGGTGGCAGCGGTGGGATCCACTGGCACAACCCTGTTGACGGTGGGCTACTGTGTGATAACCCCACCGGCACAACACCGCCAAGGAAACCCACCAGATAACGTTCTGACATATTTATGGCGGCCCACAGGTGACGTCCGCCAACCCCGCTCGCGCGCGGCCGCAGAGCCAGATTAACCCCTATGGTGTTCATGGCTACTAGACGAGTGTCAAGATTGGGCCACTTAGTGCCATCATTGCTGTCAAAACTGGGGTCAATAATTTCGCAAAGAGAGTTCGGAGTGGTGCAAAACGATTGGCTATAATATGGAGCACAGAATTACTAGTCCAGTTGAGACCCAGCCTGTGTGAGGGATTCGCACCGACAACTTTTCGTCCTCGAAACCGTAATGGGATGGGAGGGGGAGGGGGGGGGCGTTCTTTGGAGGGCCGTGCCGGCCGAACCAGTGGCCGCAGAGGAACGCCACTTAGTCGCACAGTGCCGATTTGTCGCGTTGAAGAAAGTGAAGCCAACCAAACTGAAAAAGAAAAAAAAAGATATTGCTAGCACTCTTTAGTAGAAACCTTCAAAGGTGATGATGGGACATCTTTTTTTCTTTTTTTTTTTCAACCAGATGTGTGCGAGATCATTTTTCTTGTAGGGACAACCAATTATTCGGCTCAAATCCCCTGCTAGACAGTTCAAATGAATGTGCCAAGATAAGTTATCTTGAAATCACACGTCCAAAAATTTCTGTGTCGTTACCTGATTTAACATCTTATTGCGGAAATATATGACGGTTTTACGGGCTTATTTATTGGTACAAAGATTACATATTTCATTTGGCTCATATTTAACCTGCCACAGGGATAGTGAGTTGAGGGAGCTATTCATTGTGTCCTGAAGTGAAGTGAGTGATCTGCCTGAAAAAAAAAAAAAAGAATATTGGTATCATCTCGTGCATAATGCATTTTGGTGAACGTGGTATGCGGGATACGTCATTTATGTAAAAATCAACAATATCGGTCCAAGGATTGACCCTTGCGATACTCCATACCCTACATTTATTAATGACGAGCATGCATTAATTATTGCAACGTATTGGGAGTGATTAGTTAAATAATTTCTAATTAGGTCTGATGCAACACCTCCTCCCAATTTTTACTTTGTGCCAACAGAACATGGGCCAGCACGCATTCATTCCCGCAGTGCAATAATCTAGGCGTAGCATGTATTAGGCGAACAATTTTCGGTCAACAACAATAAGCGCGTACTCAGTAATCACGCGGAAGCCTCCTGTACGATTAGATCAATGAAAAGAAACAGGCTTGATCATTAAAGGCGCGCAATAACTATTAGTGCGAAAGCACTTATCCAGCCGCGTCTCTCTAATTGCCATAACCACCAATTGTTGGAAAATGACAAGAAAGAGGAAGCCGTGTGTTACCACACCTTGGATGGTCAGCTACTCCGGGGCCATTTTCTACAAGCGTTGAACGAAATTCTTGACGTAAGACAACCAGTACGATAAGCGGCGACATCAACATGAGTACATCGATGTCGAAGACGAGTCAACTTTGCCGAGGAGCTGGCCACAAAGCTTCGAAAGCGTCAAGGAACTATGGCCGCCGAAACGCCCGAATACCCTCTTTACACGGGCATAGAGACTAGCGGCTCAGAGGAAGCGAGACCAGGCTAGGAAGGAGGGGCAGCTGACGGCGCCACTATGTGCGTTGATGGACTGACTAGCCTTGGCCATACTTCTACGGCAGTGTACTTTAAAGATAACTTGTTTAGCTTTGTGTAACGTGTGTGATGGACTGATAGACTGTGGTTCATGAATGATTCAAAGGTGATCACGGCTACTACGCACCCAACGTTCGCCGCAGCCTTCCCAGATGTACAAAAGGCTAATTTCGAAGATTACAGGGTGAGCAATGCTTTCTGCAACTCGTTGAGAGTGGATTCTGGAACGTCGCGTCACTTTCGCAACACCATTAGTTTAACCGTGCTTAAAATTGTCTAACATTTTTTTCATCTCCATTTTGAGCGGAACGACTTTAGGCTCCTTTCGCATATGTCCATACCTATTCATAACAGTTGAATGTTGCCTGTGCCAACGTGAAGAAACTTGGCGACTAAAAGGCTGAAGAACATACGACAGCACAGCGAGCTACGGAAAGCAAAATGACAGGTGCAACTTTCAGGTGCAGGAAAAGAAAACAATTGACTAGGGACCAAATGGGAGATTGTGTTATTCTACCGGAAAGAAAAATTATTTCGGCCAATTTAACAATTTAACGTGCGCTGACATCGCACAGCACACGAAGTGGCGTCCGTGTGCTGTGCGATGTCAGCGCACGTTAAAGATCTCCAGGTGGTCGAAATTACCCGTAGCCCTCCACTACTGCTCCCCTTTCTCTCTTTCCACTTTCACTCCCAACTTCCACCCTTCCCTTACGGCGCGGTTCAGGTGTCCACATAGCAAGTGTGACAGATACTGCGTCTTTCCCTTCCTGTGAACTAATTAAAAAAAATTAACTAAGCTGGCCAATGCGAAGTATGTACAGAAGCAGGCCACGTTACGTTTCGCTTTTTGTTAGAAGTAGGAAGGAATTCAGGGTCAGACGCATGTGAAGTCTCTAACTGGGGACCTTACTGGTCATCATCGTCGCAGTCATCATCAGCCGGACTATACCAATTGCAAAGCGAAGGTCTCTCCTATATTCCTCCTATTAGCCCGGTAAGGTCGAAGGTGCAGGCTTCCTCTTTCGAACTAAGAGAAATGGGAATGGGCGTGAGTTTGAGCGTGAATATAGGCATGGGGCACGAGCAGATCATGCAACGCGGAGAGATAATTACGGTTCGACAGGGTGGCTGAGTGGTTTAAAGTGAAGAGACGCAGAGAAGTGGCGGCAGAGACTTAGGTAGGCAGATGATATTAGCAAATTTACACGCAGTCAGGCTGGGGTGGCTATGATTATTATCAAGTAATTCACATAGGCGGTTTCACGTGAAACAACCCCAAGGGTGGCCGAAGGTAATCTGCAGCCATCCACTACTTTATCTCATCGTAGCCAAATTGCGGCTTCGGAACGTCATACCTTCAATACTTACGCTACTAAAATCACTTATATTATTGAAATTCCAGGTAAATATCACTGTTATAACAAGTAATTTATATAACCAAGTTATGTTTAAAAGGAATAAAAAAACTCGAGAGGTATTTAATGACGTAAGGTAGCTTACAATCCCTATTTATATGCAGGAAAGAATGTAACAGCTCTCCTTCCCTGGTTGATGCCACCTATTTCATTAACATCTCTGTGCAATGTACCCAACTGCTGTACATAACCGGGTAGCAAAAATGAAGTCACAGATGGACTCTTATCGTTTGTAAGGCCTCTTTTGCATAGGTTACTGTTCCTCGTTGCTTTCAGTGCAGCTGACAGCTGAGATTGCTGCGCCGGGGAATTCACTTTTCGCTACATCATCGTAAGCATGCAAGAGTTCACGTTTTGACAAGCCTCTATCATCATTAGAGCATTGGGAACTTCGAGAACCTTCGCTTCAATTCTGAATGATGCCCGCTTTGCAGAAGCAAACCCAGGATCGAGGGAAACAGTGACGGCGAAAAGGAACAATAAAAACATGCTCGCAAGCTGCGTACACGTAAGTGTTAATAGAGTTGCGTCTATGCAGTGATGCATCAGCCCCGCCACCCCTGTTCATTTTGTGCAAAAGGTGCAACTTCAGAAACACTAATAATGGACTGCTCCAGCTTCAGAAGGTGTCAGTTTTTTTTTTCTTGTTTTTTTCTGCTCTCGTGCGCTGCCACGGTATGTAAGCGTCCTCATCTCGCAAGACGTTCGCGCGTGCTAACGTACAGTTTTCACTTTCACAGCCCCGAATCGCTCCACCGGTCAGCTCTATCAGCTCCATGCGCTGGCTTTTGCGCTGAGCATGGTTTGACTACTGTGGTTGTAGCACTTCTGTGTTTTTCTCTTTTGAGATCGGCTCAGAGTAGCCAGGTTTAATTGTGGTAACCGATCTTCTTTCCGGCAGTATTGTTATAAACAGTTTATTTTACCATATGAAAACATGGAAAAGCTGACTATGATGTGGAAGTCCATTGTTATATCCGATGCTTGTTTTTATTTATTATTTTTATAAATGGATTTTATTGTGTTCTTCTCTGGGTCATGACAATGTGTTTTAGGGATGCAGAAGGTAGTCGTCAGTGTGTTTTTATCTACCCAGCAAGACTATCTTCATTTTTTTTTTTCTGTTTGCAGGCTAACCACCCACTAGGGCCAGCCAACCCGGACGGGATTACAAAACTGCTTCGCACCGCATAATGTATGGTCGACTCACTTCTCACTCCGCTTCGCTTTGCTGCCTGTAGTCATTGGCTCACTAACCACCCTTGACCGTTATTTTCTTTTCTTTTTTTTACATTTGCAGGATACCTGAGCCCAACTCATCTCTCTTGCATTCTTCCCTTTGCTTTCCATCGCACTATGCGACGTAGGCGCTGGCTTTGCGCCTTGAAGCTCATGCGCATGCGCTTCGCTTGCTTTCTTTCTCTCAATGGCATTTGGGGCTTATTACGTGATGTTACAAAGTGCACAAGTTGATCGTTTCGTCGTTTGTAATTCTGCGTGCCTTTGTTGAATGTATCAGGCCCCTACATCTTTCACTCCGGTTTTTACCATCTTTTCTCCCATTCCATTCTCTCAGGGTCGGGCTTGGGCTGTTGGAGCTACGACAATGACCGTAAGTTCAGTGCTCGGGCAGGTGCTTAGCATGGCATCAGCTCTTGGTACAGTTTGTTCTAATTCAGCACTATTCAAGAGCTGGAACGCCTGAAAATGATCATGTTTTGAAAGAAATTGAAAGCAAACACGAATGGACGCGAAATAAGTTTTCAACTGGCGCTAATAGTTAACTTGGCGGTGTAGAGCTTTTAATGACGGCAATAAAACGTTTGTTTCCTTTGTCACAAAAAGAAACTCACCACAACGAGAAAGAGAATGTGCGGCTCCTTACCGTTCATATACACGTTAGTCTAGACCACTCCACTGCCGTGCTGTTTGTCTTCAAAACGGTGAGCACAGGGATGTCTGAAAAACAAAGCCTACGAGAAGCACCACTAGTGAGCGAAATCATGCACTGCTTATTTACTGATCGAACAGACCACAACGGTGATGCCTTACACTTTCCACGCAAGAAAATTTTCTCATCTAAGCTTCTACAAGCGTATATTTCATTCGACCAAGGGCACGAGGAAAAAGAAATGACGTCAACGTTTTCCAACGTGCCCCGCAGAGCCATGGTCGTGGTCCCGGCTGGCGTGCATCGAGAACAACTCGTGCGGCGGGCAGCAGCAGTCGCCGGTGAACATCGAGACGTTCAATGTGGCCCAGGACATAGCGTTGAAGCCGCTCCAGTTCCGGGGGCACAACGTGCCGCTCCACTACTTCACAGTCACCAACGACGGCCTTGTATGTAAGTGGTTCTCGGTGCGGCCGCTCGGTTGCATCTTCTTTATCAAGAAGGAAGGGCAGGGGGGGGCTGCTTTAATTGCTAGTACATATGAAAAGACTCGTTAAATGCGAGATGGCGCTATCACCATTGTTATATCAACAAGTGCGCGTCAGTGTCACAGTACCCGAAGGCTATAGCTGGGTTCTCTGCCCGAACTTTCAACTATAGTGCAAACAGTATGAAGTTTATTGGCACATCAGCGAATCCGCCTATCGTACTCAACACAATAAGCCTAACGTGTACTGCAGCGTGTATTGCAGGATATGCATTTGGGATGATATGAGCGCATCTCACAAAACACGAAAGCTATAAAGCGTGTCTTGTCTTCAGAAAACGTCCGCCATTGTTTTCGCCTGATTTGGATGCGACTTCGCAGTGACTCTGCGGACGTCACCGATGGACAAAACAAATCGTACTGTGAGCGGCGGTGGGCTGCCTGGCACCTTCGTGTTTCGCCACGCGTTCTTCCACTGGGGATCTGGCCCGGGTCAGGGCTCCGAGCACCGCATCGACGGCATCGCCTACCCCATGGAGGTGCAGTTTCTGATTGACGTTTTCGCCTTTGTCCAATTCTGACTCGTGCGGGATCGGAATTTGCCATTCGATGTTCGTAAAAAAAGGATGGCGACTCGTACAGTTTAGCCCAGGGTGCGCATATGCGCGGAACGCAGCTTATCACGCACTGCACTCCTCCGACCAGGTGTTCTCAAAGAACCGGCAACCGGAAGTGCATTAAGACGAAGTGCATTAAGTTGATCGTTTGGACGCAAACGCTCTGAACCGGTTTTTCAACGCAGAGATTTTTCCTGCTGAGTAATTATCTTCCAGGTGTAAAGAAACGAAGTCGAACGTCTGCGCACACTTGAAGTTCACTTTTTATTTTTTCTTCATTATTTATGTTTATATATTTACTGTCTTCGTTCTATTTGTTTTCAGTCACAGTTCGTGTACACGAATGAAAAGTACGCACCCGAGGACGCGCCAAAGCAGAAGGACGGAGTGGCCGTCATTGCAACCTTCTATCAGGTGCGCTCTTCATTTTTCCCGCTCTTACTACCTTGTTTTTTCTGTGCAAGCAGGCGTAAAGGATGGTTTGTTCATCAGGCCTGGGTGAATGCACATATAACCGGGGTGACACTGCGTCCTGGCACTATGAAATGGCACAATGAGTCGACACCCACACTTGAATGAAAAGGCAGAACAGGGCAGGGCGGAACGTGAGCTCCCAGTTGCCTAAAGGACATTAAGCATCACGGTGGCCGAAATCAGGAAGGGTGGATTTACGACCAACAACAAATTTACGGATTTACGAGCAAAGAAAGTGTCAGGTTTCCATTAATGAACAGCGGCGCGGCGTTGTGAAACGATCTAAACAGATATTACTGGCCGGCTGCCAGGTCAACACCTGCCTGCCGAGCTTATTGGGGTTAGACAGTGACTGTGGCATTAGTTGAGCACATTTCTAGGAATTGTCCTTTTAAGCGTAATCGAATTTTTAACACGCGATGCAATGGGTGCTATGACGGAGCAGAAGGCCTAGTTTGAATCCGCAATGCTAATTGGAGCATGTGGCAATCAGCGGATTAGGACTAAGCACGTGCAGGCTCTCGCCGTGTTCCTAGTACTAGACGTGACGCTCGCTGTGACGCCACCTCACCTCTGCCTCCATCGATGTATTCGACGTAGCTGACGTTCGTCGACTTCGACTCTGTGAAGGCACTGCGCGCCATGCTCGGCTCATTGGAACCCAAGAGGCGACGGCGCCGCTCGCTGCGCCGCCTGCTGCCGTGGATGGTGCGACGTCTGCTGGTCGGTGCGCAAGGCTCGAGCAAGGGCGCATTCATGTTGACATTGGACAATCTGATGCCACCCGTGGGCCGGGGAGACTTTTTCACGTATCGTGGGTCTCTCACATTACCTCCCTGCACGGAGCCCGTCCACTGGATCGTCTTCAGCAGGACCGCGTTCGTCTCCGAGACCCTAGTACGTCCATGTGCGCGAGATGCGGCTGCGAACAAAAGTGTTTGAATATTATGATGGCAGGTGGCTAAAGTATGCCGATACCTTTGAAAATAATTTTTTGCAGAATTAGAGCTTTCGCTGTTAATGTCGTCATCACCTTTTGGCATTGAATAATATGTTCCAAAAGGAAGTATGTATCTATCACGTTCCGTCCAAAGTTTAGATCTCTTTTTTTTTTTTTTTTTTTCAACTGCTCTCACTGAGTTCAACCGATGAAGCTCTAGGCATGGCCTGTGCCTCCTTGGTTGTAAACGTTGATGTGCATTCAGCTGAGTGAAAACACTGGGTACAGAATATTGCATGATCGGCAGAAGCCTCCCGAATGCCGCCGCTCAAGTCCTCTCAACTCCACTCAAATCTGGCCGTGCATGTGTCTCAACAAGGTGAAGGCAGTGTAGGGCTAATTCTGTTCAGATGTTCTTGTAACCAAGGCCTGCAGGGTGAGACATCAAAATGCCGACGAGTGTTTTAAAGTGAGATTTTTCTGGAGACTTCTTACACCGTGTTCGGGACCGAACTCCTAAAGACGTCCATGGGAGCTTGCCCAATCTCTTGTTCGGACTTTGTGATGTATACCATTTCAGTGATGGAAAAGGGGGCATAGCAACTGATATCTTGTAGCAAGTCGGAGTTGAACCTGGCCACCACACCACAGTAGGTCGAGTCGACAACGGCCGTAAAATTGTGAAGAAGGCAGAACATCAGTCGATTGCTAATGCAAAACAAGTATGAGAAGAACAGAGGTGATCTGCAAGACAAATCGTGAAAGATACGGAGGCATCCAGCTGCGAGTTGGGTGGGTTTCAGCCACATAAAGCTTTGCACACGTTTTAATTTTTGGAGATTTCAACTATCCTGGTATTGATTGGAATAACCCTCATCAGCCTATTTTTAGACAGGATGAATCACGGGAATTCATGGATGTGTGCTTAAATTTTAATCTAACTCAATTAGTAACCCAGCCTACACGCATCGCAGGAGATACCGCTAACATTCTTGACCATATACTTTCTAGCCACCCTGACAGCCTCAATTCCATTACTTATCTTCGGGAAATTAGCGATCACAAAGTCATCCATGCGTCCTTCTCCTTCACTCTAACAACAAAAGAAACTTCCAAAAAAAAACAATCACCCTTTATAACAAAGGAAACTACGAAGCCATAAATAGGGAACTGGAAGCTTTTTTCCCAACTTTTCAGCGCTCTTTCCAAGAACAAACAATCCACGAAAATTGGTTGATGTTTACCGATAAAATGAACGAACTTACTAACAAATATGTTCCCAAATGCAGCTTCCGCGCGAACAAACAGAAACCATGGTTCACCAAGGCTCTGGGGAGATTAGAAAACAAAAAGAAACGTTTGTTCCGCAGTGCCAACCAGACTGGACAGGACTGCGCATGGGAAAAATATTGCACCACTGAAAGGACATACCTGGTTGCAGTAAAAAACGCCAACCGCTCATTTTATCATATTGACCTGCCCAACATACTTAAAGATAATCCTACTAAATTCTGGCAGCTTTTAAACCCGCAATCTATACGCACTGTTACCCTCACTGATGATTCCGGACGCGCTGTTTCCGATGATGAGTGTGCTAACATCTTTAATTCTGCTTTCGCATCTGTATTCACTAAAGAACAAGAACCGCCTCCCCTCACGACAGCAAATGACCAAAGAACTTCAATGCCTGCCGTTACTTTCTCGGAAGCCGGCATATCATGTCTTATTGATAAACTAAAATTGTCATCATCCGCCGGCTTTGACGAAATTAACACAAAGGTTCTAAAAAATGTTAATCATACTTCTGCTAAGATTTTATGCTTGCTTTTCTCGCAGTCTCTCTCTACAGGTACCATACCCCATGACTGGAAAGTGGGGAAGGTCGTTCCGGTCCACAAGTCGGGTAACAAAGATTCACCACTTAATTATCGGCCCATATCACTCACCAGCATACCATGTTAACTCATGGAACACGTTATTTACTCTTTAACGATGAACTTTCTGGATTCAAATAATTTTTTTCATTCTTCGCAGCACGGATTTCGCAAAGGATACTCCTGTGAAAGTCAACTAGCACTTTTCATTCATGACTTACATGCTAACCTTGATGCTAACCTCCAAACTGACGCTATTTTCCTCGACTTCGCCAAGGCATTTGATAAGGTACCTCATAACCACTTATTTTTGAAACTTTCTCGCCTAAACTTGCATCCCAATATACTAGCATGGATAAAAGAATTCTTAACTCACCGCTTCCAATCAGTCATCGTCAATAATCAAATGTCTAACCTCCTACCAGTCTCCTCGGGCGTGCCCCAAGGATCCGTCCTTGGGCCACTTTTGTTTCTAATTTATATTAACGACCTTCCTGAGAACTTAGATTGCCATATTCGGATGTTTGCTGACGATTGTGTTATTTACAGAACAGTCACTAACACTTTCGAACAACAATCCTTTCAAAATAATTTAACTCGTGTGAAAGACTGGTGTAATGAATGGCTAATGACACTTAACACAAGTAAATGTAAATATATGTCGTTTCATCGTCGCCATTACCCCCTCCTGTTCAGCTACAGCATATCTAACGTTCCTCTCGACATTGTCCAATCGTACAAATACCTTGGTGTTCATCTTTGTCAGGTTCTTACGTGGAATACGCATATCTCAAACATCATATCATCCGCTAACAGAACACTAGGATTTTTAAAGCGTCACCTACGCTCTGCACCTCAGCATGTCAAGCTCTTCGCATACAAATCACTAGTTAGATCAAAATTATAATATGCATCTCCTATCTGGTCTCCGAAACAAGCATATCTGCGTAATTCAATTGAAGCAGTTCAAAACCGAGCAACTAGATTCATTCATTCATCGTATTCTTTTGATATCAGCATATCATCCTTAAAATCACAGTCCAACCTATCTACCCTTGCTCATCGTCGCTACATTGCTAGTTTATGTTTGTTTCACAAGTTTTTTTACTCCGAGCTACGACAGGAACCTTGCATCTGCGCACCCCCACCACGTATCTCCCTCCGCCCCGGTCATCAGCAGCAAGTGTCCCGACCTCGTGCCCGCACCACTACATTTTCTTCATCATTCTTCCCCCTGACTGCCAACGACTAGAACGGCCTTCCCCAAGAACTTGCTGCTATCACATGTCCATCTTTATTTCTTGATCAAATCACACGTGTACTTGCGCAGTGAAAATCTTGTATTTGTATAACTTACTTACACATATATGTTACCAATTCTGTTTTTCATTTCTGTGCGCCCCACCTCTTATGTAATACCCTCTAATGAGGGTCTTTAAGGTATTAAAGTGAAGTGAAGTGAAGTGAAGTGAAGTGAAGTGAAGTGAAGTGAAGTGAAGTGAAGTGAAGCATACGGGCTAGCGGGATGACTGAAACTTTATTTTTCGATGTTCCGCGTAGGCTAACACTTGAAAGTTTTTGAATTAACGCCAATATTTATAGAACTTGTTATGCTTTGGTTTGGTTTGTGATATTTAACGTCCCCAAATAACTCAGGCTATGAGACGCCGTAGTGGAGGCCTCCAGAAATTACGACCACCTGGGGTTCTTTAACGTGCACTGACATGACACGGCACACGGGCACCTTGCTTTTCGCCTCCATTGGAAAGCGAGAGCCATGGCCAGTGTTCGATACCGCATCCTTGGACACAGTGGTCGAGCGCCGTAACCACTGCACCCCCGCGGCGGGACCTGTTATGCTTCTGGTTACACATTAAGGCGTGCAACGAAATAGGATATTTGAAAACCATGAATGAGTGTTTTTATTTATGATGATTCAACTTAAATGCGTCCACCTAAAATGACAGGATTTTCAGTTTCTTGGGTACAGCTCGCTGTAAACTCGGAGCAGAGCAAAGATTCTGGTTCAGTGTAAAGGCTGCCCATTTATCTACATCACCACCGAGCGATTGCTACCAAGCTAGGACATAAAGTTCGCACAAACGCGTTTGTGCGAGTCTTGCCTCTTCTTCGTCTCCATCGTGTCGGTGCCGCAGCTCTTTTCTTGTTTAATCCTATTTATCTTTTTATGTGCATGATATTTTTTTCATGAACTTCGGAATGTCCATCGCTTGTTTCATTTATTTTCCTACCTATGCCTGTTCCACAGTATTAGTGACTTATGTAGCTTTGGCGCTTCATTTTAAAGTTGTACAAATGGCATTTTCACTTTTATTATAATTATTGCGCAGTCACGGGGCTACAAACCGTTTGTCGCCCGCATACCGGTACAAAACCCAGTCAGCAGGTCGATCAAGCTCCTTTTGTATTGCCTCATGGGCAAATACTCTATGTTGCCCCAAGATAAATAAAAACTTGAGATAGTGCCAACTCTTGGTATAACGTCAGCTCGTTATATTATATCATCATCGCGTAACCACTATAAGGAACGCGTCACTCGCGGTTATAAAACCCTTCACGGCACCCACCATTCCACTGACAGCTCATGCGACTCGTCATATGACCCACTAAACACCCTATACATGACAATGTGTAAATTGCACATAAATGTCGCATGATCAATGCTTAAACAAAATGCTCGGATCTGACTCAGAAACCGGTGTCGCACTGCCTGAACATGACACTTTGATTTCTTGACCTGATTAGGCGACAGTCGGCAGAATGATTTATCCTTCCTACAAACAACTACCACAACCACTTACAAATAACAGTCATCTCGGTCTACTCTGCTGCCTAGATATGGGAACAGCAGATATTACACCAATCAAGGACACAGATTCTGCGGGAAGTGGGACTAACCGCAACAAGGGAACTTCTCCAAATGACTCACCGACAACAATAAGAGCGGAAGCCTTCTCCAGTTCCTTACAGAAAATAATATACAGGAGTTTTTATAATATGCCTTATGGCAAGCTTGCGTAATAAAAAAATAAAGATATTACACCATTATAACTTTCCTCTGCTGACGCGTGGCGGTCCTCAGTTGTATGTTACGACGTAGTAGCTCCGCTTTTGGGTTTACTATACCGTTTAGCTAATTTCCCAAAACCGTTGACAAATAAATCCTTCCTCTCTCTTCTGCGTTTTCCCAAGAACCAATAATATGACGGCGCGTTTACAATACGGCCACCTTCTTGGCCCTTTTCGCAGACACATGGCAGTTTTCTGTGAGTTTATTTTCTTTTCTCATTGCAACAGACGACTTGCGGAACTGCTTGGAAGTCTGCCAACACTGTACCAGCGACACAGTATAGTGAACTAGATGCACAAAGCTTCCAGTCGTCGTCTTAACGCGGCTGAGCTGATACGTTGTTTCTCCTCTTGATATCGGACATACTGTATATGCCGAAGCTCTCATAAATATTTCAAGTTGGCAAGTTCAGACGCTGTTCTGTTTTTACTTCTAATATATTGTGAAATGTAGGTCCTTAATTGCTTGTCATTTCAGCCAGCGCCAGCATGCTTCTATCGTGTCCTCTGCTTCGCTTAATTTTTTTGCGCTGCGGCAGAAAGATGCGCTCTCGGTTATTACTAACCCTAGCGTGCCTTTCCCAGTGTTGTACCTCTTTCCCTTATCCTCCCTCACACCTCCGCAGGTTCAGCGTCTTCGCGGACTACGGGGTCGTAGGCGAGGCTCTTCGCTCTCGGACAACTTTCGGCCTCCACAGAACCTGAATGGCCGGAGGATCACCTCTTCCTTTCCGCCTTTTTGACAGTGCCAAGGAGACCGTCAGCAGCGCCTTGTCACATCGCGTCAGTTATATATCGGCAGCTCAATACTACCTAACGTCACATATATGTGTGACCTATTTACAGTCATAGTAGCCTCCACGTAACCCGTACGAACGTAACTCCTAAATGTTAGCAGTCATCAATATCGCATTTTTATGGTGTGAATATAAACATATTTTAGTGATTACACCTTGCGTGACTTGAATTCTGTTTTTCTGACTTTGCTACGATTGTCAGCGCACTTCCTTCATCGCGCGTAAGGTTTCAAGCGGACTTTTTCGAGTAGAGAGAAGTGCTCGATTACTGAAATTCTTATGTCCGATCCACATTATAATTGATGGTACAGCGCATACGCACTACGCTGTGCGTGACGAGAGGCCACCTGCATATATTCCAGCCCTGAGTATATAGTAAGGCAAAGTTATCTTTCTTTACAAACTAATTATTTTAAGGAGAAAGCATAAAAAGAGCTTTATGTGACACAAGCGCACAAGTGCACATAGAAGAAGTGATGAAGTGATTAAGAAGAAAGGGAATGCGTGTGTGTGTGAAGGGGGGGGGGGGGACATTTAAGCTGAGCCCTTAAGGGTGCGACACAATCACATTAATGGCTCACGACAGCGGTTCCTGTTGCCAACACAGGCCCAGACGCTGTTTTCTCTCTCACGATTTCACAATGATTATGCGAACGGCCACGCAACACATAGACGCTATAAAGCCCCGCTTTAACCGAGCCTTACCAACTTGCCTGCGCAGCTTAATTCCCAACTAATTAGAGCAATTTTTATTTCAGCGCAATTCGTTTCCTATGTAACTCGTGGCTTGTAGTTCATCTTTTGTCATCGGTGGGAAAAGATAATTTTTCCATGCGTATAACTTGCCGGTGTTCACATACTGAATTCATATTGCAGCCCCTTAAGATAGTGTTTCATATTTCAAGAGAGAGAGAGAGAGAAAACTTTATTGTCGGGAGTAGTGTTACTGGGTCTTAGTGGAAGAGTCAAGTGGCTGTTGGTATGATTGTTTGGAAGCACGTTTATTTCATATCTTAACTTTACAAACGCTGCAGTTCAAGTTCAAGATAATTTCATTACCGTTGATGTAGAAGCCCCTCCGATTCATCAGGAAGACCCTAGGTGGCCTCCAAGGGAGAGCGTAAAGCGTCCCGTGCCAGACGGATTACTCGAGCTTGCTGCTCCGGATCCCGGCTCCGGAGGAAGGCATCCCAGGTTTTCTGCTCTCTGATTCCATCAATATGCCCGGAAGAATCGGGGAATTCCCAAATGAGATAAGCCTGATTGGCTATTATCCCGCATTTGGTGCAGAACTTTGGAGGTTCCTCTCCCTCCCCAATGCTCAATTTAGCCATTCACAACTAGCGGGCATGCAGGAAGGGACGCGCCGTCTTTTCAATATTTTTCAACACAATTATAAAAAAAAGTCAGAAATTTCATTCAATCACAGGTGTTTAAAGAGTCCTATCAAGACACTTTGACACAACTGCGCGCTATCCACGCAGTCTCTTTCCAAATTTTGTAATTCGCGCCATAGCCTCCGAGAGGCCAGATTATAGAGGCTGCGGCAGTTTCGAATTTGCGGTGCAGGTTCCACAATACCCATTGTTTCTGCGCAAATAACACATGCGAGTCTACGCAAGTCGAATTAAGAATTCCCGTGTACAGGAGCACGAACCAAACATTTGAAAAAGAAAAAGTGTTCTCGGCGCGAGCTCCGACGCTAGCGCCACCGTGCTGACGCCGGCACGTCAGCGCAGACTTTCCAAAATGGCTCCTCCGGCGAAAGGCGATCTCACCGATGCGGAGAAAGAACTTTACAAAGCGATCCAGGCTGGCGATGTGTCTGAGGCTAGGACGCTGCTCAACCGGGTACGTATCGAATGCCTGGACGAGCACGGCATGACCCCCCTCCAGCACGCCGCTTACCGCGGCAACTACGACCTCTGCAAGCTGTTCCTTGAGTGCGGCGCCGACGTCAACTCACACTACCATGACTCCGGCTACACCGCTCTCATGTTCGCCGGCCTGGCTGGCCGCGCCGACGTAGTGAGCCTGCTGCTCGAGCATGGCGCCTCGACCACCGCCGTCAACTCGCTGGGCCGCACAGCAGCTCAGATGGCCGCGTTTGTGAGCAATCACGACGTGGTGGCTATCATCAACAACTTTCTGCCTCGCGAGGAGCTGGAGTACTACGCCCGGCCGCAGGGGCTCGATAAGGAGCCTAAGCTGCCGGCATCACTGGTGTCCCCGCTCTACCAACTCATCGTGCGCACGAACATACACCCTGTTCGAGTTGCCCTGTACCTGCAGGAGAAGCGCGAGCTCCTCGACCAGTCGGCCAAGGTGGAGCGCGTGCTCAACCTACTCTGCGAGAAGCAGATGAAGGCTGCGGAGCCCAACGAGATGCTGGCGCTCAAGTTTCACCACCTGGCCTTCCTGCTGAGAACCTGCTGCAAGTTTCTGCGCGACCGCGCGGCTCCTGTGTCCGGCGGCAGCAACTCTGCCGCGGGACAGGCGGCCAAAAAGACGTTGGGCCTGCTCGAGCCGCTCATCAAGACTTGGCTGCGAGGCCGTGACGAGGACGACTTCCCCGTGCTCTTGGAGAAATTGTTGCGGCAGTCTGTGCGTGAGTTCCCCTACCACGAGTGTACCATCCTCCAGCAGCTGGTGCACACGCTGTCCGGCGTGGAGGTGAGATTGCGATCGCAATTTTTGTCGCTAAATCTGCGGTTCACTTTAAGCGCGCGGTGTTGCAGTGCTGCCGCTTTGAAGTCGTATAATTTGGCCGCAGTAATAATTAGGGGCTACCTTACAACTTTCAGTGCATTACTTTCGCATTGCTCAGCAGCTTTGGCAGCTGCCATCTTTTCCATTTCGCAGTATGCCAGCTGACGCTTACTACCGTTTTCTCACTTCCCAATCATTCCTTAATAGTTTTCACGTTAAATGAGCAAGAGCCTGTAGCAAATACTGTAGCAATTTGCAGCACTGAAAAAACAAGCAGCTACTTGGCTGAGGAGCATTGTTTTGGCTGAAGACATTTATATGGATAAAAAATTTTGAAGCACTGCGGGTGGAATCTCAATGTCCACCACTGTAGGTCTGGCCTGGGACACCATTTTCCTCTGGAGATGCAAATTGAGTTGGGAATCTCCCACTGACGCCATTTTTCGCCGGAGCATATATGCTGGGAGTCTCACCGCACCAAGTGCAGACACCATCATATTGTAGTTTGTGCCAATATCTGGCGTCTCGCACAATTGGCAGAAGAGGGGGAGGAAAGACTAGTTTTCAGAGAGGAAGTAACCTTTCACCATAGGTAGGAGGAATGAGTGTTGAAGTCTTAAAGGTTGCCTGCTCGGTTCGTACATCCTTGAGCTAGGTCATCTGCTGCCTCATCACCCTCAAGCCCCTCGTGATCAGGAGTCCAAGTGATTTAGTGCCTGTTGATAGGTTAAGATGCAGAAGATACATTGATAGCTGTTTGTGAATGGTTAAAATTAGTGCATTTCACCTCTACATGTCACAGTGTTTTTGCACTCTGACACGGCGTGTGCAACTTTCTGCAGGTTGGCGATGAGCCCAGTGCCATCTCCATTCTGGCAGAGGCTGTGCGTGGCCAGAAGGGCTATGACCAGGGGGCCTCGTGCACAACCTGTGGGGAGCCCCAAGCCGACAAGCGCTGCTCAGCCTGCAAGTCTGTTCAGTACTGCGAAGCCACGTGCCAGAAACTACACTGGTTTACTCACAAGCATCACTGTGCCCGCCTGGCTGCCGAATATAAGAAAGCCCTCGCAGAGAAGGCAGCCCAGGAGGAATGCAAACAAAGTCTGAAGGAAGAACAAACCTCGGATACAAAAGAACAGACAGCCGAGAAGTTGTCAAAAGAGTCGGGGGACAACAGTTCTGCAGAGGCCCAGGAACCCAGCAAATGTACCACTGCTGCACCCATAGAGACTGCGTGAGTGGTCACTGACAGGACAAGAGAGGGCTAAGTGAGGTTGGCATGGATGCCTCCGCATGGTTTTTTGTGAAAGTAGAAAGCATTTATGTGGTGTCACCGGTCAGTGCCCCTTGAAGTGCATTTGCATGTACAATAATATATAAGTGCACCCTGCCTAGTTACACATTGTTGTACTACACTGCTGCATGTTATGGCTGCTGTGTTTATATTGTTCAAAGAAGGCTTTGTAGCATACAGATATGGTTAAGCAAATATAGGCTTTTTTTTTTTACTTGCTACTCCTCCACATTAATTCTGGCATTATATGAAAAAAAGATGGCACAGAAAAAAAAAGTCACTGTAGTTGGAACTAGTGCACAGCAGCAAATACCTCTAGACTTTCGGTCAATGGAGTCCACAGGTTCTCATGGCATTGCTGTTAATCACGTTTCACAGATGCACCTGCCTTTCAGCTGCTTTTCTGTGCTAAGGGATTAACCACCACATCAGGAAAGCTTGTCAATGCCATGGCGGGAGGGTGTTGAAGTGCATTTGCTGCTGCATTCATTCCTGGCTTGTATTCAACTGTAGGCAGATGCAAGGTCCACTTCAGAGGCCTAAAGGGGGCTTAAACCTCGCCTCAAACCAACAGGATATGCGAGGATCAGTAGCTTGCGGCTCCCTAAAGCTTGGAAGTCTTTCTTTTTTTCTTTTTTTTTTTGTCATGTGAGCAGAGGTTCTTAGATGCCTTGCTAAAGATTCGAAATTGAAGGTCACATCATCAATGTTGCACAGCAAACAAACATATGCACACTGCAGCATTCCCAAAAGGAGTGCATGTCTGCCAGGTGTGATGAATTTCACTTCCGTTAAGACCAGCGGTTCTAGTCAGGAGTTCCCAACTCCATTCATCCACTGTGTATGCCATTATACCTGTTCAAGGTCCACACTCGTCTCGAAACTCTGGAAGGCATCATTATTAGCAGCCATAGCAGAGCAGAAGCATGTTGTGTGCACACGCACAATCGTCTGTGCGCGTGCTCGGTCTTTGCAGGGATGATATGCTTTACTGAACACTGGAGTACCCTTGTATCCCTGATCTGCTAGAGTTCTGCAATTACCTCTCCACCAGACCTACATTGAGTTTCCCCTCCCTCAAATGTGTGTTGCACCAATGTGGTAGGAAGGCAATGCCTTTTTATCCTTTGTTCATATTTTGAAAAGACTTTGAAAATAAATGTCTTAAAAATGTTTTCAGCACTGCTTAGGCAACTTCATTTAAAAGCCTGTACAGTATTTACGTTCATAGCGAAATGCAAGCTTGAGGGTGAAATGCTGTCTTTTTCCCTTTGTTTGAAAACTGGGAAGAGAGGAGTGGTAGGACTGTGATGCAGGGGAACAGCAGAAAATTTAAATCACAGTCTGAACTTCAATGCAGTCTGACCTTGTGTATCTTCTATCTGGTCTACTGCTTCTCTGGCAACTTATGCACAATCAGCTAGGAATCCCTTCAAGGGGCATACTAGTGACTTGAAGGTCACACACTCGCATTGTTATACATGTAAGTATATAAAGTAATTTAATTGCACTGAAAGGGAAATTGGGATATCCAGTCAGGAATACAAACCCTGACTTTTGGTGACATCTAAGCCACACAGACGCATTTATTTCACTTCATTAAAGTAGGGCTTTATGTGTTGTATAATTGTGTCACCTTTTTCATAATGATAGTGATTACAAAAGAGGAAACAGTGTTCAGGTCTGTGTGGGCAGGGGAAGCAGCTGTTTGAACCCATTAAGGCTGTTGTGAGCTTAAATGTCTCCTAAATTTATCTGGAAAATTTATCTGGGCTTTGACTAAAACATCATAGCACTCATATTGCCTCTCACCGCTGCTGCTATTTGACAGTTTCACACTGGAGAAAAGAAAGAAGTGAGATACGGCAAAAATGTGTGCAGTTGGTATGTGCATTAAATCTAAGTACTTATGGATAGCATTGCACTTGGCTAAAGTATCCCACTAGCTGTCCGAATACTTGAGCAGGAGGGTGAAATTGAAAAATAACATTTCTGTAGTAGACAGGAACTTTGACAGTACCTTAAGGCTCTTCACCCAAAATGTTTTAATAAAACAATGGAAGTAGCACTCAAGAACAAGTTTCCTCATCTTTCTCTGCCAAGTCGTCATTGCCTTGAGAAATGCACCCTATACTTGCCGGATGTCTCTTTAAGATTAGAAGCCAGGTACAGAGGTGGTACACATCAACAGTTAGTTTCGCGGTCATGCAAAGTTATGTGGAAGAGAGTGAAGATGAAGGTTGGTTGGTTCACAGAGTTTGATGTCTTAGAGACTCTGGTTATGTGGAGCACCATAGCCAAGAGCTCTGGGAATTATAATCACCTGGAATTCTTTAATGCACACTGACACCGCACAGTGCACATGCACCTTGATTTTCGCCTCCATCGAAAAGCAGCTGCCATAGCTAAGAATAAACCTGCACTACTGGTTTCAGCAGTTGAGCGCCCTAACCACTGGCCCACCTTGGCTGTGCTGGTGGTGAAGTAGAAGTACCGTGCTGTGGACTTGTCTGCTGGTTAGAAGTGTGGCAAGGGAGATTTCCCTAAGTTTTCACAGGCCAGATTTTAAGGACATCTGAATTTACTCACAAGTGCCAAAAAAAACAATGTGTTTGTTTCTGCTTCTCAGAAAAGTTCTTTACCCACTATTCCTTCACTTTAGGAAATGGAATATTCAACAAACAAAGACGAAAATTTAAAGGGCTCTTTGTCAGTCTGGCCTGGGTAACTTAGGTATGGAGTTTATAACTCGAATGACCTTTGGTCCTATGGATTTCTCCTGTTCAGTATTAAGGGGTGATACGGGCACTTAAAGAGCACCCCACTCTCATTCTGTAACTTCCCCTTCAGTGCCATGGCATCTAGACTGTACTTCTTCCCAAAAACACCATGTTAACTTCCATCCAAGCAAGGAAAATCACATACTTGGGCTGATCATAGCGGCAGTTCTCTCTTCTTACCACACAGTGTTCAAGCCCGTCAAGCAAAGACTAACTTGATAGTGATGAAACTAGTGTTTAGTCTTGCTTCACCGTATAGAGGTCTCTATAAATTCAAGCACAGAAATTCTAGTAAAACCACTGGCAGCCTGTTTACATGTAGGAGCACTCATTTCTGAAGGTCGTTTTTTGCTCACTTTATGCCACACAACTGAAACAAACGATCCCTTCGCTCTGCCAATGTGCAAGATAGTATCTGACGTAAAACTACCGATAATGAAATGAAGAGGCTGCACTTCTAATGTATGCAATATTTGCAAAACCACTGTTTCAAGTGCTTTTGACGTCAAAAGCAAAGGTTGCTTTTCTGAAATGACCCTATGGTCTGGTGCCATGACTCCTGTGGGTAGGGCTCTGTGATTTGTCCTTCGCGGTCACATGACCTCTGGGACTTCATTACTGCCTCGATCAATCAAGGAATTTCGTAGCTCCAGTTCCACCTTTCTGAGACTCAATTTTAATTTGGAGGCAACTGTGCAACATAGAATGCTGTTAGAAACATTGATGGTGATGGTATAATTTTTCATGCCGAGCAAAATCTCGCTTTTAAAGTTGCTCTTGCACTCGTATCGAGTAGTTGGGACGGCCATGGAAAAACAGTAGGGTATGTTTGTTATAAAACATAGAGAAGAATAGAAGCCTTTTGAGAACTAACCTTCGGGCATTCTATTTGACATGCTACATCCATACTATGCGAAAAAGAAAAAAAATGTAACTGTGTTCAAAGAGATCCGTTGATATATACTCGTTCAGATCTCAGTTTGCGGCGGAAAGGTTTTAGAGTGACGGTAACTGTTAATGCTTTCGCATTCATTATATGATTTTGAAATTTCATTATTTGTATTTATCCTGCCTACTTCCGTCGTCTTTTTTTTTTTTTTTTTTTTTCTTGCGCGTGCGGCCGTCGTTTTCCCTAAAGCAACGATGGAGGAGACGGCAGCTACAGCAGCCACAGCCAACACCACTCAGCTCCGCTCCCGCAAGGCAGCAGAGGCAACGGAGGAACATGCCTCAGGATGGGCCACTGCATGGGCCTCATAACCAAGCCCGAGATTGAAACTCAAGGCCCTGGCCACATACAGTTTCTCAAATGCTATTAGAAACTGTGCCTGGCCCGGCCCACGGCTTAAGCCTGGGATCAGGCACCCATGGCTCGACGTTAGGCATGGCCCGTGCTCGACCCGGGTCGGTTCCGTTCCCACTGGAGGTCAAGGATCACATAGCTTTTTTATTATTTTTTATTATTGGTTTGAGCCCATTGTGTCGCAAGACGGTGCTGGCAGGGCAATTTATTTTATACAGCTCAAACTAATGAAGATCAAGGGGTGAATTATGATGTTGTGCAAATAGTGCTTTTCAAAACCGCCGTTCGTGTTTATAATCGCCGATATCCGTGCTGCTACACCACCTAAATCGAACTTTCTTGCGGAGGGTGATATATGATCGATTCAACAGTTAGCACTTTTTCTTGGACATATCAATTCAGATGCGTCGCGCGCATGCAATATATAAGGCTCAGCTGCGTTTCCCGCCATTTATATCTTATTTGCGTCCTAGTTCACTTGCACGCTTTTCAGTCTTGAGTCGTTGCGTTTAGTGGGTGCTTCCCGAGAGTGCAGTAGCCGGATTTACACACGCCGACTATGTATGTTCCATGTGGTCCATTTTGCTGCACTTTCGTCCTCCGAGAATTGTACTCCAGCTGCAGGGAAAAAAAGAAAAAACGCTCACAGTTAGCAGCACGACTTATATCGTCAAACACGGTTTCTTTAACGAGTTTCCACTCGTGAAAGAGTGTTCTGGCACGAATTTATTAACAGCGTTTTCCGACCGCACCCTCATGCGTCTTCTTTCCGCATTTTTGCTATACCTCGGTGGCAGCCTCTATTGTAACACCTGTGGTAACAGTGGGCGCAAATCTGAAGGAATGCAAATGCTGCGTTAACTGTGGCCGTCTGATTGCATTGCAAGGGCACAGCATCTACCTGTGTATACCAGAAGCAATCGCTCCGCGAACTCCATAAGCGCAAACCAAAGGGTACAATCCTTTGCGAACAATTCTAAAATACGTCGGTCCCTTGGAACCGTCGCCACCTTCCCTATATCAACCAGTACTTACTTCTCGGGGGTGCACATTTCATATTGCTCTAAAGAGATGGTCTGGGTCGAAGCACTATAGGCCAAGCATCGGTGAAATGATTTTTCTACTGCAACTCTTCTTCTTTTTTTTTTTAGAGGGGGGAGGGGGGGGGGGATCAGTAGTGATACAGTTCAACTTTGTTATAGCGAATCCGAGGAGAGCTTTGTTATAGTCGTTACTTCGTTGCGGACATGATAACCTAGATAAACGGTCGCACCGAGCAGCCTTGCAGTATCTAGGTTCACAAACCCAGGGCCAGCCTTACCCTAATTGGCGCCCTGTTCGAAACACTGCTAAGGCCGGCACTGCACAAACCGAATACGCCCCCCCCCCCCCCCCCGGATATATCGAACTAATCAATATATCGAATACTGCAGATCATCCGCGTGAAAATCCTGTTTAAAAGTATTGAAAAGTCGCGCAGTATACCGAACTCCAACATCGCCGTTTATTTGATTTATGGAACGGAGAGCCGCGCCTCTTGAATTGGCGCTTCTCCCATTACGGCCATTTTCGTTCCTTTCGTGCGGAAATGGGTGAACTGCGCCGCGTACGGCCGGACTGGACGGCATCGGCCGTGGCTGCGCAGACTCAACATCCTCCTTACAGCGCCAACGCTGGGAAAATTGTGAAGAGGGTGAAGAGGGTAGGCGGTTGAAGGCGGTCTCTCATACCTGATCTCGCCATATTGCTCATGCTGATTAGGCAACGTAACTTAACATGGTACGCTTCACAAACGATGATGTGGATGCTAACTGAAATTTAATGACCGATTATTCACGCGACAGCGTTATAGATTTCCCGCTGTACGAGGAAGCCGATGGCGTGACGCTAAATGCGGATAGGCTGATCTAGTCTGTGACGTCACGCCCTTCGCAAGCGAACCATAAATCACCTTGATGTCACAAGCCTTATTCTGCTTTCCATACGCGCTCTCGTCCGGTGCTCTGCCGACTCATCTGCATCGACTGCTGTTCAATCTTCTACTTTCTCCGATATTGATGTCGGGGCGTAAATTATTCTTCAGAGTGCTCAGCAGTGCGACCCTCAGCGGCGGGCGTAGAATATCCTGCGTGCATAC
Source organism: Amblyomma maculatum (assembly GCF_055883805.1). Classification (NCBI taxonomy): domain Eukaryota; kingdom Metazoa; phylum Arthropoda; class Arachnida; order Ixodida; family Ixodidae; genus Amblyomma; species Amblyomma maculatum. Next base: position 171,453,994 of record NC_139346.1, on the reverse strand, counting down.
TTATCGTGGAATGTGATCTCTTGTTGGGAGGTTTGCGATAATTTCCTCGCGTTGCATATGACATCGTCAAGGCTACCGTAGTCGAGGCGATCGTAAGGTTAACCAGCAAACGAATATAACGAACGATGAGCTTGTTATAAGGCAACTAATCTGCTTTCCCTGTATTTGCCCTTCTTTCTGTCCTGCCCGGCTTTTTTTCGTCTTTAATTCTTTCGGCCTTACTTTGTGCGCCCTTGGACACCTTTACTTTTCGTGCCCCTCTTTTCTCTTTCGGATTGGCTAAGTCATCGGCCCTATTAACTTCTATATTGTGGGTCAGAAGATCAATGAATATGACAAAGTCTGGGTGATAGGGTTCTAAAACAGCAACATCCGGGATTTACATACTGTCAAAACCTTGAAATAAACTGCTACCCAAATTCCTCCCATGCGCATTATTTTACGCAACCAGACATGGAAAGAGAAGGACACCCTTCGCCAACGGTTTTTCTTCCAGTTCCTAATTGATTAACTGTCTCAAGAATAACACCATAATATTGTATTTATTAACACGCATGTAAAGATCAGTATATGCACGCGGTAGCGTGGTGGACACTGTTAAGTGTCAGCCACCGGTAGTAGGGATTTCATCTGTGTACATATACAAAGGCGCCTGTCGGCACTGAGGTATTCGTGCGGTGCAAGGTGGACGTCATCGACGAAGGCCATTGGAGAGACAGGCGTAACGAGTCGAGGCTGGAACGACTAGGCCCGAGTGTGACAAAGGAGATGCATGCACCCAATAGGACGGGGCCCATTGCATGTCGTTTCGGCAGCAATAACGCGCTCCCTGGGAAGGAGCTCATCGACGTGGCAGATTTTGGGAGAACCAGCGGGCCAGGACGACGGCCACTCATCGCAGTGCACAGCGCCAAGGAAGTACGTGAAGGATGCGTCGAAACAACACCGCCAATTTGCACTGACAACCGTAGGTGCGATGTCGACGCGTAGCGACACGGGCCGAAAGGAAAATGTACGTTCTTGTGTTTGTTTGTTTGTTTGTTTGTTTGTTTGTTTGTTTGTTTGTTTGTTTGTTTGTTTGTTTGTTTGTTTGTTTGTTTGTTTTTCCTATCTTTGTAAGAAAAGAGCCCGCGTACATATTAAAGATTATGGGGCAGAGCCTGAAATTTGGCAATCCAGTCGTGGTCGCTCGGATCAATGCAATTTGTATCTGTTTTAACTGTTTGTCGCTCTTTTTGCTTCCATGTATGCAAGCTGAAAGGGTGCGGGAGGCAGCAAGTAACTAATCGGGTTCATACTTGCTGTAATTGGCTATGACTCGAAAGTAGGTTGAGCCCCGAGACATTATAACTGAGCGCGATGGGTCCAGTCGAGTGTTCCGAGCTATGTTGTAGTACGCGGCATCTTCGGCTAGGCCGAGGTAGCCAGATACATCTTTTGCCCGACCTTGTTATAGGTGTTGTAAATATTTTATTGTTTTGTGAGCAGACTTCAGTTAATTTCTTTTCTATCTCCATATGTCACTATCCCCTATTTATCGTCAACCCACATCACCGTTCCAGAGGAAGTCAACGAAAATTCACAATTCAAAAAATCTACTATGTTTCCCTTGGTGTCATTGGCTGTTAGCTCCCTTTTTATGTGTCTCATATAATGAGCTCCTCATTTCCCTACATTCGTCTGCTTTTACAAGCGCCTTGACTACGGCAGGTGCCATATGTACCGTACAACTTTATCACAAAGTTTCCAACCTTCTCTCTAAATTACGTTCCACGGGACACTAGCGGTAATACAGAACAGGACTTCAAATGATTTATTTTTTTAACCCTCGGCTAAAATTAGCTGTGACACCATGTATAATCACAGCAGGCTTGCTGTGAGTCTGTTGTTCCAAGTCTGTCTTGGTGTTTAATAACAAACGCCACATATAGTTTGAGCAGTGGCGGGGCCTTCGTCCCTAGTGGGTTGCACAATTAAATGTTGTTTACCGGTAATATCGCGTACACAAAAAGCGCGAAAAGCGCGTCAATAGCGTGGGTACAATGTATTCTTATTCCTATAGGCTACTAACACGCTTACCTATATTGTCAATTTTATGTTATCGATTTATCTATGTAAGTTGTAAGTTCGATAGGTTCGAGTTAAACTGTATACCTGCATCCACATTTTTCTGCAACCCGGAATTGCTTTACCGCGTTGAAAAACGGTCCTTGGAGGAATAATGTAAAGGAGGCCGCGCGATTTCGGCGCGAAAAATCGTTCCAGCTGGCTTCCCCTCACAACGCAGAAGCAAAGTGGTTCCAACAGTTCACTTCATGACAGAACTGTCCTTTGGAGAATGCGCACGTCACACACTGAAGGTTAACGAAAAAATTACAAGGGTTCAACGCTGCTGAACCAAATATTGAGCGAAAGCATTAGCTGCCGGTGACGGAGCGTACTCCTTCTTCTCTTTTTCTTCTTCCTCAGCCTACATATAAAGCCCCGCTTTAACCAAGCCGTATAAACGTGCCTTAGTGGCATATAGGAGTAACGTGAATGCCAGGGTCCTAGCAGGCTGATTCTGACATAACCGCCCCATGTGAAACGAGAGGCCCAAGTTGGCAGCTCCTGCCAGCCCGTGTGTCACGTGGGATGTGACGTCACAGCGTCACGTGGGTAAGACGTTACTGTGGCCGGGTCACGCGAAGGCTTGAAAGTGCGAGTAGTATTGCTTTCGCAATAAAACTGGACGATGGTCGAATCAATAGGATGAACGTGGTCACGTGTGCAAAACGGCTGCCTGGATTGGATGTCGCAGTGGTCTGTCTATTGTCGAGGCTGTGGCATTTAAGCTAACCGAAGTTTCTGTTGAATTCATAACGAAATCCCTTGAGGGTTTTGTTCTCCGTGATTCTGGACACTCCCAAGTCAAAAAACGACTCGGCTTATGAGAGACGCCGTAATGGAGAACTCCGGAAATTTCAACCACCTGAGGGTCTTTAACGCGCACTGCATTGTAAAGTACATGGGCATCTTGTTTTTCGCCTCCCTTTAAAAGCGACCGAGATACTGAATCCGCGTGTTCTTATAGGTGCAGCAATCAAACGCCCTAACCGTGCACCTCGGGTATGACATTTCCCGAGGTGCTCCAGCAATGACAAGTAATAATCAGCAGCAGTGAAGTTCGACAGTACTACTAATTTTCGGATGTTTTACGTTGCGTTCACGTATTATATCACACAGGTTCACAGGTTTGAAAATATTTACTTACCAAGCACCTAACGCCATCCTTGCGGTTCTCAAAGATGCCATAGCCGCATTCAACTTGGCAGGATTTGACCACGATCAGCTGCAAAAGAATTTTGCACTTACGAAAAATGTTAAGAACAATGTTCTTGTCTTGCATTACAAGCATACCAAGGACTTCTGATCCCCACAGTGTGGCCCAACTTTCACGGGAAGAATACGCAAGCGGATTCATCTTCCCTCGTCCCTTCGCGTGTTATCCGTAGTCTCTCTCGCGATAGCAGACGAAACAAAAGTCGATACTGTACTAGTGTCATTCCCAGTGCACATGAGCTAAATTGATTGATTGATTGATTGAGCGAGTGATTAATTAATTGATTGATTGATTGATTGATTGATTTTATTTCAAGCAAACAGCACAGGGTATGTATGTCACAGCATCAGTATTGTTACTCCCTCCACAAATAAAGTGATGAGCAGCAGGAATTAAGTAGCACCTCTTGGACAGCGTAATTACCAAGGTATGCGGACGACTGAGAAGACACGGCTAATTTCACCATGTCCTCGCATAAAGGCAAGCAGAGCAACGCTCATTCATGACACAAGTAATACCGTATTATGTGGCAAAAAGTCGAATAACTCAACGTGGCGACAGCGCTCCTGCTCGCGACATTGAGCGATTCGTCATCTTTTAGTCTGTCAATGTTAGCTAAACAGATGATAGACGGCACTGAACGCGGAAGAACAATGGGCTGTATACGTCTAGGCAAACTTCATATGAAGTAATCTCTTATTTTAAAGAAACAACCATTGAGATGTTATTCTGATTTATTTATTTATTTATTTATTTATTTATTTATTTATTTATTTATTTATTTATTTATTTATTTATTTATTTATTTATTTATTTATTTATTTATTTATTTATTTATTTATTTATTTATTGTGGCACCCTCTGAAGGCACCGCCTTCCGTACCTACCTTGCGCTCTATCACGGTGATGTAATTTGATGATCTGCAGTTGTAAGAGTTAGGGTTGAGTGGCTCATGCAGCGGTGGACTGTCGGGAACTAAAGGGAGAAAATAAGCCGTAGCACGAAATTTATATCAGAGTGTATTCTGAACAACGCAGTCTCTGTTAAAAGGCACCTGCCGTCTCAAGCGCGTAAAAAGATTATGGGCTGCAGATGACGAAAAAAAAAAAAAAAAAAAAGGTCGCAGTGAAGAAATAATCCTGTTATCATTAAACTATAGAGGCAACATATGGGCTCCTATCTTGCAGTGATGAAGCGATCTGTTTACCTTGTAACCAGTTTCTTTGTGAACTCTGGGCGGCTGTTTGTGCTAACATATATTTTTGTGTTATTGGTCTGCTCTTTAATAACTGAATATTAAAACCTTGGACATGAAACCTGGTAGGATAAACAGTTGACTGCCGATTAAAACTTTATTAAGGCGAAAACCTTTAGTGGCTCATACTGTCGGCGTCGTCCGGTCAAATTATAGCTGCCAATAAATTGACGTCATCACCCGAAACCAAAACTAACCATACTGATCATAATTTTCATTTTCTATGCCGTGAAGAAGATGGTTAAAAATAAACAAATAAATCCTGTCTCCACCGGGAATCGAACCTCAATCCTTTGGATCTCCAGCCGAGCACTTTAACCAACTGCGCCACACCCGTGATTTTTTTTTTCTTTATTACCTGCCACATCCGTACAGAACACGAAGACAGAAAACAAGACACATTTCAGTTTTATAAGTTTACAAACACACTGGTAATAAAAGATAAAAGCAATGTTGCACGAAAACTCATGTATTATAATTAAAATCGTTTAAGGGGAGCCAACGTTGATAACCAGTCTGGGGACAAACTCAGCGATTTCAACGCATCCCGACTGTACACAATATATGCTCATTGAAATACTGCCTAGCAGGTCTGACATTCACATCTTCATTACGAACCGCCATCCTCGTCTTCCATACACTGTGCATGCAGACCAGCATGGTCAAGTCATACGGCACAGCACCTGGTTCATGTACTGGCAAAAAAACGGATACCGAAAGACGTTAAAGGGAGGTCATTTTTTAGAGTTCTCTGCCGTGTATTCCATTAAAATACTGCATCCCAACATTCCAGAAAGATGTAAACTATTGTTTCAGACTTATGACAAATCAAACAATTTACCGTCCATGGTAAAAAAATCTCCAGCCGAGTGCTTTAACCAACTGCGCCACGCCTGGGATCGTGAAACGCGCATCATAATTCTCGCTGTATACCGTGAGGATGACGTATACGTGAGGAATATGTAGCAATGACAATGACGCTGCAATTAATGGTAATGACAATGATGACATTAACAATAATAATCACGGTTAATTTAGTTGATAATGATAATGAGAGCAAATGCGATGCACCGTGTGGACCAGCAACGCTTAGGCTTTCGCATTTCTGCTTTGCAGATACCACAGTGCTCTCAGAAATTTTACTGCTCTTTTAACTGAAGTTGTTAAAGACAGTTTTTGTCCATAGTGAATTTCTATGATTTTTCAGGCCTGTATGAGGACTTGCGATAAACGTCACAGGAGTCCACCTGTACAAGCGTGGCTTCCACTTCGAAGGCTAAACACTTAATGTCATGACAACTGAATCGCTGCGTTGCAGAGGGAGTTATCGCGTCGTCACTGTTCATTACAGTGATCATGAAATCGAAAGACAGACAACGTGCTACGAATCGGATTCATCGAGTGGCAAACTTAAGGACTTGAGTAGCGTAGATTGGGCGGAACAGGATAGGGAGAGCACTTGCGATGGTTTCTGCGACATCGCATTAGCGTGACCGTCATATTTTTCTGGTACATTGCTTTGAGATAGCCGCTAGCTTTTCCAGCGACATTCAGTGGTTGCGTACATAATCTAACTCAACGTTTACTTTGACTTGATTTTCAGTTTTCAGTGCCTTTTCAAGGGGTCGGCTCCATCCAGGAGTTTTGTGACAAATGCGTACCAATTCCCTTTCAAGAGCAGAACCCTCGGAGAATACCAAAATAGCGTGACACGCAGCCTCATGTCGATTGCCAATATGGTACATTCCTTATGATATTCCCTTTGGCGACGCCAAAGCACTGCACATAGGTCTGTGCAGTGGTAATAAATAAAAATAAACAAAATAATAAATAAAAGTGCAGGCGTGATAAATATGCAAAACCTATAGCAGCCGTAAGAAATACTATGGCTCGAAGCGACCTACTTGATGATGACTTTGTCTTAAGGGCTCAAAGGCAGCTTGGTAGTCATCGCTAACAATGCGGCATCAAAAACACATTCTCCCCAAGTATTTGTCCTCATTTTTATCGATTGAAAAACCGACGAGTAACCGGCAGCACGTTGGGTATGGGACCTTGCACTTGACTCACATGAGGCGGATGGATGCTTGAAGCGCCCCGCCGGGGTGGCGCAGTGGTTACGGCGCTCGACTACTGTTCCCAAGGACGCGGGATCGAATCCCGGCCTCGGCGGCAGCTTTTCGATGGAGGCGAAAAGCAAGACGCCCGTGTGTTGTGCGATGTCAGTGCACGTTAAAGAACCCCAGGTGGTCGAAATTACCGGAGTCCTCCACTACGGCGTCTCTCATAGCCTGAGTTGCTTTGGGACGTTAAACCCCACAAACCAAACCAAACCAAATGCTTGAAGCGACTTTCTTCGCATGACTCAGATCACGGGACAGAATACAAAAAAAAAAACAAAACAAAAAAAGCCACTCCTGACCCAGACAACCATTAGACGATCGCAGCAGCCTGATGTGTAATGCCCGTTCCTTTAGTCTATCGACCGTGTTACGCTTGCACAATTTCAAGTGCAGAAAAAAAATGCTATAAATTTGTCACTCAACATGTAGTACACCACTTGTAAATGTGATGCGTACCTTTATCCAGGCACTCTGTGTCTACGCATTGGCCGACTTCGCTCACCTTGGACCACCGGCCGGCCGTCTTCAGCTGAAAGCGGAGAGAATCGGGCACAGCTAGTAAAAGGACAAGCATTCAGATTAAATCCTCTAGTTATTGTGAAATCTTCAGAAGAAAAAAAAAGCGCAAAGGCACAAGGTCGTCGCTTTCAGCCAAAACTTTCGCGAAGCTTGCTTCAGCGGAACCGAGAAGGTCGCTTTCGTTATTTCTTTTCTGTGTGCCAGGAGCGGTTATATTCAAAAGCCAGCTCTCCCTTGAATAGTCCCCTTATAATTTCCTAGCCTTCCTTTCTGGGTGAGTGAGCGAGCGGGTGTTTCTTTGTTTATGGAAATAGCTTTTGCTATCATTTATTCCCCACAACAGAGGGTGGATGGGCAGCGAGATTCACGAGATTCACAGAATTCTAAATGACTAGATATCTCTATAGGCTTGCAGATAAACGTAATCTTTTTTTTTTTAATAAACTGAACTGAATTGAATTTAGCTGGCCTGAACAAATCGCAATATCATGGTTATTGCCACCGCGTCAGGTGCATTGCTTTTGCGTGGTCCCTTACTTGAAACGCTTGTGCAGATATCACATACGTTGTGCGCGCAATCCAGCATGCCACATCACAGCGTGATGAATACCTGATCGCTAAAATGCTGAAAAAACGCGGAGATAAGTAAACGGATATCTCAGGCACGGACAGACTACAGTTGCGCGTGTCCATGCCTCAGTACCCTTTAAGTTCGACTTTTTGTTTGGCCTCGTTTGAATGGCGGTTTATGTTGTGATTTTTTTATTGCGAAAGCAATACTGCTAGCACTTCGACCCTTTGGCGTGTCGTGGCGCCTCCATACATGACCTTTCACGTGACCGTGTGATGTCACGCCAGACCGAGAGACGGGGCCTCAGCTCGGGCCATCGGATGGTGGCGGTGAGTACTTACAGGAGCCGCAGCGGTGACGTCACGCCATTTTCACGTGACCGTGTGACGTCACGCCAGACCGAGAGACGGGGCCCCAGCTCGCGCCATCGGATGGGTGGCGAGTCCATACATGGCGCTGTGTCGCAGCCGAGAGAGGGCGCTCGCTGTTTGTGACACCACTAGCCGAACAAGGCGCAGCCAAGGGTACTGCTTTCGCAATCTTCGTCTTAACCAATCTAAGCCTTCAGCCAACTTCTTTTTGTCACGGACTTAGGACTGCCTTGTCGCCCAGCACTTTCGCGATCAGAGCACCAAGAGCATTCCTCATTCACATATGTTCAACATGCAGCGCGTTTGTGTCTCTTGCACCATTCATCTCCTACCCCAAAACATGCATCCAGTTCTCCACCAGGCTCGACGCGAAGCTCGAGCCAAAGCCTTACATAAACCTTACCCAGACAACACCGACACGGCCTGTGTGGACGCTGCCGAATACTCTCACAACTTGGCGTACATCCTTAGTGTGTCATTACACAATATCCACTACACAGCATCACGCTCGATCAGAATAAGCACCTCGCTCGAGGCCAAAGAAGCAACCATTGCACTGGCGATCTCCTCCTCCACTGTCACACTCATTTCGAGTGACTCCTCAGTCCAAAATTTCGCGCGGGGAAATATGCATTCTACCCCCCACAAAATTTTCACCTCTTGCTTTACAGCCCCAGGCCAATTCAAACCACCTATGTGCTGGTCCATGCAGGCAGTCCTGGGAAAGAAGCAGACCATTCTACCGCTTGTGCGTACATCAGTCAACCGAGCGGGACATACCGAGGACCACGGCAGTGCAAAGGACAGGCTGGTAACATACCACGGCATCACACCCCACTATACCAGAACAACGACTCGTCTACCCGCCGCCACATATATTTTTCCCGAAAGAACAAACAACCTGGAGGCAGGTCCAGGCTCGTACTTTCCCCTCCCCTGCTTTGCTCATCTTCTTACACCCAGCTGCTGACAAAGCCGAGTGCTCTCTCCGAGAGCCACATTCGACCACATCATATATGTACGTAAGTAAAGAGTTGCAGCCACCATCTCACTTGGGTCTCAAGGACTAGAAGGGTTGGCAGATCGTGGTCTCTAGCTCCTATCCAGCTCACAATTGAGGTTGGTGGAGTGGGCTAAAGTCGCCTCCAGACATGGGCTGCCGGTCACCACCCAATATCGGTAGCCGACCCAACCGATGTAACTTGTACCTTGTTCCACACAAACGTTTCATCCCCATCGCCACCACCACACTAACATGCCCTCTTTTCACCACTTACAGCGCAATGGGTGCCACGCTTGACGCTTTTGGATTTATTTCCACACAGCCGGCTGCATGTCGCCTCGACTTTCTCCTGAAAAAGAGAAGACGTTGAAAGCAGTCCTGATGTTGGGCAGACATCAGAGTTCATGCGCCGGATGGCCTCCATACTGTCCGGACAGCCGCATGTGTCCTTCGCACAAAGGTAAAGGTTAAACTCTCCGCTCGCGCACGTGTGATGCGTTCGATCGTTACTCGTGCTTGTCTATATCACAACGTAGAAATTGTTACTGCTCCGTCAGGATGCAAATAACGTGGCTGCTTACAAGCAGTACTAAAACCAAGTTCCGATCTGTGATGTCACATGGCGATATATAGTTTCTATTAACGGGTGAGCTACCCCGTTTATTCGAGCTCGCTTAATTCGAATTTCTGGTTTATTCGAACTGCTGGTTTGAACCTGCGAACGTTGTGACGTAGTTGTGACGTAAGGCTCCCTGGGGACTTGATTCGAATAAATGTTTTTCGCCTTTGTATCCCTGTAAATTGAGATTATCGTGATTTTATTCTCGAGGCTACTTAAGTATTTGGCAGTTATACTGAAAGTAATGAAGGAGCTAGAATTTTTTTTTTTTTTTTTTAGCGAAGTAAAACCTTTTTATCAGTTTCAGAACAATTTAAGTGAGGAAACAGTTCTTGGGAGAAGCTTAGGCAGTGCCTATAGGTTGACTCGATAGCGTGCGTGTTTTTTTCGACATGTTTGGCGACGGTTGGTGCGATGTGACGTCACTGCAACGGCTCCCTTTCGGCTTAACCATAGCTGTACTATACGCTATCACGCAAAATTAGCTGGGGATTTAACTCCGCTTAAACCGATTAAGACGTGCAAAACCATATTTTGGCATGATTTGGCATTAAGAGACTGGAACACAGTTTGGCAGCGTTAAACGTATATATAGTCGGTCTTTTTTTTTTTAGCAGAAAAGAAGGCCGCAGTATATTCCCCTCTTGCATGCACTTGTAGTTAACGGCATGCCTTCGGTTGGAATCCCTATCATAAACTGTGCGCCTTCAACTTGGCTAGCAGATCGATGCTAAATGGGAAGCGAAATGGTACGACGTCACCCTGAACGCTGCACAAAGAACGGTGACGTCACAATTTTGATGCGAACTCACGTGCGTATTTTTTCCGACACGTGTTGCTCAATTGGGGGCAGCTGTGTATGCTTTCGCCTGAAACTGCTCAATTGACCCCAGTTCGGCCCTGGCACACTTTTCTTTTGCCGTCATTTACTTCATGGGGTATTTCGTTCCGTACTTGTACCTCATTCCTGATCATTTTCTGCTGAGGAACCACACATGATCACCGACGTTTGAAAAACTTTCTCATTAGTTTTCTCCCGTACCTTTTTATAGTCATGCAGCTCAACTTTCCGGGAAGAATTTCAAATATTCACTGCAGCCATACACACCTATAGTCGCCATATTTCTGCCTCTTTTTATGCCATAATATGGTCTCGCGTACTTGAAATGCTTATTAACTGCTGCACATAATGATGTGAGTTCTAGAGCGGCAGCCAGTGAATTCAGCGTCTCGAAAGAATTGAAATAAATAGCACAGGTAGGGACGACCGCAGTTAATGTGCCCTCGTGATATGACATCTGTAGAGTGCGTATACAGCATGCTCCTGTAGCGGGAACAGTCTTCTTTTTAGGAAAGTAGAATAAAACGGGAGTGTGCAATCAAGGAAATCGCTCAATGTGGAATAAATTTCAGTAGGGGAGTAATTGCGCATTAGCATCCACATCAACACACAGCCACAGTTGCGCTGATATGGGTGTTGAGCAATTACTCCCCTATTAGGAGTAATTGCTTCTTATGGGAGTATGCACACTCACCGTATAACTGACGGACGAAATGAAATGAACGCAGCCTTCCTCTGGAACGTTTACGATCATCAGAGGAACAGTAGGTGCTGCAAACAAAACAATATGGCGGCGAAAGGACATTTTGTACTTCACCACGAAAATTTCCCTAAAAGACTGCGAACATCTCTGGCTCAGTTCAATCCACACGGAGCTTATTACCGGGCATCATAAAAGGTGTTATTGTGGGTTTAATGGTTAAAAAAAGCGTAACAAATATTCCATGTCAAATTTCACCTGGCGCCGAGATGGGAATTTTAAAAGCAAGCAGTTTAACTGCGGATTCTATACAGAGCTTCAAATGGGCAGCAGTCGGGGGCTCTTCTGAACTTGGCCTGCATCGATCGATTACACGGCGTTATAAAAACAAATATTCTACTCTTCTTCGAAGGAAGAATTTTGACATATTAGAAAAGTAAAAAAAAAAAAAAAGAAAACATTTCAGCGTTGAATATTTAAGAATGCACACCGTTTTCAAAACTTCACACGCGGCGGACTGGAGAAAAAAGAGAGGGGGGGGGGGGGGGGGGGAGACTGTTGAGATGCGTGGGCCACTAGGATGTTTGTTTGAGTCATATCGTTCCACTCCTCCCAGTTATGCGCCGCTCGCTCGTCGAACACCCGATACCCCACATGCCTGCGCAAGCATGCTTGCGCAGGCATGTCACCTCATCTCACCTGCATCTCTGCATCTCACCTTTCCCCTTCAACATGCCCGCTATCTTTGTACTGCTGCCGATTAACAGCTGGGTATTGCTTTCGTGAAAGGGGCAGCGCCCCGACAGCTCTTTCAATCAATGAGGCTGATAAAACTTTCGCTTTAAAAACTACTATATATATAGTCAACCTTTTCCTTTTTGAGAGTACGTGGCGGATCCCACTGCAGGGTCCAGGAACACCGGCATCCGCCACCAGACGGTGATCACGATGTCCGCTTTGGTCTTGACGTCACGTGTTTCAGTATGGTGGCGAGAACGTCTAAATTTAGGTTTCTGAGCAACAAATGCGTCTTTTGACTCCGAACATAGCATATCATAGCCGAAGGGAGCAGTTGACATCAATAAAAACAAAGATTTCGAAGGAGCTGCCTTGAGCCCTCCTTTAACTTTCCTTTTTAATTTGTTCGAAATCGTATGCGGTGACTCGGTACATGCTCCACGATGAAAGGGCTGCACTTACGAGTTATGATGCACTCTCCGTTCTTGCAAATGCCCTCGACAATAAGACTGGGAAAGTAGCGGGGTACTTTAACCCTCCGTTCATGATTGAGCTGCAAACAACGGAAAGCGAGGAAGGGAATCACTGTGCGCCCGAACTTTCTTCAGTGGAGCGTATATATAGCGATGGGGCTGTGGTAATTTTAAGAGAAATCAGAAAATTATTTCGGAAATCAATGGCTGCTAAAGTAGATTTAAATTTTTTAGACTGCACTGCTTTGTCATTCCGACACGTATTGTAAGAGATATTTGCGAACAAAGGTGTTTCCAAGATTCCAAAAGTATCTCCAAGATTATTAAAGGGGTGCAGCCACGATACTGTCATTTACAATTTTCTCCGTGCTGTTCTCGTTTTCTTGTCCTTTTTTGTAATTCCAGAATTTCCCCGCTGTATGGTGCATGGAATAAAATAAGCCCGTTATACCTAGTGGCACGAGCAGAGGCATATTATTTTTTTTTTTTTTGTAGCCTCACCATAATATATATATATATGTATGGAATAAAAGTACTTTAGTTACCAAGCAAGGTGTTCCGTCCGTTAGTCTTTGTGTCGTTTGGTTGTTGCAGTAGTCCGTACACCTAACCGCCAAGACCTGAGTAACAAGAGAATAAAAAACGAGATGAAGACTGGCCTGAATAAAAGGCAAAGAACCAAAGTGGTGCGGATGACCGGACGCGAAATACTCGCCGACTGCCTCTGACGACTATAGGCATGAGCACATATCTCACTTATCGCGCATTCTACGTCGCACCCGTCCCATCTCGAAACCCCGCCTCACCTGCATATCTGAACTTGCGTCACTCCAGGGCAATGAGTGTATTTAAGCCACAAATTAAGAACATATCCTCCGGACGATAGTGGAAAGCCATCTTAAACAAGAAGAGTCGCGGAGCCTGCCCCGCTAATTTACTCGCGCATACTTCAACTTTACCAATTGTCCCGGATAATGCACCCCCTCACAAAAGAGCTGCCGCCTCTCCCGTAGTCGAAAGTAGGTAGATGTGTGCATGTAATAGTTACGGGCGTTGGATAGTTACACCGTCTTTGGAGACGGCGCGAAAACCGTTGTTCCGCGCCCCTCTCACCCTGGAGCGACTTTCAAGGGCTCCTGACAACCGACGGATAGTAATTAAGTATATATGGTGTCGTGCATCTGCCTTTTGCACGGCGTTATTAAAAATGGCAAATTAAAATTCAGCGTTTCTTTTCTTTTTAATGTGCAGCCATGGCTGTACGTTACTTGAGGATATCTCTATAAACTCCGGGAAGAGATTCCAACAATGATTTTTGTAACTCGTTTGTACAGCACCTAGCGTTTGTCTGGAGGTCTTGTGCGAGGACAGAGAAATCGTGTCGTTAAATTTCGTTCATCTTTTTCGGTATCCCAGACGCTCCCGTTTCGGTTCCCGGATTACGAAGAATTGTTTTTAACTGGATGACATCTCAAAGTCGCCGACAAAGGGAGCTAAAGCATTTCACGCTTAAAACCTTTAACAGGAGGTGGCAGCCTTCTATTACGCTCTACTCCATTAAACGTTCTATGATCTTGTGCTTAAATAGGCACACCCTCTGGGAAACCGGCTACTCCGCATATCGAGTTTTTTGCGGCTCACAATCTACCCTTTAGCTTTCTATATGAGAATGTCCTAGTGCTCCCAACCAATCTTGCTACCAAGACCTGGCAATTGCCCTGAGGTACAAACGGAGGTTATAAGCATTGTTTCTACAGTAGTGGTTGTTTTTGACGCATTTCCAATTCCAGCATTTCACATTTCACAATCGTAGGAAAAACACAAACTCCAGTGCAGAAACCAAAAGAAAAATTGAGCATAAGAAGCACATTCTGTGTTGTCGTCGCCTTTGTAAACGAAAACGAAAAACCGGTAACATAACCTTGTGGTTACATTGTGGGGAACTCAATGAAATAAATCGAGTCGACGAAGCCGCCAAATGTCACTTAACTCACGCAGTAACAGCTTGCTCCAAAAGTCTAGTTTATACTCACCCGGCCGTTTCTCCTCGTAGTTGCCTCTATACACCCGTTCGGATGAGTCCACGGTGTGAAATCTGAAACCACGGGATCTTCTTTATTTGTTTCTCGTGCAGTCGTCAATATAGAATGTAAAAAAAAAGAAGTATGTGCAGTAATCAAGGGCTGCGATAGACAAGACCGAGCAACTCTAGCGAGATAGTTGCTGGGCGTTGTCTCGTTGCCTTCGAGGCCTGTATGTGAGCAGTAGCCCACACGATCGTTCAAGACGCTGGGGCTCAGAGGTAGTCGCTATTTTGAGAGGTGATATGCAAAGAAAGGAATGTCTCCCTGTTCAATATTTCTGCAAGTCCCATCGAATCGGTGATGATGACACGCAAGTCCTGCATGGTCTGCGGCAGCTAGTGCGATGGTGACCTCCTCCGCATGAATTATGTTTTCATCAGCTAGGGACATTTGACTGTTCACTGCGATGTTTTGGTGGACAACTGCGGCCGTGTGCCACCCCCCATGATGAGACCCGGTCCTTGTCTCGAGCAAACCCTGTTTCGATGGCACCATATCGGAGGCCATGACTCATATGTATGTCTCGTTCGTCGTCTCATCTACTGAAATGTGGCACTAGATTGGTAACATTTCTATATATATATAGGTCATAGAGCGAATGTCCTTATATCATGTTGCGTAGCCCCTTGAGTAGCTCAGCGGTATTTGGAGCAGCTATAGCTCTAAAACACAATAAAAGTCTTACCATATAGCGCCGCCATTAGCACTTGGCTCTTTCGCATGACTATTCATTTAGTACGATCAATTACACAAGTAGCGAGTATTTGTGACACCATTTGATACTTACCCTATTTGTATTTATACTGCTCGATTCGGCAGCAGAGCTACACTATTCGTGTTCTATGTATTACTTAAACAGTGCATGCTATTTATGAAACCACTAGTTATGCCAGCAACGTACTGGTCGTGATATCTCATACGCACCTGCGGTGACACAGGATCCATTGCGACATACTCCGGTTCTGCTGACGTAATCGCCTCTTCCTCTTCCCATGTCGAGCTAGACAGTCGCGAAAATGTTACCAAAAAATCAATAAAGTGGTCAACTGTTTTTTCACACATCTGCTTCAGTTAATCATACGGCATGTTTTACCACCGGAATACTCACTGCGCATAGTCTTCCGTCGTCCAGCTTCGTCTCGTTCCAGGTTCCGTTGTTCCCTTCGATACAGATGGCCACGCATTCCAGCGCCACTTCAAGCTGCACGACAGAGTCGTTTCACAAGACGCTGACTCCCTCACAATATTTTCTAGGGGTCACATCTGAAGTCGTTGAAATCATCATCATCACGTCCGGTTGGGAAGTGTGAGCAATAAAAGACTGCTAAGCATGTTGCCACAAGGATGACTGAGAGGCTCCGCTGCATGTCTCGCACATGCGCAGCAAAGGGACGCTCGCGTGATTATCATAGGTCTCAGTGTGAATTTTCACTTGCGCGGAAAGCGGAAAGCAGCCATCGTGGCTGCCTGCAACAACCCGGCATTGTGCGACTTCTCCAAATTTATTGTGAGACCCCGCACAGGATCGAACATCCTCATAGTCAGCACTCCTTACGACGAGACTGCGGACGCCATACGGCACATCAAGAGTCTGACCTTGGAAAACAAGGCTTACGAAGTCAACGTCTACCTGGCGGCGCCTGAGGACGTCATCAGAGGAGTTATTCATGGAGTGGATCCAAACACACCATCAGAGGAGCTTCTATCAAACATCCCACTACGCACACAAGGGGTCGAGATCGTTCAAGCACGAATGTTGGGAAAGTCTCACACGGCAGTGCTAACATTCATAGGCCCCATTCTCCCCCGCTACGTCATCTATTACGGGGGAGAGACGGCATGTTACCTATATCGACCAACCCAACAGATCTGCCAAGACTGTCTCAAGGCAGGCCACAGAGCGGATGTCTGCCCAACACCCAACGCCAACGTATGTCGGAACTGCGGCCTACATGAACCAGAGGAAAACCACACCTGTGAAGCCAAGTGCGTGGCCTGCCAGGGAAACCACCCAACGGGAGACAAGGCCTGCAAGCAGCGCCTCAGGGCACATATCGGACGTTACAACAACAAAGCTAAACAAAGCAATAACAATCAGCAACAGAAGCCCCCCAAGCAGCACGTCAGCCGGAGAGATCAGCAGATCAAGCCGATGGAACGCCGCTGGTTTTCATCGGAGGAGGAGGAACAGCAGCTGGCAGAGAAACAGAGACCCCAGTCCCGATCGAGATCCAAGGGACGGGACTTGACAGCCTACTATTCCCAACAGAAGACACAACAGATTAGGCCCAACCAGCAGGGACCACCAGAAGCGATAGGGGCGACGCCAGACAAGCTAGAGCACGACAGCAAAAGGGTAAGCTGGGCTCAGGTTGCCTCTCCCACTGCTCTAAACGGGTATGGTCCTATTGCACAAGGCTCGAAGAGCAAAATAGACAACTGAAAATAAAACTATCAGAACAACAGAAACGCCTTAATAAGGTGGAACAACAACTACAACAACTCCTACAAATGGGTCAGAAGCAAATTGCCCCCCAACCCTCATCAATAGTATCGATAGAGCCACAACCGGTACAAAATGCTGTAAACACCTCCGCATCTCAACCTCAACAAGCGAGTGTACTCCAAACGCAACGGCAGAAACCGCTTACGCAAACTCTCGGACTTCACACTCAAGAAAACGCACCAAGCATTCTTACTCAAATGCAACAAATGATTAATCAAATGCAGCAGACCATGACACAACTAACCAAACAACTCCAAGACCAACAAATTGCCACGCAAACTTAATTTGCGGCAGTTCAAGAAGAATTCAATTCGAAAATCCAAATAATAACTCAGGGGGTGCGAAAACGCACGGGAATCCCCGATGACCCTCGACTAAAAGCCCACCGAAGGTCCGCTGGCATGACAGATCTCAGCGACTGCGAGTCAGTGGCGAGTAACGCTGATGGCTGCCTCCTCTAACCGGCAACCAAACCACCTAGAGCTCTGGCAGTGGAACTGTCGCTCCTTCAAGAGGAAACGCAGCTCCCTGCAGATGTTTATTCAAAATCAACCGATACCTCCGGACGTCATCTGTCTCCAAGAAACAGGATGCACAACATACCTCAAAGGATACCTCACATACACCCATGACACGGCACCTAAAATAGCTACACTAGTGGCCCCCACACTAACAGTCATCCCGCACGACCTTCCCTTCTGTGAAATTAATCAAGTTCTCATCGAGATCATCTCTCAAAAAAGAAGAAAGCAGAGTGTGTTTGTCCTAAACCTTTACAGTCCTCCAAGCAACACGCAGGAAGATTTCAAGCCACTTTTACTGGAATGCACACGCATAGCGGGAACGAACCCCCTTATTATTATGGGGGACCTAAACGCTGTACATACGGCATGGGGCTACCACAAGGACACCCCGAAGGGAACCAAGTTGTTGGAAGCGGCTGAACAGCTGGATCTCTGTCTTATGACGGACACCATGTCCCCCACTAGAATAGGAAACAGTGTAAGCAGAGACACCTGCCCAGACCTAGCTTTCACCAAAAACATAAGACATTGCACCTGGACCAATCTAGAAGAAACACTTGGCAGCGATCACAAAATCCTTAGCTTATCCCTAATGACAACCCGTATGGAAAGGAACATTGGCTCTACTAAAATAACAGACTGGGATAAGTTCAGACAAATTAGACCGCCGCACGACGGCATCACAACAATTGAAGATTGGGTTCAAAGCCTGAAGGATGCTCATGCAAAAACGACAAAAACCCCAGAAGTAGACAGACATCTCCTACATTTATGGGAAGCCCGAAAAAGTCTATTAAAACGGTGGAAAATGCAAAAATTAAATAGAAAACCTAAAATGAAGATAGCACAGGTTACGGCTGAAGCACAAGAGTATGCTATAAAGCTCTCCAAGCAAAACTGGGCAGATTTCTTCAATTCGCTGAAAGGTACCCTAAGCACGGCTAAAGCAGGGTCAATATTAAGAAGCATGATAGACACCTCAAAAACCAAAACGGCCACAAGAAGAACCCTCCACACCATAGCCCATAAATACCCGGGCACAGATGCAGAGTTGATCACCGCCATGCACAAGAAATACATAGGAGACCCTACTCCGGCTTGCCAAACTTCATATGCGGGTCAACCAAACCCCTCCCTTGACTCCCCCATAACACTGGCGGAGGTCTACTCAGCCGCCCGTACATTTACAAGAAACACTGCCACTGGAGGAGACAAAGTCACCTACGCTATGATTAGGAACTTAAGCACCGAACATCTGCAAGACCTAACGAAGTACATCAACGAAGAACTGTAGGAGAAGGGACAGGTCCCATCAGCTTGGAGACACGCGGATATCATCACCATACCAAAGGCTGGAAAGCCACCGGCTGTGGAGAGTCTCCGTCCTATCTCCTTCACTTCTTGCCTGGGAAAACTCTATGAAAAAGTAGTCCACCCAGGGCTCCAAAATTACATCAACGAAAACAACATCTTTCCTTCCTGCATGCTGGGCTTCCGCAAGGGACTCTGCACGCAAGATGCTTTCATCCGGATTAGGGAAGAAGCCATCAACACCATACCCCGAAAAGGCGAAAATTTCAGGCACTAGATCTCAAAGGAGCATTCGACAACATTGGCCACCAAACCATATTGCACGAATTAAACAATATCAACTGCGGGGAGAAAATCTTCAAATACGTGAAGGCTTTCCTCTCAGATCGCACAGCCACCATATGAATTGGAGAGATCCGATCACCAAAAGTACCCATGCCGAACAAAAGTACACCGCAGGGTTCTATAATCTCTCCAATGCTATTTAACATAGCAATGATAAATTTAGCAAAAAAACTGTTGACCCGCACTGATACTGGCTTTACTTTATACGCGGACGACATCACCATCTGGGCTACTCAGGGATCCTTGGCGCAAAAAGAAGAAGCTCTGCAAGCCGCTATAGACCTAGTCGAGGAATTTGCCGGGGAGAGCGGTCTTCAATGCTCCCCAGAAAAATTCGAACTTATCAGGCTACACAGAAGAAATTACAAGTCCCCAGGAGAAATTCAGCTCTCTCTAGGAGACCAGATAATTCAAGAGAAGGACAAGATCAGAGTTTTGGGGCTGTGGTTGCAAAGCAATTTGAGAGTGGATTATACAATCAAAACACTCAAAACCACAGTCAACCAAATTTCCAGAATGATTAGAAGGGTGACCTGGCACCGGAAAGGGATCAGGGAGGAGGACACCCTCCGCCTTGTACAAGCCCTAGTCGTTAGCAGGATTACCTACGGGCTCCCATATCACGAATTAGATTCACTGATAAAAGGGCCATTGACACTATCATAAGAGAAGCCTATAAAACGGCCCTAAACCTCCCGCCAACAACATCAACGGAACGTCTTTGGGCACTCGGAGTGCACAACTTCGAGGAGCTCTAGAGAGTCAGAAACAACGCCTAACAACAACACAGGCGGGTAGGGAAATCCTGTCAAAACTAGGGCTATGGCAGGCACTAAGAACTTCTGAGATCAAATCCCAAATTCCGACATCCACAAGAAACAACATCTATGTGAACCCGATACCCAAGCACATGCACCATGAGTTACAGAAGGGTCGAAGGAAAGCCAGAGTCAAATCATTGGAAAAACAATTGTCTAAAGACGCGGAGGTTGTCTACGTGGACATAGGGGCTTACGGCGAACCTGGCAAGTTCACAATAGCTGCAGTTGACCACAAGAAGAGGCCAATTATTCAGGCTTCGATCTATGCCAAGGATCCTGCGGAAGCGGAATCACTGGCAATAGCCATCACCATAAAAACACAAGACAACCAAAAGAAGTCATCACACGTAGTGACGGACTCCCAACCAGCCTACAGGGACTACCTGGCCGGAAAACCTCGCAAAAGAGCGTGTGCAATATTAGGTTCCATCTCCCAGACGCACACAATTACATGGACACCTGGACACGAAGGCCTAGAAGGAAATGAGGTAGCGAATGATCTAGCCCGAGCTCTCACAAACCGGGCGGATCCCCATCCCTACCTCACCCCTCTCCTAGGACCCTACGGCGACAGGCTGGAACACCTACGGTTAGAAAGAAGAATTTTCTCACCACCACACAAACAACTTCCTTCTTCGGACGCTATAGACTGGAGAAAAATACAAACAAACACATTCCCTAATCTTCAAATTTTAAATAAGATAAGCCAACAAAATACGCAAGTTACTGTCCTTGGTGCGGTGCAAGCCCCACACTCTATCACATCTCTTGGGAATGCCAGGACAAACCTGACCCAACGTTAATAGTGCCATGCCCGACACACGAGCAGTGGGAGGCGGCCCTGACCAGCGACAACCTGGACCAGCAAGCCTGGATTATCCAGCTAGTCCGCAAGTCAGCTGCTGCCAGCGGAGCCCTGGACTAGGGGCACCGACCACCCAGCTCCTGCGAATTTTTACTGATTATATGCTCATTAAAAGTTCTCTCTCTCTCTCTCTCTCTCTCTCTCTCTCTCTCTCTCTCTCTCTCTCTCTCTCTCTCTCTCTCTTATGGACATGGGAAGTATGGCAGTCTTACAGTATTTGGTATACATCAGCGCAGTCAGCTCGCATTTAATATGTCATGCCAAGCTACTCATGTGATAGACATTTGTCCTGCGCCCTAGAGTGACTTTTACTTTATTTGGCAAATTCATTTCTTAGACGGCTGATATTTGGTATCATCTGCAAAACGGGTGAAACAAAAATCGATTTCTTACCTTGCTGTTTATGAACGTCGTATTTACTTTGCAGTGATATGCAAACGGATCGTACGCTGGAAAGATAATGTTAAATACGCAAATCAGTATGCATACCGGGGCTTCCACGCCTCTCACAAACTACTCTATAGCTACTATCTAGTTATCACAAATCATTGTCCCGATATTAGAGTGTGTAATCAATATCCCAATATTGCTCCATCCCAATATTTCCCCGATGGTACACCTAACTGGCAACTGAGGAGGGCTAATTTGTGTCTCATATGTTATGAAGAACTTGGCGCGAATACTTTAGTGAGGGACGAAGAAAGGAGACACATTGATGACGACTGATTAGCCATACTATATAACAAGTCTTTTATTCAGATGTGAAGCAGTAACTATATGTTAAAGATACGATCACGCACAGAGAGTGAAGGTGCACATATCACGCTACGAGTTTTCAATCATATTGTAACGGGCCGCAAAGACGACGAAGTGCTATGCGCTAGGGAAGAAGAAAAGGTGAGGAGTGCGCGCGCAGAGCCAGAGACGACTGACTGCTGACACGGTGCCATAACGTTCCCACACGTCCCGATTTCACGATGGCCTTCAGTGTAACAATATATCCTCACAGAAGGGGGGTGAGCCCGGCGATCAGATATAGTATTCATATGATTGGTTTATAGGGAAAGCCGAGCCTTAACATTAACGCTACTTCCAAGAATATTGGCGCTCTCAAACCGTGTCCTGCACGTGCTGACACGGGAAGAAAAATGCAGCACAAGCGCATTTTTTGTTGTTGCTGTTGTCGCTACTTCATATATTTTTCGCGTGAACCTTTTTAATGGCTCCAGTCTCCGGATTCCCTTGCAGATCCTCTGCTCGCTTGATAATTGCTCGGCTTGGTTAAGCGGGGCTTATGTCGGGTGGTACTTCACATAAGATAATAACTTACTACTGTGTGTTAATGGTTATGTGTGAGATAACAGAGACACAAATTGAGAGATTAGTTATTGTTTTATAGGGTTTAACGTCACAAAGCGACTCAGGCCATGAGAGGCTCCGTATAGGGGAGAACTCCGGAATTTTTTCCCAGCTGTGGTCTTTTTTAACGTGCACTGAAGGTGGTATCCCTGCACTGTGCGATGTCAGTGTACGTTAAAGAACACATGGTTGTTGAAACTTCCGGAGACCTTCACTACAACGTTGCTAAGTCTGAGTCGCTTTGTGACATAAGACCCTATCCAACAAACCAATAACGAATCTCTTAACTTGTGCCTTTGTTATCTGACACATACGCATTAGCTACAGTCGTACCACTCGAGACAGACAATTTCTTGCTGCAGTGATGGGACCCCTACAGCGTGCACCCAAACACTTCTGCGGCAAGAATAGAGCCATAGAATCCCTGCGCATCCCAATGTTCAGCGCCGTAAGAGGACGATTTGACATTTAGTTCTTTTGATTTTATTTCTTTTTTTTTTTTTTTCATATTTCCTCTTCAGTATCGAGAAGCAGGCGGAGATCATGCCTAAGGAACTGCCTCTGGCCCCCCCCCCCCCCCTCCCCTCCCGCCTCCTGCAAGGCAAAAGAGGAAATAAAGTGAGATATTCTACTCACGTGGTCGCCTCGTAGTCGGTATTATGTAGGTAGTTCTATTGCTTTTGTCGCAATGCCCTTGACGGCAGACTCCAGCGACTATCTTTGGCCTGAAGCGCTCCTTCGAAACCTGTAAGTTCAGACGCAAACGTTATTAGCAGAGATCATTCTTTTTTTTTTTTTTTCTTTTTCGCGTGTCGTAGCCATACCATTTTCATATATGAGCAGTAATTCGTTGTTGACGATGCCTTTAATACTGCGTCACCATGATGGTGCTTAAAGGCCGTGTTCTCCAGAAAATATGGTGTCGGCTCTGTCAGCATGTCATGAGCATGGCTCTGACAGGTAGTAGTTGTCAGGTGACACGGTCGGCGTGCACTGATTGGTCAGCGGATTGTGTGAAGTCACGGGAGCACGTGGCATGGTCGAGTGGACAGGAGCTGCCGATCTCAGAAAATCCCCTCAAAGCGGAGCTTAAGTGTCCCCCAATATTTCTGTACTGTTGCCGAATTCCATTGTTGGTGCCCAAAAGTGGCATATTTTGTCGAAAAAGACATTGAAAATACAGGGCTGTCTCGCTTTGGGATTCAATTCCTCTCGGTTTTGAGTCAAATCCAGAAGTGGCATTTTTACATAAACTCATCGGTTGGCTGTGATAAACACTCTATCATAAACCTCCGACGAATCTTTTTCCGCTTTGGTGCAGTTCAAGATATATAATTTCAATGGCACTGCTTACGGGAAGCTTGACTGGATGTAATTAAAGTTCGGTGGGTCTGTTTAAGAGGTTTACCGTCTTAAAGCGACTCAGGCTATGAGGGACGCCTTAGTGTAGGGCCCCGTCGAATTTCTACCCCCTGGTGTTCTTAACGTGCAGTAAGACCGCGCCGCACGCGGGCTTCTTTTGTGCTTCGCCTCCACCTGAACGCTGCCGCACCGGCTGGAGTCGTATATCTGGGCCGCTCGGTTTAGTAATCGTGCGCCGAAGGCATAGAGCCTCCATAGCAAGAGGTATCGATGATCCTATGGTGGCTAACATCTTTTAACACCTACGCATTCTTATGTCCATTATAGATGCATTACATGCATTATATATTATATATATGTCCATTAAATATGCTCTATATGGCCGAATGACAGAAGTAATCCTTCTACCCTACAACGTCACGAATATTAAATAGTTAAAGAGGTGTGTAGAGAATTAAGAATGACGGCTGATAGCAGCCTAACTTTTATTACGACCGCGACGTCTACTCCACACGAAATATGTCTTACGAAAGGCTGGTAAATGGCTTGAGAACAATTAATATAGTTGGCTGTTTGACACGTCTAATATCTGTCCGGTTTCCGTGCCAAGTCCATGATCGTCGTGAAAGTTGAGCTTATTTAAGCGGACAACGTAGCACTCAATTTCAGTGCTGTTGTTTTGGGCTAATTCTACAGCTTTTTAACCAACTAAGCTTGCGGGCGATATTCCATATATTCTTCTATAGCCAACTAGCCATACCTTATGAGACGTATTTTTCAACATAAAAGCATTGCGGAGGACTTCGCTTTTTGATTTAAGACTTTATGAATTGAGTATAACTGGCCAGAGAGCGTCTCCATCGACTTTCATCCGCACACAGCCTCCGAATTTTCAAACCTGATTTCCCAGGTAGTTATGGCTAAATGCGACACTACATGTATACCGGTAGGTCTGGACACTACTCTTGACAGAGCGCGGTGAATTCTGGTAGTTGATAGTGGTCTTGAGAACTAAGTTTGGTGGCGGGTCGGTTCATGACATGCGTCGAGCAGGTTTTTTATTATTATTATTATTATTATTATTATTATTATTATTATTATTATTATTATTATTATTATTATTATTATTATTATTATTATTATTATTATTATTATTATTATTATTATTATTATTATTATTATTATTATTATTATTATTATTATTATTGAAGAGACCTAGCTGCGGTTGTTTCTTGCAGAGAAATGGCGCGGGAGAGGTTCATTGTGTTTTCTTTTATTCCCGCCTGGATTGTGACCGGAATCATATATATTGCTACCCTTCCTGCACTAAATGACTAATAGCTGCTAGCAATACAGTTCGATAGTACTTTCTTCTGTGTTCTGCTTTCTAGCGCTTCGCGTTCAGCATTCTTTCCCTTTTCTCTGTGATCATACCACTCAACACTTCAACACGAAATAAAATGACTGCTGGCGCCATACGCACAAGAGTGCACATATACATGCAAAAAGAAGCAAAGCAAGCGTCCAATAACCGCATGCATAAAAGACTAAAGTAAGCACCTACCAAATTTTCTCATGTCCCAAATGAATTCTTATTCCAGACTTCCCGCACTCGACAGAGAACACCACTATACGCTATTTCTGGATAAACACTCCAAAATCAATTAATCCGCAGCTTTTTTGTCCTCTTATTGGGGTACATTTATTTTCCGTCTTTTAAATAGCGAGTTTAAAAATGACTCTATGGCATGGAGGAAGGAAAGAACTTAGGAGAGGCCCTGACGTCATTCTTTTGAGGCCGGCGCGGCCGCGCCGCGAGCGAGTTTTCATAGCAACAGCGTCGCCGTTGCTAATGGCCCGGCTTGGCTAACCCTAAATTTTGACGTCACTTCCGCCACACTTTCTCCGATGCATTGGGAATGGTTGCTTCCTTCCTCCATGCTCTATGAGCTAGAGCTCTTTCATTCTGGGCATGCGCACTCGCACTCCACTCGCGATCCCTATTCCCCTAACCTATAGGGTCTCGCTAATTTGCACGCCCGGGCGTCGTTGAGGCTACATTTCGCTACTGCCCCAAAGATATGAATGGGGCCTGAAAAGACCGAGCCCCTTTTAAGAAGTGTCGATGATTAACTGAAAAAGGTTTCTTTTGTTTGTTCTGATCGGTTCTTACCACGCAAGGTGTTCCGTCTCGGACCATGCCAGACGCGCCGCTTGGTAGCGCTGTTGGCGCGTTTTCACTTGTGGAAGCACCCGTAGTGACGTTCACAAATTCCTTGTCTGTTTCTGCGAGTTCTGATGCGTCTGCTTCGTCGTTGCTTCGCGGAACGAAGACATCCATGTCGCTGTCGTCATTATCGTAATCGTAATATTCTCCTCCGTAGTCGTCTCCATCCGGAGGGCGCGATGCGTTGCACGCACATCTTTCTGCTACCTCCACCTTCGAATAAAAAAAAAAAAACGATACGCAGAAGAAAGGGGGCTGGACATCGTTCGTGCTCTTAACCTGGGCGCGACGTGACTTTATATTTGACTGTGACGCGTATTAAAGCATAAAAAAGATAATGATTCAAAGCAAAGAAGGAGGGATAGCCCACGCTCATTTCAGCTCTACAACCTTGAGAGCTGCTTTTCCTGGACGATTCCTCCACGCTGATGAAATACATGCGCCCCGTCGTAAGAGTACCTGTAAATACGTGGCTGCGCGCTATGGTGCTATTTGTTCGGCTTTATATATACGTTTTCGTCTGTTTCATCATCATCATCATCATCATCAGCCTGACTATACGCACTGCAGGGCGAAGGCCTCTCCCATATTCCTCCAGTAATTAACCCGGTTGTGTGCTAGCTGCATCCACTTGACCCCTGCGAACTTCTTAACCTCATCCGCCAACCTAACGTTCTGCCGTCCCCTGCTACGCTTTCCTTACCTTGGAATCCAGTTTGTTACCCTAAGCGACCATCGGTTATCTTCTCTTCGCACTACATGTCCCACCCATGACCATTTCTTCTTCTTAATTTCCGCTATAAATGTCGGTAACTTGAGTTATTTCTCTGACCCACTCTGCACGCTTCCTATCTCTTAATGTTACCCCTACCATTTTTCGTTCCATAGCCCTCTGGATTGTCATCAGCTTCGTCTCAGGTTCGTCTGTTTATCCGCCTTTATTCCACGAGGTATAGCGTGTTCGAAAAACATTACTAATGCACGAAATGTCAGCCGCCGGGCCCATGCCAGTAGATTTATAATCTGAACGAATTAACTGGCCATTATCTAAAGAGCACCGCTTATATTTTTTTATTTAGTGTTGTTTGATAACTATGGCCGATGGAAATTTAGTGCTTAACCTCGGAAAAACACATTTTATATGGATAACTATATTAAACTCAATTGATCTGTCCCTTCTGTGCAATTTCACTGAAATCAAGGTTTCACACATGATCAGTTTGCACGCACACACGCACACCATGTTGCATGCGGCGAAAAATTCAAGTCCGTCGTCATTCCTTCGTCAGCGCCTTTGCCGCTTGTTTAGAGACCGATGTTTTATTTGATAGCCTAATATCTTGGGATGCTTGTTTGTTTATGAAGTTCATGAATGAGATCATTTCTCATCAGCGCACCAATTACGGACAATACCACCTCTGTACTGTTTTGTTGTTTTGACGTGATAAGCAGCAGAATTTTGTACCGTTTTGTACTAGATGTTCTTTACCCAGCCATGTATGAAGCTTTATTTCGTATGATAGCATATAAAAAAAAAACAAGCAAGACATTACACTATGCACAATTTGTAACTGCGATTTCCTAAATAGAAAAAAAAAAAGGAAATGGCTGTCACACTAAAGCATTCAGTAATGAAATGAGAGTGGTCATTAGACAACGTAAACATTTACTGAAGCATCTATACTGCATGATGAATTTCTACTACAATAAAGACCTGCCTAAGCTGCCTGTATTGAGAGTGACGGTAAGACATACGAAAGACGACTTCCACCTTACGTTTTGTCCGACGTCGATGCGAGAAATCTTACACTGCTCCGGATTTGCCGGCGATGTGATCGGGTTCTCAGTGTTGCTCGAGTTCTCATCCTGAAGGTTTTCAGTTCCCACTCCTTCCCCGTCTGTACTGGTGGATGTTACCAGCACGCTCACATAGAGGGCTGCAAATTGTGATCGAAAATAGAAAGTCGCATTGAGTGCATCCTGCTGACCTTCAGTCGGTCCTGAAAGCGTATAAAGGCGTGTTTCAATTAAGCTTTATAGAAGAATCACAGGGTGTTTTTTTTTTTTTTTTTAATTGGCCCCAGGTATGGCTGCAAACAGGGCAGTGAAAGGTGTAGGGGCTGAGGACGACGGATTCTATGCGGATTTAGCTTGAGGGACACTTAATGATGTCGAGATAGATGGCAGATAATTTCCCTAATAAACACATGTTGCGGCCGTTGCGCTTAGCTAGCATTTATCTTCTGTATAAGACGGACACTTATCACATTACGCGCTTGTGTGCTGCTCTCTTTACGCATCTTTAAGCCGTCCCCGACGTTCGTCGAACTTTCAAAACCCTGATTCATAGTAGCCCAGCGCTCGAAAAGCCTGTTTATTAATAGTTTTATCTTGCATTGCAAGCTCTACAAAAGCGTTCGCTCAGTGCGAGCCTAAGAAGCTTGAAGGCTTATCCTTGCTCTATGAACACACAACACCTGAATAAGATATGAATCGGCGGCCTGATACTCTTCTTGTATGTATTTCTAAACGGTGTTCCTTTTCTTGCACATGGTGACGCATTTGGCTTCTATTGAACATCTCCATTGCGGTTGACAGAGCTTTGACACATTGACAGAGGACAGCAACAGAAAAGACGAAGACACAGGCGCTGAACTTAAACATTTTTTCCAGAACCGCCGAAACACTGCTTATATATCCAAAACAGGCGCAAACAGGTGTCGTCAACCACAATAGATCAGCACCAACTAGCCATATAGCATCAACTAGCCTGTTCAACTAACTTGTCCTATGGAACAGTGCTCCTTTCGCACATTTGATCAGGTTCTTCCGATATGCTTCTCAGACACTTCTCACAGCAGTATTGTGCACGTACGTTATGCTGACCTTTGCGCCAGCATGAATTATTATTATTTTTTTAAATCTTGGACTAATGTCAATCTTTTTTTCTTTTCGTGGAGCTCATATGTCTCACTGCCTGAACAACGTGTTCCCATTATTACAGCCAACCTTAAAATTATTTCATCATGTCCTCCCCGCAGCTGCATTTTCTTATCTTTCGCGAAATAAAATAAAAGCGAATTCAGTGTAAGTCAATAAAGGCTACACGAAAAGTACAGCGAAGCAGAGCCTAATCGTCAAGAGTTAGCCGATGCGTCTTTTTGCGCTGAGAGGTTTAATTTTTTTTTTAGAAGTATTGTTGGCGACCTCGACGTGGCATAAGCCTGTCGTGGAACGTTGCCTCAAGCCGTCAGGGTGGAGCCATCAAGAAAGATATCCGGTACATGAACTTTGCGTATGAGACACATGTGCTGCAGCGTTCATCAAACTTAACAACCCCTAAGCAGGCTGTCTGCTCTTTCTCGAATCAATTACCTCCTAACCAGCCCGTTTGCTGCTGTTGACGGGGGCGTCTTGGAAAGTTTCCATTCGCGGTAAGCCGCTCAGGTTACTGTGTGAGTGAATCGTGGTATTTGTTATCAGCATCTGATCACCAGCTGAATAGAGCAAGGGATCTTTATGTAGACATTAAGGCGCATGTTTGTTTTTCCTTTGATATCGAAAATTAGACTCATGCTGCATACTATATACTCTGTTGGGTATCCGTAGATCGAGTTAAAATAAAATGTGTACTATACTAGGTCTTATGGACGGCAGAAAAGAATGTTTAACATCAGTTGTACATAAGACAGCGTCGAGAACACAAACGATTACGTTAAAGTGCTTCGGAAATATGGCGTTTGAGGTTCATTATAAAATTCGGTCATTATGTAGAGCATACAGCCCACTGAGATTTCATGCTGTTTACAAGACCTCACAAGCGAGCTGATAATTTAGAAGATATGTTTAGAATATCCCACCTTCTCCATCAGGCTTTCGTCCAAATCCACACACGTAACTTCATGGAAATATGGATGGATGGATAGCAACTTTTATTCTCCAACGGAAATGGAGGCCCCCTACTCCCCGCCCCCGGCACTGAGGCCTAGAAGGTGGGGACTGAAGCATCCGCGTCTAAAGGATAACAAAGAGATTTTGTCTCTTCGCGCACTGTCCAGGCAGTGCGGGCTCTTTGCCGATTTTTGTGCACCGCCGAACTTGACTCGTGCTTGCAAAGCAAGTTGCCGTACCTGTATATATTTTTTCATATGCCTTCTCATTTGTTTCATATTTATCCATAAATTCGGCATCTGTTCATTCGTGAGTGTCTAGCTTTAGCCAATCTAATGCCAGATTGGGTTTTGGACTTTGTTGGATCTAGTAGGTGGCGTAGCAGGCCCCATGTCTTGGAAACGCTTTTGTGCCTTCCATTTCATCGCACCTGTCACGCCAATTTTGTTCGCGTAATTTTCGATTTGTTTCCTGTGTCTATCTAGCCTTCTGTAAAGGCTGCCGTTTCATTTTCGCTTTTTATAAGCCTACGTTCCATACTGTGTTTTGCCTCCCACATGTGGAGCCGTTTGCTGTCTACAATTTCTGAGGCGTCGTCGCCTCTTAGCGTTTTCGTTGCCTCTCCAACTTGTCTCTTGAGGACTTCCACACATTCTTCGATATCCTTAATTTTGCCCCAGTCTTTCTTTTTTTTGTTTCTCTAATTTCTCGAAAGTTAGCCCATTTCATAAACTTTAGTTGACGGTTCCCTCGCGAGTTTACGCTTTTTCTATGGGTATAGGCCAGGATAAAGTGTTCGCTTCCGAAGTTATGTTCCGTACAAGTCTACTGCGTTTTTAGGGAAGGTTAGGTGTAGGGAGGTGTCTGGCTTACGCTTTTCCCCGCCCTGGACGGACAGTCGGGGTCCGTATGAAGGGTTATAGCACTAGCTCGTGTGAGTTGTCCCATAACTGCCTGTCTTTCGCGTCTTGATTATATAGCGTACCCCCAATCCGGGTGTGCCGCGTTAAATTCTCCTGCTATTAACAGTGGGTTCGTTCCAGCCACCTTGATCGCTCTGCGAAAGAGGGCTCTGAAGCGCAACTTTCGGGGCTGCGGGATGGTGTATAGGTTTAGGAGAAAAATGCTGGGTAGCACCTTTCTCCCGCTTAAAATTACTAGCAAGATTGCCTCTCTCTTTAGAACTTAGGTCATGCTGTGTGTCAGCAATGTTTTTCTTGATGCACCGCACGTGACGTCATAACAGGATGCATTCATTGGTTCACCACCGTAATCTCGGGGAGAGTCCGGCGAGCTTCCCGGCGAGTATATTTTATCGCTGTAGAGATTTCGGTACGGCGGTAATGTTAACCACATTTGGAGCTCACCACATGTTTTTGTGGCTGTGTCGACCATAAACCCTGACTGCTCATTGGAGGGTCAAATTTTAAAGTTAAAGCTCAGCTACTTTGGTCATCTGATGAGAAGAGAGGAGTCGCTGGAGAAAGATTTGATGTTGGGAAAGGTTGAGGGTCGCCGGAGAAGGGGTAGGCAGAGAACGCGATGGTTAGATGGCGTCCTCGAGGCACTGCAGATGAAGTTATGTGATGTTAGGAAGATAGTGAGAGACCGGAAAGCGTGGCGTGACATGGTCCATAGGGTCACGAAGAGTCGGACACGACTGAACGACTGAACTGAACCTGTTTCATAGCACATTATATTTAATCACCCTCCCATGTGAATGGAAAGGCCCGAGTTGGCAGCTCCTGCCAAACGTAACGCAGGCAACCCTGTGTCCAGTTAGTTCTCGGACATGTCAACTGGCAGATACCGCATGCCAGCGCCATGCTCGTCATTTTTCACTCACATCGCCGGCCGCCGACGCCGAATTTTCGGAGAACGGGGCCTAACTTGCTCCAACAATACTTGCTCTACACTGCATGCGTGTTTCATATTGAAAAAGCAAAATTACCACCTTTCATCTGTTTGCTTCGCAGACATACCCACAGCCTATAGCCATACGTGAGTTGTTCCACTAATCGGATTCTAGCCATTCACCTATAGAGCTTATTCAGGTGACGTCATTGCAGCCTTTCTGGCAACCATGGAACGCAAAACGCAACGTGAGATAGGGGGAAAGAAAAAGAGAGAGAGGGCCTACGGCGAATCATGACACGGCGTCGGTGAAATCCGAGCTATGGTTGGACGGCGTTCCAAACGGCGTCTCAAGTATTCGACAAATCAGCGACACGCAGCAGGGAGGACGCTGGTAGACGCTTTTTAGTTTCGAACCGCCCAACATTATGGCGTATCCGCAGTACATGGTTGCCACAACCGCCGCCTGCTAAACCTGATAGTGAATAGGGTCTTATGGAGCGACCATGGATGCCCACATTTTGCCTCCACTGGTTGCCCTTGCAGCCACGAAACGCCAACGTTTGTGGACGCAAACTGAAAACTGTCAAATACACGCATGTGAGGTGCGTACCCGTAAGCTTGCAATAACAGTAGGCTGAGTTAATAAATGCCTGGTACTGAACTATCTCCAGACACACGCGAAAGTGCTGCGAGCGTCTGTTTTTGAAGCAGGCGAAATAAAAGCATTGCCGTTTTTAGAAGAAAATCTTTGCTTTGCCTATTTATTTATTTATTTATTTATTTATTTATTTATTTATTTATTTATTTATTTATTTATTTATTTATTTATTTATTTATTTATTTATTTATTTATTTATTTATTTATTTATTTACCGGACCACGAAAGGGAAATAAGTAAGAGAATAAGATTGGGATGAGGACATTTGGAAAGTACTCGCAGGTTACGAATAACAGCTTACAGGTATCACTCAAAGAAGGAAAGTGTATAACAGCTGGATCCTACTGGTACTCACCTATAGGGCTAGCACGTGGAGGCTAACAAAAGGGTTCTACTTATGCTGAGGAGAACGCAGAGAGCTATGGAACGGAATATGGTAGGGGTAACATTAGGAGATAGGAAGCGTGCAGAGTGGGTCCGAGAAATAACTCAAGTTACCGACATTTTAGTGGAAATTAAGAAGAAGAAATGGGCATGAGCAGGACATGTAGTGCGAAGAGAGATAACCGATGGTTGCTAAGGGTAACAAATTGGATTCCAGCATAACGGAAGGAAAACGTAGCAGTAGGCGACAGAAAGTTAGGTGGGCGGAGGAGGTCAAGAAATTTGCAGGGGTCAAGCGTATGAAGCTAGCACAGGAACGGGTTAATAGAAGGAGCATGGGAGCAGCCTTCACTCTGCAGTGGGTATAGTCCGGCTGATGATGATGAATTACGCCATACATTTACGCTATATGAGCGAGTGCGGACGAGGTCCATGAGTGTAGTGTTTGGCGAATCCACCAGCCGGCGTGGAAAGACCGAGATAATCGATCAACGAGAAGCCATACTAGCCCTTTGCCAAGATGCTTACCAAGCACGGAACCGAGCCAAGATCGAAGCGGCACTATAGTAGCAGCAGTGGCTGATGACTTACGCTCGTGAAACTTGGTTCAATTATAGCTGAACCTCTACATTTTTTTATCTTCTGCGCTCCCTTTTGTACGCATCAATTTGGCATTTTAACTAAACTACGGCAATCTGTCGTAAATGACCCAGTCGGCACTATTAATATCCTTCGATGCAGCAGCACCGTTAAGCATGCACCTGAGAAGAAAAAAAAAAACTTGTTCCAATCGCTGCACCTTCTTTGGTGCATTATCAGCCATCTGGTGTCTTTCCGGCCTCTGTAAAAGTTAGCAACAGGAGCCAAACATCTTACCACACAAAGCAGTTATCCGAGCGTCCCTTGCCAAGCTGCCTCCGACAGTTGCCCGCATTGTGCATCTGTACTCGACCGTGCTCCCTTTTCTCAGGCTAACAATGATCTCTTTGCAGACGCGCAGTGACGTGCCTCTCCAAATGCCGCCAGTCAACGTACGCTCCACTCCGTCTAAGTGACGAGCTCGAGGAGCACATGTAGAGCCAATTTTACTGATTTTCTCTCATATCCCAGAAACGATTGCAAATGGCGGGGCATGCGCTGCGCTGTGCACCGCGTTTATGATAATTCTTGAAGAACAATAAAACAGCTTTTTTTTAATTGTTGTTGTTGTTGTTTTTGCAATATGACAGAGTTCAGCTAGTTTTTTTTTTATTTATTTATTTACCGTACGTTCTTTAACACGCAAAAACGAAAGAACTGAGGCATAGGTTTAGGTTCAGCGGTTCGTCCAAATGTTGCATCACCAGCGCCTTCGTCATAACAACTGCCCTATAACTTGCATAATCAGCTACCCGTTTTTGTAGTCACACATCAGCTCATTTTATGTCTGCCTACAGTGGCCTCTAAATCGCACAGTCCTGCGCAAATCTCCTCAGCATTTTTTTTTCAATACCGTAACAGACCATAAGACACAACTGTACTCTTATCATGCCCATCTCCTTGTTCGGATAGTATTTCCACAGTCCAAAGGAGGCAATAAGACATGGGCAGGGCAAAGTCTGCGCTTTCTTCGCCCTATCCACCTCGCCATAACCAATTTCGTTTTTGTTTTCGTTCTTTTACTGCGCGGTCTCCCTTCCTCCCCGCACATACCCCAACTGCAGACTCACACGTATACGAATCTGTACCCCAAACATTTGTTTTTTCCCACCCGCTACCCAGAGAAATACCCCACCTGCCAACAACATCGACCTACACTCATTCTGTTTGAGCCTGCCCAAAACCACCTGGCGGCACTCCACCCATAACTAACCCCACCCTCTCCTCTTGGGAAGATGCATTGTTCAGCACGGAGCCGACCGAACAACGCCGGCAAATCGAGCGGGCTGAGAATCGCAGTTCCAAATGGAATTATGGACTGAGACGCATTTATTCCTTCCTGAGACCGCTTCATTAGCACCAACCCGCAAGACCAGCGACCTGCTTTGGCCGGCCTGCAGAATCGAGGCGGCACATGGAGCCCTGGACTGAAGGCTCCACTCAGGAAGATAACAAAATATGAAATTAAAGTTTTTCCTCCTCCGCCTCTCAACTGGCGGACTAACCTGGAACGGACCATTTTAATGCAACAGCGTTATTCCAGAGCCGGCGTTTTGAACGAAACATTGCGAACGTGATTCCGGCAGATCGTATGCCAGGCAGCGGCCGTTCACTGATTGGTCGTAGGGTTGTGTGACGTCACGAGACCATATGTGACATGGCCTATCTGACAACAGCTCCCAACTCAGGCTTTTCATTTTTTTATGAAGCGGTAAGGCGAACCGAGTCCTCTTTGACCCTTGCATTCTGAGTCTGCCAAGCATGCGCGTTCTTACTGCTTGGCCAAGCTGGGCTGGATGTCTACGTCGGGGGGTTTTCCCCATAAGTGGTAGCTTACGGTTGTATGATAAAGAGCATATGTCAAATAATAGAGGCCCGAATTAAAAGATTAAAGAACGAACGACAATCCGCAAGGCAAGATGGTAGACGGGAGTCATTAAAGCTTTCGCGCCATACCCTTAGAGACACAGCTTAAATGTCCAGCCCGCAATTTTATGTGTGGCACATCAGGCTGTCGCCTTAAAAGAGTATATGTTGGCGTATGTATTGTACAGTACTGTGAATATTTATTGTGAAGACTTTCAAAAATTTTCCCACCTCAACTACTATTTCGTTTGCTGTGAAAGTGCTCGTACGGAACTTGCACGTCCTGATAACGTTTTGCTGGTAGCAACTTTCACTCGAGTACTTACCTGTTTTGGTCACGCGGGAGGCAACTGCATTATCGTCAGCATCGAGATCGAACAACCATAACACTCCAACTACAAGGTGCCGTCAAGCAGCGGTGGTGTCATCCTTTGTTTGCAAAGAAAAGCACCAGGAAGAAAGCACCAAAGTGAGCACTGCATCGCTTGTGAGTCCCATGCAGACAACACCTGACGAAATTAAACTCCCTTTGGCGGCTACCCGGCGTTCGCAGTTTTCCGTTCCTTGTCCTTGGCAAGACGATTATGTGTTTGCACGAAGCGCGGCCAAACCAAGTAACTACCATTTGTCGAACTTACTACACGGCAAAAGTTACCGCAAAGCGCACGCTCCATTCGTAGTTTCATTGCAAACGAGCCAGAGATTATGTTCTCTGGTTCGATAGTTATTTAAAGTCTTCGAGACAAAAATGCACAATAGCGCACACGAGAAATCGTCCGGTAATGTAGACACTCGCGTTTTGTTCTCGATCTTTATCTATACCACATAAAATCGCCATTTTCGGTAAAAGAGGTCTCTTTGTGATTAGATTGCGGTACCAAGTCATTACAGATTACGTTCATTTGTACTGAATGTTTCTTCAACCGAAGGCGAGCTTAACAGCTTTTTTCGTCATTTCATTATTTTTGTCGTTATCTCTGCACTCTTCTCGTCACAGCCTATGCCACTCACTTCATGAAAGCAGAGCTTGGCTTTTGTATTTATATTCTGACTTCTTCTTGGCTGAGATCCTTGCGAAGGACTCAGCTCTTCTGAGTGATTGCTAGATGTCATTTCGCCTCTGCCGCAAATGTCCGTGGTCGTCTTTAGCATGGACTATTGGCGGTCCGCGTTGTAGCATGAGCAGAGAATACGATCAGCGGTGTTAAGTTAAACAGTCCTCTTTTGTTGTTTGTCTGTTTTGTTTTTCAGAAAGTTAAGGTCATTTTCTTTGCTTTTTCCTTAGTTATTTTGCTTTTAGAGATGTATGAGGATTTTGCAATTATGGCTAGTTTTCTGTCGATGCAGTGCACTGCATCGACAGAAAACAGAAAACAGTGCACAGAAAACAGAAAAACATGTTTTTGCGGTGTATTTAAATATCTCTACACATTCATCTCTGACTGTGCCAAATTCTGTCCAAAGAAGTGAAGAAGAACACATACTGTTCGATGCACTGTAAACTCAAGTACTGTATTGCTCTTTTTCTGTGAGATTGAGGTTTTGGTTATAGGGCTGTAGCGAAATGTAGGGACCTAATGAAAAGCGAAATGATTTGGCAAATTCACACTTGCTCTTTTGAACATGTGGGGCAGTTCCCTTCCCAACAAAGAAGCAAAGGAAAGCCTCTCCAACAGTAGCCCTTGTCCCTCCCCTTCTTTTTTTCTATTTCCTTCAACATTTCTGAGGTTTGTTGCTGACCTGTCAACCGAATGCTATTTTGTAATTTAAAGTGGGTTCGCAGTTGAAGTTCAAGTTAAGCCGAGCAATTGTATTAAACATATCACTTTATGCAATCATGCCACCACACATGATATAGGAACTATGGGTCCTCTAAGGATTTGTAACCAAAAAATAGTGCTGTTGCTTACCAAATAAATATATCTTACTGTTTAATGTTCACTAGCCCATCATTATAGTAACCCGAGGGAGGATAATGCTGATTTAAATTGAACCTTTTTTCTAACTTAGCTCCCGCTGCCGCTCAACGGCTTTGTATATGACGAAGGTTGTGGGATCAAATCACGGACAGGTCCGCCCCTTTTGGATAGAAACGAAATACAATACAACTGTGCTATGCAATCATAGCACCTTAAAGGCCCACTGTCCACCCTCCGGTCGAAAATATTTTCTTCCCCGGTGACTGTGAGACTTCGCCCCTAGAACGCAAGGCCGCAAAATGTTTTTGAAAAGAGTAACTAATAACGCAGTTACAGCCACCGCAATCAACCGATTCTGTCATGCTTCTCTCCTTCCGTTCCCTCGCAAAGGTTTTTCACTCTCCTGGCCGAGGTCGTCTAGCCTCCGCAAGACAAATTCCCCTTCCTCCTCCGCGTCTGGCGGGAGGTGGGGCTAAAGCCCCTTGATACTTTGAAAGTTACGCCAACGATTGAACTTTGCCGCCGCCGCGCTACCTCCTCGCTTCCTCCTCGCCCCTTGCGCGCCCCTTCGCTGAAGGCCGGCTCTCCGCCCGATTTCCTGAGCGACGATTGGTCTCCCTGCCGTTGCCATTGGAAACCGACGCGCGTCCGGCGTTTTCCTTGTGTTTTATTTTTCCTTCGCGCCATTTTTCCCCCAGTCTCTGCGAGCGAATATTGCGCGCTGTGCTTTTATTGCAGCGTGCAAGCTCTATGCCGTGCTGTTGCGCGTACAACTGCAGCAAGCGACCTGAATATGGTTATGCGGTATTCATGATATCTCAAGGCAAGCGTGACGGCTTGCGCACGAGTCAATGGATTCACAAGATTAGTCGAAAGACGTTTATTCCTAGAAACAACAGAGTTGTTTACGACGTCGAGTGCCTTTCTCACTCCCCGTAATAACGCGTCACCTGACGCTGCGTTTTTTATTCCTGCTTGCTGCTCAATATTTTTGCGGCGGCAGCATGTTCATTGCATAAAAATAAGGTTGTCCTCTGCAGCATGCTGAATATTCTGCGAGGCTCCAAGGCTCCATCATTTAACACGCTTCGACTTCTGTACAGTGAGAAACAGGGCGCTATAATCTGCTTTTTGCTGTCAGAAATAACTGGAAAATTACAGTCTCTCGATTGCATTTGTCGCGATTATGCTAGGATCCCTGGCCTCCTTCACTAAAAATCAAAATTCGCCCTTGTAGAGGAGCTAGCCTTTCCAGCTTTTACTTGTAGTGTGCGTCGGTTACTCGGGAGCATTGAATGCTGGCCCTGAAAAACTCTTTGGCAAGTAAACCCGAGTAATTGCGGGTAATCTGCATTAGTTAGGTCGTATGGCATTTTTTTTTTTTTCAATTCTTGAATGTGTCTTGCCATGCTTCGACGCACGCGTGGGTTAAAAAATATGCGTTCGTTTTATCAGGGATACGGCCAATGTGCAGGAGGTGTTCATATGATCACACACGCTTCACTTTGACCATGACTACAAGGCGTTGGCAGGTTACCTTCGCTTTGAAAGCTGGAGCTCTAAAAGCGCGATTCCGCGTATTCATTTATTGCGAGAAAAGTTATCCCATCGATGTCAAATCAGCCGGAATCATTGCATCAATTTTCTGTATTTACGAAACTTAAACAATCAATGATGATTATAGTTATTATGTAAAAATAGGGGAACATTTTGCGAGCAACAATTCTTAACACTGTAACATATTACTCATTTCAATTATATGCAAGATTTTTTTTTCACCTAGCCTGAGTAATTATCTCATCGCTCTATGTTCTAGCTACATTTCACTGAAGACCAGTTTGAGCCGCCAATATTACACGAACTCGAAAAAAAAAAAAAACAGACCAAACGCAGTTCCATCAATTTTCTCTCACCGACCTGTCCTGAAGTAAAGGAAGCCTCCTCGACAGAGACATGAACCTCGCGCTGATAGTAGTCAGTTATTTCTGTGGCTTGCTCTTTTCTCACCTCCATTTATGAGAAAACAAGAAAGTATAAGAATTAAAAGTCAATGTATAGTTGTCTCGTCAGATATTATGAGATAATAGAGATATGACTGACAACGTAAGTCAATGAAAATTGAAGTATATCAATGGGTCATGGGACGGCATCAGATTAAATAGTGATGGTTATGAATAGTGATAGGTAATGATGGTGACTGTTACGGATAATAATAGTAAATTATAGTAATAGGCCCGGATAGTGAGGTGATAGTGTTCGTTGCGGATAGTGACAGTTACGATAGGTCTCTGGCATTAGTAGATATAGTGATAGAT
Source organism: Amblyomma maculatum (assembly GCF_055883805.1). Taxonomy (NCBI): domain Eukaryota; kingdom Metazoa; phylum Arthropoda; class Arachnida; order Ixodida; family Ixodidae; genus Amblyomma; species Amblyomma maculatum. The sequence continues at coordinate 171,414,525 of NC_139346.1, read as the reverse complement.
AGGATAGCGATAGTTAATGAATTGGCAGTTATATGCTTTCTCATTTCCGCACGTTGAAGACCTATGTGCACCTTGTAATTTTTTTATTTGATTGTTGCGTTCAATGAAATCAAGCTCTTTTACACAGCGCATGAGACCACAGCATGCTTGCCCCAGAACTTCAGTGTATCGGCAATAGGGCCCACCACTTCTCCCAGTGTACCCTGCTGTCTTTTAACCACACGCGAAGTCAGTGAGGGGCCACGTACTCACAAAATTATTTAATTCCTCCATCAGCATCATATCAAGACTGCCGTGGTAAAACTGTTCCTTGCCTCGAAGCAGCAAGGAACAGCTCAAAATTTGATTTTATACAAAATTAACTAATGAACGCAGATTATCGCGGATCGCTAACTAGCACAGTGCCATTACACTTGGCCTAAGCTTTCCAACGGTATACGGTTCGGTGTTGCAGCTAAAATTTATATTTTAATTGCAATTTACTAACTATCAATTAATTTGGCCCAGTAATTGATTGAAATACATGTACAATTAACCAATAATCCAATCTCATGGTTGATCACGTGACATATACTATGCTAAGAGAGATAGCTTGACAGTAGCGAAATAGACTAAGTCCTGCTTTAACCTTCTCTAATCTTGAAGCTCAAAGCACCAGCCTGGATCGTTTTCTGAAGTTTTACCGCGGTGACAGATTTCACGCTCTAAAAAAAACAAACATAAAGTCAGAGGCAGTACTAGATTACGTGCACAAAGTAAAACCTTATCATAAGACTTAAAAAGTGTCTGTAGCACAGAACTCACCTGAAAGCTTTGTTTATCAGCATTCCCCATTCAAACAGTTCTAAGAAGAAAGCAATCAATTCATGAACTTTACTATAGGCATTCTCAATGCTTTTCTCGCAATTTTTCAAAAATTTTGTGCACTCCTGGAGCGCAGACCTGGCCCAAAAGCTCGCGCTTCACTCACTGCTGCGGCCGGCCGGCGGGCGTCAGGGGGAAAAAGCGTGTCGTGCGCAGCGCTCGCCGCCGCCGCGCGAGGAGAATCGAGGAGGAAAGCGCGGCGCGGAGGAGAGTGTCGCTACTTTCAAATTATCAAGGGACTTTAGGTGGGGCGTGGCTCTCCGCGAGCACGAAAAAAAAAAAAAACGGTCGAGGGAGCGGGCGCCGCTGGATTCAGTCTGGCCGTGGCGAGGGAAAAGCGCACTGCGAGCGGTAGACACCCATCCTTCTCCCGTCAGTCAGCGAGACGCACCAATGGACATCGTTCGCGGTACGTACGTCATCGCTGTGGCCCGTCGGGCCAGCGCAGGAAACGGGGAAGCTGGCTTCCCAAAGGAGAGCATGAGAGCGCTTTGAATTGTATTTTCGATGCTTTGCGGCGCGCGTGTCCCTGTAGCATTTTGCACAGACTATCTCCGGTACCTGATCGAAACACTGGGCTCCTTTGCTTAAAAGAGCCTTCCCTGGACAGTGGCCCTTTAAAGAATCACAGGTGGTCGATGTGATCGCTGGCGGTTGAAACTATAGTCTTGAGTGTTTCGTTGCACCACTCAGCCCACAGACTGCTTTGGGCCGTTGTGGTCCACACTATTCTCCTTTTCATGTTTGGCTAGCAGGAGCTGATTCAAATGACAGATTCCTCTGGAAGCTGCAGGGACTTCTGAACATTTATTTGCCTTGGCAAAATTACTCAGAAATGTCTCGGAACACACAGACTGATTTGGGCCGTTGTGGTCCACATACTATTCTCCTTTTCATTTTCGGCTAGCAGGAACTGATTTAAATGACAGATTCCTCTGGAAGCAGCAGGAACTTCTGAACTTTTATTTGCATTGGCAAAAATACCCGGAAATCTCTGGGAACCCACAGACTGCTTTGGGCCGTTGTGGTCCACATACTGTTCTCCTTTTCATTTTTGGCTAGCAGGAGCTGATTCAAATGACAGATTCCTCTGGAAGCAGCAGGAACTTCTGAACCTTTATTTGCATTGGCAAAAATACCCGGAAATCTCTGGGAACCCACAGACTGCTTTGGGCCGTTGTGGTCCACATACTGTTCTCCTTTTCATTTTTGGCTAGCAGGAGCTGATTCAAATGACAGATTCCTCTGGAAGCTGCAGGAACTTCTGAACTTTTATTTGCATTGGCAAAAATACCCGGAAATCTCTGGGAACCCACAGACTGCTTTGGGCCGTTGTGGTCCACATACTATTCTCCTTTTCATTTTCGGCTAGCAGGAACTGATTCAAATGACAGATTCCTCTGGAAGCAGCAGGAACTTCTGAACTTTTATTTGCATTGGCAAAAATACCCGGAAATCTCTGGGAACCCACAGACTGCTTTGGGCCGTTGTGGTCCACATACTGTTCTCCTTTTCATTTTTGGCTAGCAGGAGCTGATTCAAATGACAGATTCCTCTGGAAGCAGCAGGAACTTCTGAACTTTTATTTGCATTGGCAAAAATACCCGGAAATCTCTGGGAACCCACAGACTGCTTTGGGCCGTTGTGGTCCACATACTGTTCTCCTTTTCATTTTTGGCTAGCAGGAGCTGATTCAAATGACAGATTCCTCTGGAAGCAGCAGGAACTTCTGAACTTTTATTTGCATTGGCAAAAATACCCGGAAATCTCTGGGAACCCACAGACTGCTTTGGGCCGTTGTGGTCCACATACTGTTCTCCTTTTCATTTTTGGCTAGCAGGAGCTGATTCAAATGACAGATTCCTCTGGAAGCTGCAGGAACTTCTGAACTTTTATTTGCATTGGCAAAAATACTCGGAAATCTCTGGGAACCCACAGGAAATCGGGTTTAGAAACACATGAAGGAAACAAGTATTTATGTGCGTTTTATAAAATGGGGCAGGAGGTAACGAGCCATAATTATGGCACCATTTATTTGCCACAAGCGCATGCCGAGAATGCATAAATATGGTAAGCAGCACCATTTAAGGGTTTAGTTTTTGTTGAGAAGATCTATGCTATTCCAATATCCTATGGCGCAAGGCAAAGGGCAGTCTTAAAACCATATATCTGAGGAGTGGTACAGCAAAAAAAAAAAAGACAGCGAAAATATTGATACTTGGTCTGCATTCAGAACCTCAACGGAGCAGCCGCACAAGTGACATTTTTTTAGAATCATTAGAGAATAAAAGCATGAACACTCCTGAATCCCCTTTCCTGATTTTTTTATTGGCAAAAGAGCATTCCTTTCCTGCCACAAAGTGATGATGATGATGATCAAAAATGTCCTGTGTGACGGATTTAATGGGCTTCCCTGTGTATAACATGAAAGCAGCCAGTATTCTGTCTTAGTCAAGATGTGAACACCGTGATGTGAACACATGTTGATACATCCACATGTGTGCATACTCTTTCGCCTTGTTCTCTCTGGATTTTCGCAATATTAAAATATCACACTTGAAATGTGTGCATGGTATGAAATGTGATAGAGTTGGAGAATATTGCCATCCTGAGTTCTTTGTGTCTACAAATAAAGACTGTGCACAACACTGCTGTCTTCTTCGAGCAAATAAATGTTTATTATTTTGTAGACATTTGCTCTGCGTGGTTCGTTTCCTTTTTTCTTTTTTCTTTTTTACCATTCACCCTGAAGCAAGTACCATGCAACTAGTGGCTTGCAGCGTCCATGGCTCGTTCAATATTGGATGGATTGGATGAAAGTGAATTCATTTATATACGCTGTTAACGTTGCAAGAGTGAGAAAAGAGGATAAATTTTTAAAAAGTTGCATTAATGCAGCTTTTAAAGGAAACTGCGTCTAAATTGCAAACTTTCAGGTTGTTGATAAATGCACAACCACAATGGAAAGTAAAATTAGTTGAAAACTTGTAATAGCTATGACATAGCCTCCTTTATACACTCTGTGCCTGGTAACTCCGCGCTCCGCGGCCGTCGCCGCCGCTCCTCCTCCGTTGACTTACGCCGCTGGCTGCCGAGAGATGGCAACAGCGACGTAGGGTCCTTCTGTGGAATACTGCGCTACTTGATATACAGAGACAAATGGAAGACGACACACGACTGAAGCGCACTTTTTTTTTGCGCTTCATTCGTGTGTCGTCTTCCATTTGTCTCTGTATATCAAGTAGCGCAGTATTCCACAGAATGATCAATCAACTGGCCCCCGTGTTTGCATTATTGACGTAGGGTCACCCTCGTTAGGCGAGTGGGGGTGCGCCGTGTTGCAAAGCGGTGCGGATAGCCACGCGCTGCCGCTTTCTCGCTGTTTCGTGGACTGTTTTGCAGTGTGCAAGGTCATGCTTCTACTTTTCTCTGCCTTCGGGTGCTGCAGAAATACAGCATTGCACCAACTGGTAAGTGCCAGCTTTGCTTTGTCCTACCAGCGATCGCTGCGTAGTGTTCAGCTGCTTTGAGGCTTGTAAAAAATAGTGACAGCACCAAACACTGTGTTTATTAAGCGTCAATACTACAATAGTAATGTTAGATGTGCACCTGTTCTTTCTAGACTGCAATGCTAATTGCTTCCCTGCCTAGCTCGTCTGCGTAGTGTGTTAGATGTGCTCCTGCGAAGCTTTCTTTTTTTGCAGTATACGCTAATTACGAAATTTTTTGATAAAATAGAAACACAATATTTACCTTAGCTATAGCAGCGCATAGCCGGACAAGGACGAAGACGGAGGAACACGTAAGACGCAGAGGCGCTGATCCTCGTGTTCCTCCGTCTTCGTCCTTGTCCGGCTACGCGCTGCTATAACTATGGAAAACCAACTAGCCCGACAGCTTGTTTTCTTCAATATTTACTCATTGTGAAGACGAAATCTTTAAAGTGAGTTAAACCGAATCGTACAAAACCTATCTAAAAACTAAATCGCTGTCCCTCTCTAGCATCGGAAACCGCAAAACTCGTACTCAACCGCATTAAGGCCTGTGAAAAATAATGACAGCACCAGAAGTGCGTTTATTACGCGTCAGTAAGGTAATAATAATAATGAATGTGCACGTGCATTTTCTGGGCAATTCTGTGAAAAAATAAAAACACAAACTTTTGCCTTATGTGACGATATTTTTGGAGTGATCGAAACAGAAAGATGCAACGCGTATATTTGTCTTTCCTTGTTTTTCAAGTTAAAAAAAAAACGTTTGTACGACGCGCTGAATCATTGAAAGTAACAGCTGATACCAAAATTGTTCTCCTTGCAGATCTCAATGGCGTACTGCGATGCAGTTGTTCCAATCATCTGTAAATCAAGCTAGCTTCTGAAGGGCTATCAGTAACAGCAGTCACCGTGAACATTTTTTCCTACTTGCGGCAACTATTCATCACACCACTTCTACATGGTGCTCTTGTAGCACATTTGCTGTTGTGAAATGTGTAAATAAATGCCGATGCCTTTCTTTTTAAATTTTGTTTTATTGCAGCGTAGACTAGCATTGTAATTTCTCTATTACTATGGGCGCTAGCGGAGCAGTCATGCAGTTTTTCGAGCCATACGCAATTTCTTGAAACTGCCTGACATAATATGCCATATAGTATTGGTGTTATTGCCTAACAAGTATCATGATCACTTGCTATGCTTAGTGGATGTCTGCCTTACAAGTAAATTTGCTGAATATGCACAATTCATGCTCAGCAACAGTTATCCCGCTAGCGAATAACAGCGCTCCCGCCTCGCGCCGACGTTCGTAACCGTGCGCCTCGACCCTACGTCAGTGGCGCCCTCAACGAGGGAAGCGGCAGCGCCGCGCAACTTTACTCAACGGCGCCGCTTTATTGATCGCGTGGCGCGTTGACGGGCACAGAGTATAAAAGAGGCTATGGCTATGACCTATGACCTTGCTATGACGACACGCAAAAAGATTTTATTAACTGCTCCTAGATAGCGCGGCGATTCATAAGCACCCAAAAAGTGCATACAAAATTTTTTCACTTTTTGAAACGGAGTTTCGCGACTGGTATAATTTCAAACCAAAAGGTCTGCGGCTAGTAGAGGTAGAGCAGAGCGGCAGCAGCGGGGCCGCGGGGCAGCGGTGTAGCAATTCAGTGCTCACAACAATGGGCAGGCGTCTTGTTTAAAAAGAAGGCTATCGCTGTTTTCAGCAATCCAACCTCATGTTACCGCATGCATTGGCGCTGTAGCTTATTTGTGCGGTAGCTTGCTTGTACTGCGTCTTTGCCCTCGCTGGTTCTTATTCGTGTTTGCTCACTGCCGCAGCTGCACGTCGGACCACGATGCCGTCAGCCACTACGTCCTCATCGGTGAGTTCTGCAGCCGTTAGCGAGATCTTGGAAAAATGTTCTCATCGCTGCACACCGAAATGAATAGACTTCCTTCTTAAAAGCAGCATAGTGCTGTGTTTCTTGCTTGCTTTTTGACTGCAGCAAAACAACCAGCATGATGTTTTTCACGACGTCAGCTAGCTTGTTAACGTCTTCAAATTAGTCTCGACACACCACGAGACAGCGGCTGGATTTGTTCCTCCTGTTCGTCTCATGTGTCTTGGTGAACATCAGGGTACCCCTTTTCTCTTTCGAGTCTAGACGGAGCGGTGACAGTTAAGGAAGAGGTTGGCAGCTCGCTGCCCTTAGTCCCGTGTCTCTCCTTAGTGTACAGGCTGCTTGTCAAACTGCATTGCATTGAACTTCGCACAATTTACATGGGGCATTGAGGCTGTTAGGCCAGTATTACCAGTTTTCACTGAGCAGACAACAAAAAAAAGTGACTTGTGCCATTGTAAGCACGTATTAGTTAAACTGCCATAACAATTTTGTGCATTGAGGCAGTATTCATTTGGTGTTACTTCCAGGTGAAATACAACGTCAAGCATGGACGCTCAAACAGAAACAACACATCTACCTCTTCGAATGCGGCAGATGCATGCGGTGAGTTATCGACTTTTACATGATGAAACTGCTTGCTGCAGGTTGACAGCGCTTCTTGCCCTTTTGAAAGTCTCCTCGCGCCGGAGAGTTAATGTGCTCTATTTCGGTAAAGTGCTCGAAGTTGCCGGCAGTGAGATGTTATTCTGCGTACCACAATTCTGTTTGATTTTATTACAGTACAAGGTGATGTGCTAACCTCTGCTTCCAGATGTGATTGGCACGCGAAGAGGTAGGATAAATATAACGCACAAAGCAAAATGAACAATTTTGATGGGCAACCTCTGTGCTCTAGCCTGCATTTCAAATACTGTTGCCAAAACTAGCTAGTGCATAGCAGCTTCCCCTCAGCCCTTTTTCATTTTGTTTTCTGTTATACATGAATTTAATATGGCTGCTCTTTCTATACTAGTCCAGTGTAAATACAATTTGTTTATGCACTGTTCTTTCGTGGTTTTTTGTTATATTTTTTTATTTTTTTTGTGTGTGTGAACACAGCTTCAGAGTCTGTTGCTATGCAGAGGTTGGGCACAGTTGGGTTGGGAGAAGCTTTTTGAAGATCTATTGTGGGCTGTTCACTTAACTGCTCAGGTCTGCCAAACTTTGCACTTAGGTTTCACCGTACCTGAACAAGTTCTCTTGCTTTGCATGCTTTCACATGTGCAGTTGAAATTGGGCAGTGGGTGAAGAGCAGCTGTTTCGTATCGGGTGCAATATTTAACATACAACAGCTGAAGACTGTGAACTTTTAAACACTCTAGGCTAGAATGCCCTAATTTTGGACTGCTTTATGTTCTGCCTCTTTGTAAACAGTGAGATACAAAAGGAAGCTGCGGGCAGTTCTTCGCAAGAACAGGTTACTGGCACAAGCACTGGAGGCAGCCAAGACCAAGATTGTCGAACTGGAGAACGCCAGTGCCCGGCAACAAAAAATTGACAACCTGGCCTTGCCACAGGTGAGAAACACTGCAATTCGATGCTGCCGTCCAAGCAAGTGGCATGGCAAATAAATGTTCGTGGCTCTTCTTGGGCACCTGCCTGATGCAAAATTGTGGTAGTAATATGGTACAAACATGGCACTCGGAAAGTTTGTTTCATCTTTAATCTCCCTAATTTCTTAAGAAGCAACGCTGAAAGTTCTGTGAATATTTGAGTTGATAACTGCATCACTTTCCCTAGTCCTCTTTACCTGGCACAGGACGCAATTTGTAAAACACTGCTTGAGAATATTTTAATCAATTTCGATAAAACTAGAGAACTGAAACTGGGTTTTGACCATCTGTGATATTCCTGGATAATGACACAATGCCTACCATGTTCACTTTCATTGGCTAAACTAGCTACTGAAGCTTGTATCATTATTTGTTGAAAATGACCCGAACAATCTTTAAATTTTGTCCTTCAGCAAATGCAGATCTAATATTGATGAGTGTGCAAACTCTGGCATCACTTATGTAACATAGCTCATAGAGGGTACCCTGATTAAGGACATGAAATTGGAAATTTTAGAGTTATTGCTTTAACAAAATGCCACCTGGATGGAAATTTGCCTAACAAAATCTTAAGGCTGCAGAAAATATATCATGAAAGCTTCAGTAAAATTCTTGAGAGTAGAAAATATGCCGTTTTTACCTTTTAAGAGATCCTCCACCCCGCCATGGTGGCTTTTAAGGTGCTCAACTGATGCTTTTGAGGGTGCAGGTTCAATTCCAATGGCAACAGCTGTGGGTTTTTTTCTCTTTTTTTTTTTTTTTTTTTTTTTTTTTTTTTTCAGTGAAGGCGAAATGCCAGGCACATGTGTACTTTGCAATGTCTGTTTTGAAGCAATCAATATTTTTGTAGCCCTTCACTGTGGCATTCGTTATAGCCGATGTTGCGGTGGGATATTAAACCTTACAAACATTAAGTGATCTTCCGTTCTTTTTTTCTTAATTATAGTGCACAATTCAAGTCTACATCTTTGCCTAGCCGTGTCCGTGGGTTTCTATCCATCTATCAGTCCTAACCCTTCTGTCCACATATCAGTCTGACAGCATCTGAAAATTAAGTACACCTATCAGGATTTTAGAACTTGCGGAGGAATTGGAATTGTTGAGACAGCTTAAGCAACTTAGTCATATCCGCAGCTTACCTTTAAGAGGTTATAAAAGAAGACAGAGAGGTTTGTGAAGCAATATCACTTGGCGCCACTAGTGCCAGGGCAAAGCAACAGCAGTCCAGAGCTTCTGCTGCACCGAATCGGCATCGCAATCACCTTCATTTCTTGGCTCACGCCAGTTGCTTGCCAACATTTTGTCTGGTGCCATCCCTAGCATATGCTCGAGCCGAACCTTCATTGCCAGGCTTTGTTTGTCTTGGCTGGTCATATCCCTGACTGCTTGCCCGCAGAGGACAACCGGTTGACCTGAGGTCAGAGAGTTTCGCTTCAAGTTAACGTTAATCACTGGGTCACCATTTTGAGCAGCATAAGATGAATATACTAAAGAGCGAATAAAGGTGTGTTACTGGCAGTGGTTGGTGCGTGTGCTTGCGAACAAAGTGGCCAGCAGCCATGCATTCTTGTAGAGGGATAGTTTGCGCTTAGCGCAGATTAGACTGCAAATTTTTTTTTTTTTCTTTCAATCTCTTGCAGATCAAGAGCTGGCTGGAAATGGGTGTGCAGCAGATGCGTACTGCTGTCAACAACCATGCACGAGCCATCGGATTGCTGCAAGACGTAATGACTCCTGGCCTCGACATCACTCTCATCGGCATCACTGACCCAGATGATTCAGACAGCCAAAACCGGTGCTCTTTTTTTTTTTTTTTTTTTGCCCCTTGCACTTGTCAGGAAATGCTTTCTTTAGGATTTGAAGTCGTCACATTCTCTCTTTGTCTGGCCTATTTCTTGGATGCGATCTTCAGCTTTCGTTTTAAACTTTTCACAGGGGAGGTTTTTGTGTACTGTTTCCTTAATGGCTGCTTAGCAGTTATGTTTTATGGCATGAAAGCAGTGTCATGAAGGCCTCACGTGCATGCTTTTTTTTTTTCTTCTTCTTTTGCTATAAGGTGTTCGTAAATGATCCCTGTGCTATGCCTGTGGGCCAGTCTGCTGACTTTACAATTTATAGCACTCTGTAGCACTGTATAATGTCACACCTATCTGCAAAGCAACTACTTCGTCTTTGAAATGGCACAGGAAGGATGGCTCCCTTTCATAATGGAACTATAGAACAGAAAGTTGACAAATTTATATGGTGGTTGACAGGACTTGTAAGGCTTAGCATTGGCTAGATAAAACTAGGTATATACTTCATGCAAGATTGGCGTTAGCACAAACGAGAGCAGTTCATTCACGGCACTCTCGCAACTTTGATTGCTTTCAGTGCGAAGGTGTGCAATGGGAATTTTAACTCCAGCATGCACTGCTTGCAGGAGGCGCTCTCTGCACCCCCCAGGAAGGCAGGACTCTAACGAATGCAACTTCACTGTGATCCCTGAAGAAGACGAGAGCATGGATGGGTCACGAGGGGGATTCCTCGATACTACCTTGGTGGCACCCGAGGAAGACCTTTGCTCCAAAAGTAATGCTCTCTCCTAGTGCCTTTTTAAATGAAAGCCTTTCTAGGCTAATAGTGAAAATCGCGTATCAACGAGATTTGTCAGTGAGTGACAGATACTGCGCCTTTCCTTTCCTGTAAGCCAATTATAGAACGCCGGTGAAGTTTGATGCGTTCATTGGAACACAGTTGATTACAAATGACTAAAAATGCTTAGTAATGAGTAGTAAGGACTAAAAGGACTACCGATGACGTGTAATGACTACAAATTGCCAGTATGTCTAACGACGGCTTGTAATGACTGAAGTGCTTTCTCAGATGTTCCACTCTGATGCTTCACTCCTGCTTGCTTGCATAAGCAGCGTAACTCTCATATTAATATATATAGTGGTGGTAAACTTCTGCCTCTTAGGCTTATAAGCAAGCTTTTTGCTGACCTGCAAATGCCAAAAACATCAGACGAAGTCGTTGGGTCAAACTACGACCGTGGTGGTTGCATTTCAATGCAGCTGACAGTAGACGACGCTGGTGCGGTGCAAGAAGTAGGTGCACATTGAAGTACCTCGAGCGGTTGATATTAATCCGTGACTCCTAGTCTGTGGCAGTTTCTCCCTTCTGCCTTCATCTCTTCCCTCGCAGCCCAGCTTGAGTGTCCACCGGACAGTTTCTTTGCCTGTAATGGCCAGGTACCTTGGCTTTTGATGTACCATTGTACCACTTAAACTAGCGAAAAGTGCCCTGTTACCTCGCAAAGCTTCTGACAGTTTTGAACCACTTGGGACACCAGTTGATGTCAGCAAAACCTTTGTGCTGCAGCCTGTAGCATTGCTGATGTCCAGCTCCGAAGTATGTGACATATTCATTTGTTCGTTTGGTTTTGTGTAGTCACTGTGCGGAAGAAAAGTCGCAGCACAAGGTCAGGTCACAGACAAAGCCTCGAGGAAGAGCCTCCCAGCATCTTCGATGAGCCGCAGGTGCCATCATTTAAGGGTAGGTTTCTCTGCTTTTCTCTCCTGTGCTGTGTAGAAATGATGTAGTCTTTGCTGTGTCATCTGCAGTAACTCTTTCTCCAATTTCACTGTGTGTTGTGCTGCATTTTTTCTTGAAGGCTGAACTGCCCGGGTGCAGGTGAAAGTCATCATCAACAGCCCATTAACATGCACTGCAGGACAAAGGGCATTTTTCTGATTGCACCTTAGAGAAAGCCACGTGTCTAAGGACTCCCGATCACGTCGCTCATGTGCAAAGATTTTTAAAGCAAAAACCTTGTATAGCTCATGTGCAGTAGAACCTGGTGTCGTCGAGTGCAGACAGTGTTGCCGAAACATCAGATTGATCAAGCATGACTGCGATGTTATAATCCCGGGGACCAATCAGGAACCGGCGCCAAATTTGAAAGGGCCTCTTGGCCTTACTGATGTCACAAGTCAGAAATATTCGAATTGCCGCCAGATTTCTCTTGAAGCTTACTGCAACCAAAGGAAAGTAATTGTTAGATTAATTTGGACTGGGTGGAATCGAACCAAGCACCCTTGATCCACGAGACAAGCATGTTATCCACAGGCTACAAAGGCTCATTCATCAGCATTGAACACATGTGGACTTAATGAACGCGCTGCACTGCGCGTTCATGAAGTAGTTTTGACAATGACAGCGGTACAATAGAGAATAACATAAAATAAGCTGCTAAAAATTTCAAAACAAAAATATCTAAGTAATAAATGCATAATACCTTCATGCCTTCAGTAATAACAGTAATTCAGTTGAAGCTGAAGGTTGAGAAATACTGACACCAGCCAAGAAATTTATTCTCCACCCAACGTTTCAGAACCAGCTCGGTTCTTGCATTCAGGGTGACTGATATGCAAGCCAGCAGCCTTCGTTTTCCCTTTCTCAACATGTGGCGGAGTACACTGGTGTACATGGAAGGTAGTCTTCCCGAATCCTATTCACTGTTGCCGCTGTGAACCGGATGTAAAGTGATCCACCGTGTCACCTCTAGAGCTAATTGGGTTTCACGTTGAAGACGCTCGCCTCCTTGGAGGCAGTTTCAAAACCCAACCAGGCAGATGTCCGCCAAAGATGTTCTTATTCAAAACAGATTCTGGCTGATGAAATTGCGCTTATGGCATGCATACCACATTACTGTTGATACTCTGCAGATTTTTTGTGGCAGGCATGAAGACGTCGCGACTCGAAATCACAGAGTTGGTGTACAGTGTGTGGCACAGATTATTCCTTAAAATTCATTCCATCACGTAAATTGCACAGGTTTTCACAAATGACGGGAACAACGGAGCATTGTATTATGTGCTTCTTGTTTTATCTTGCATGTTAAGCAATTTACTTCTGTTTGCTTCTGTTTTGTCCTGGGACCCAGTTTTTGACGAGCAGGCATCACACCTGCTGACTGAGGTCACAGGCCAGGAAAAGAAAGTGGTCTGTGCTGCGGCTGTTGTTCTTCCACCTGCTGACAAGGTCAAAGCCCCCAGGTATGGTATGTGTGCACGCGTATGCATGTGTGCAGGGTTAGCAGAAGTGGTCGTCCCAATTTATTCTTGCCGTTTCTCAGAAGAGAGTGAAATTGAAGCTGTTCTGAGACTTTGGGACTACAATACATTAACCTGGATCATGCTACTACTGGTTGCCTCATAGTCAGTAGCGTTACTTTGGCTCGCAAAAATTTTTCAAGCATAGCCAGGCATCCTTGGCGGCATCCTTCCTTTTTTTTTTTTTTTTTTCCAATTTAAGTAGGCAGGTTATTTCCTTCTGTGACAAAAGGGCGAGTGTTGACACTCTTCTGTGTAAAGCGCTAAACTACGTAAAATTTGTCGCTGTGCAGCTGCCTGCCTTGCACAGCTTTATGCCTCATGCTCATTACACGATGTTGCATGACTTCCACAGTCTGCACCCCAGCATCCTCCGCACATCTTTCGTAGTAAAAATAAAAACTATTGGTTAAGGAGTCTTATTCTTTTAAGTGTTTCCCATGAAGCACTGGCGGCCGTATTCATTTGTTTCTGGGATGCAAGATCACAAATTTCCCCACCTTTTCTCACGTGTTTCTCAGAATAATTTGTAGAATGTTTCCTACTTAGAGTGACCCATGCCTTGTAGCAACAGTGATTTCTTTCTGCATGCCTACTGACATTGAGATTTTGACAGTACTGGTACACATGTATTCCTTCAGGCCAGGTGGTAGTTCTCTTAAACAAAGTAAAAAATGAAGCGTACGTTTCTTTGACAGATACTTCAGCTCATTGCATGCTGGTACTACAATAGAATGTGTAGCATCTCTTGCTTAAGATTGCTCATGATAGTTTGTTCCTTTTGTCCCCCATTTAGTGCAGCGCACGAGTACAGTGCAGCATTCAGCTACAGGCCCAAGATCCCGCGCACACCAAGCGATGCAGACAAGGATAGCAGCAGCAATAGCAGCGGCTTTTTTTACGCGCAAGAGGTGTCTGGCAGCCCACTGCTGTCCAGGCAGAGACTGTCCGACATTCCTCTGCTGCCCTGGCCAAGGAAAGCAGGTCTGTGCTACACACCTCCTTTTCCCAATTCTTTGTTTTTCCTTCAGTGGATTTGTTAAAGGTAATTCATGTTTAGCTTACATGAAAGACTCTTCCTAGCCCTCTGTAGCCTTTTAATGGGGAATTAATGCAATTTAACTGCCACTGAGCACTTTACGGCTGTAGGGTATGCTGGCTACAAAACTTTCTGCAACTTTTTCTTCGCCTCTGATCAAATTTTAATTGTGTTCTGTAATTATTCTGAATTTCCTTCCCCAGCTGCGGTGTTGCAGTGGTTAGGGCACACGACTGCTGTGCCTGAGGATGTGGGATCGAATTCCAGCTGCGGCAGCTGCTTTTCGATGGAAGTGAAAAGCGTGACTCCTGTGTTCTGTGCGATGTCAGTGCACATTAAAGAACCGTGGTCAAAATTTCCGGATCCCTTCACTACAGAGTCTCTCACAGCCTGAGTTGCTTCAGGGCATTAAACCCCACAAACCAACCAAACCTGAATGTCTCTAACTTTCAAATCTGCGAACGAAGAAATCTTTTGACTGTCGGCTTCATGCTCAATGGAGGTGCACTTGGTGTGACCCGTCGTGTTGCACCTAAATGTCTTGGGAAGGGCATGCTGGAAAAAGCGAGTTTCCGCTGTAATTCTTTGCGGGGGCGCTACCACTCTGTAGCAAAGGGACATCAAGACAGGCAGTCAGACACTGCGAAAGAGTGAGTCTGCTCAATTGACGCCTGTTTTCATAGTGATTGCTCTGCCTGGATGCCTGGTTCTGCTAGTTCTGCATGGTCGGTACCTGTGTCAATAGCATTCCAAATGCATATGGCATCATGCCACTGAACTCTTGTGTGCCACTGTGCAGCAACATACATCCCATTCGTCGATTACGAGGAAGCATACGACTCGGTGGAAACCACAGCATTGATGCAGGCATTGCCAAATCGGGGTGTAGATGAGCCGTGTGTGAAAATACTGGAAGTTATCTATAGTAGCTGCGCAGCGACCATAGTTCTCTATTAAGAAAGTAATAAGATTCCAATAAAATAAGGGGCTAGGCAAAAAGATAGTCTCCCCAATGCTGTTCACAGCGTGCTTAGAGGAAGTATTCAGGGACTTGGAATGGGAGCAGTTAAGGATCAGGGTTGATGGAGAATATCTCAGTAATCTGCTATTTGCTGATGACATTGCATTGCTGAATAACTCAGGGGATGAGTTGCAAAGAAAGATTAATGACCTAGGCAGGAAAAGCTGAAAGGTCGGCCTAAAAATTAATATGCGGAAGACTAAGATAATGTTCAGCAGGCTCTGAAAGGAACAACAGTTTACAATAGGTAGCGAAGCACTGGAAGTTATTGGCTGAATACATATGTATACTTAGGACAAGTATTAACTGCAGATCCAGACCACGAAGGGGAAATAACTAGGAAAATAAGGTTGGGATGCAGCGCATTTGGCAAGTACTCGCAGATCACTAGCAGCTTACCTGTTTCGCTCAAGACAAAATTATGTAACAGTTACATCATACCGGTACTAAACATGGAGGCTAACGAAAATGTTCCTAATTAAGTTGAGGACAATGTAGAGAGCTATAGAATAAAAAATGATAGGTGTAACATTAAGATGGGAAGCATGCAGAATGGGTCAGAGAAATAACTCGTGTTAATGACATTCCAGTGGAATAAGAAGAAATGGATACGAGCAGGACATGCAATACGAAGAAAGGATAACCGATGGTCGCTAAAGGTAGCAAACTGGATTCCAAGCAAAGGAAAACATGGCAGGGGGCAGCAGAAAATTAGGTGGTTGGATGAGGTTAAGAAGTTCGAAGGTTCAAGTGATGCAGCTAGCTCAGGACCGAGTTAATTGGAATAATATGGGAAAGGCCTACGCCCTACAGTGGGTATAGTCCAGCTGGTAATGTGCAGCAACGATGCAAGGAACGTCTGGTAATCGATTACTAGTAATAGCAGTTCCCATGGGATTAAAGATACCGGGTAGCCTAGCTTTAAAAAAAAAATGGAAGGACACTTAACCTCCGCTTTTAAGAGTGTGACTTGACAGTACTAAGAGGCATGCAGCTTCATTCATTGGAACATGCAAATCTTTGTGATGCCCAGGTGCACTTGTTACAAATAGCAGAATGGTGTCAGAATGACCACTTTCGCAATTTTTAACAGAAGAGACAGTGTCGCTGCTATCGCACACTTTGCCTTGCGGTTATTTCCACCTGCTGATCACGCTTTCATGTCTAAATATACGTGGCGGCGCCCGCCACTTCCTCGCTCCATGTATCTGCAACTCATTGTCGAGTCAGCGCAGTGCTTTCCACTGCGTGAACATTGTCGAAGAAAAACTTTGCATGTAACCCGGCTGTCATGCTGACTTCCCGGGGGAGGCCCCCTGCGGAAGAAGCAGGTGGGAACTAAATGAAGAATGGCAGGTATACTCCTTGCACTTAACCATATACCAGCAATAAACTAAAGATCCTTCTGTCGGCGCTCCCCACTAGCCATGTTTCCAAACTATCCGCATTATATGCGACATGAAAACAAGCAAAGAAGACAGCAAAAGCGACAAATTGATATCTCTGCTTATGCCACTGCGTGAAGAACTCGAGCTGAATGCAACGACTCGAGAGAAAGAGAGCCCAAATTTCTGCGATAGACACCTGGGATATACATAAATAGAGTTAGTTGGCCTATGCATAGATACATCTTTGTTAGAAAGGTCATGAACTGGCTAGAGGTCAGACAAAGCAACAAGCTATGGGGCATGTTTGTTTTTTTAGCAATTCTCCATTTCAAACATTGTCCACAGCTGATTTGTGAAACAGAAGACTGCATCCATACCATGGAGCTCTGCGAAATATTCCCGAGTATGTTGATTTGACCTCTGTTAAAAATGGCTGCATCAATCTGACAGTGGAAACAATTGCGCCCACGTGATCAGGCTCGTGTATAGCGCTCAAATTGAAGCCAATGGAGCACAGCATAAGAAATTTTAAAACAAATAGTGGTTTCTATCAGTAATCTATGCACTCAAGCTTTGCTATGTAGCTACACAAATGATAAAAGCCCAAAAGCACTGGTTGAAAGAAACTGCAAAGATATTGTGGACATTCAAGCCTATTCACCTCCGTACTCACAAATACATTTCTCTAGAGTGAAGTTCTTCACTTTTCAAAGAAGCTTCCAATTTTTGTATAGCTCTCATGACTTCGAAATGAGAAGAAACACTTGCTTCTCACTAAACTGGCTGTCTTGTGTTTCTTTTTTTTCTGAAAGCTGCTGCACACTGTTTTTAATTGCTACCCACTAGAATAATCTTTAAAGCAATTACTTATAAACAAGTTGAAACTCTTTGCTGAACACTGCTGTGTACAGAATTGCAAGCATGGCTGCCTTTCATTCACTTGGGGGCAGAAGTGTGTCTGACATTCCATGTACCCTTTTGAGTTTTGAGTTGGTATTGTGGAGAATATCCTTAAGAGGTCACTGAAATGTTACTTGCGGTGAACTTATAATGCAAGAAATTTGATGGGATTGATGGGATACCTATTGCTCAGTGGAATGCACTCTTACAGTCCTTGTGTACTGCTTGGCAAGAAAAAAGGCAAAAAAAAGAGCATAAATAGTACCCTGCTCAAGAGCTTGATTTACATTTTATTGAATTTTTGCAGCTTGTAAAATGGGGATGCAGAACATGCACTCTTTGTACAAGGGGCCTTCAGCACACATTAGGTACTACTGTAAGAGGGGGAGGGCGCTGCATTGTGGCAAGGCTTCTGCAGTGGTTGGTTTCTGAGCGCTCATTTAAGAAACTCTGACTGTGCCACATAGCTTGGTGTCAGCTAGCCTATCTTGCTTTCAGTGATTCAAATGTTACCTCATTAGTGAAAAAACAGCGCAACAACGAGACACACGAGAGACAAGCGCTGACTTACAACTCCCGTTTTCACCGTTTGCACCGTTTCACCGTTTGCATTCCCGTTACCCCTACGACACGCAGGCACTTTTGTGCACTTAGCCATCTGGCTAGGTGTCTAGCCCTAGCAATCCAGCTTTTGCCTTTCGTGTGGTGTTATCTTTGGCATAATGCTCAGTGCATTACTTTCTATTTGTAGTGGGCAATGCGAGAAGCACCAGGAGGTCATCACTACCAGTGGCTGCGGCTCCCAACTGCGATGCTGCTCCACCTCGGGGTAATTTTTCTCGCAGAAGTGCGATTTGCTATGTAAATGACATGCTGTCACCATTGAGCAATTGGGTTTGCACTCAGGAATGCCGCCTTCGTGAAATTTATTGCACAGAACTGTTGTCGTATGATCGCTTTGACCCTGCTTGTAGATCTAGCTTGTGTTCTGGGCTTCGAGCTTCATTTGAATTCAAGACCTTGTTCTTAGCTTTTACAGTACTGGTCTACCTGTGGCAGTTCTGCATTGTGTGTGTTTCACTCTCGGTCACATCTGACTGCCATTCTTTTCTTTTGATACAGTCGAACCCAGCTGTATTAAATTTGCTGGGGATTGCACAACGCTTCCATATTTAGATATATTGTAACGAATGGTGGCACAGTAGGTCAGCTTATCACTAACCTTAAAGCAAGAGTGTATCTTTCAGTTTCCTTGGAGCAACGTGCCACCTTCCTAGGTGCTGCAAGTGTACCACCCACTACATGTATCTGCACCTAAATGCTTCGTATTCATGTGGAAGGGAAGGGTTTTTCAGAATGAGCAACTGCCTACCGTAAAGAGGCCCTGTTACCTTCGCACTAGGCATATAGCAGTCTCTCGTTAAAGTTGAGCGGCATGCTGTTTAATGTATCGAGTGCATGGCAGAATTGAAATGTAATTTACTGTGTGACTTGCATACTTTTACACAGGAGTTTCAAGGGAATGTGTGTGTGCATGGTGACAGTTATTTATTTTCTGTTGTCACATCTTCACTGCCATTGATATCTTGTGGAAGTACCAAATTTGCATGAATGCAACATGGCTGTGAATATATTGAGAGTTTGATTTCATGTTAAGACCAGGTTCTCGGGAGCACGGCATCGTCTCCTGCAGTTTGAGTCATTTAAAGGGGCAGTTTACTGGCTTTATCGGCAATTGTTTTTTCACTTCATTCGAAAGCTCTCATCCTCAAATTAATGAATACCCAACAATGGAGCTGAGAAACACTGCGGAACCATTTGAAACTTATTTTTTCCATATGGTAGTCATGTTTTCTCTAGTCTGCGTCTGCAAACACTGGCGTCGTAGACACGACATACAGTTAGTATAGCAACTCCATGCAGCTCTATACGAGCATCAGCCCTTGGACGTCAGTGGTGATACGACTGCGCTGGGACTTTCGGGGTGTAGGCAAAAGCCCAGAACGCCTGCATTGCATGTGTTGCGCTTGCTGTGTTTTTGAACATAATTCCTAATATATTCCTGCTAGCTGTGGTGCGGTTGGTTGCGCCATGAGGCACAAAAAAGAAAACACCTGTTCTCACATGTTTCTTGCGGTCGAATAATGATGAGAGCGAAGGGCAGCAGCGTTGACCGCGACAAGTAGACCCTTTTCAAACTTGCATTGCACTTTTGCATTGAAACTTGATCAGTTCATTTACAACTCCGAATTTTCGCAGCTGCTTTTCAGCCACATGATGAAGAGCGTAATAACAAACGCCTGCAGCTCATGCACATTTTGTTGTATATACTATCAATTCATAAGAATTATTGACTGAATATTCCATGTGCGTATCTTAATCGAAGGCAGGAAACCCGCAGCGTGACATCCCATTTCCCTGCAGTACTGCCATCGTGTATGTTTGTACAGAAAAGGACACAAAAACTGCTGCAAAGGTAACAGCAGTTCCCTTCAGTGGTCACTCCAGCGCGATATGTCGCTGAAACAGGCCCAGGCGTCTGAAGTAGCTTTTCTCCGTTTTTCACTTTCGCGAGTTTCAACAAGTGACTCTTCATCATCGGTCCTAGAAAGCGAGTAAACTTCGTTAGGTTCCCAGCAAAGTCATTCAGCGTTATTTCTCAGATTCATTCTTCTGAAGGTCATTAAGAACCTGACGAACAAATTAAATATCCACGTACAACCTAGCTCTGATTGAGCAAAATGTTTAAGCAGTGTGTGTGTGTGTGTCTGTGTGCATGTGTGTCTGTGTGTGTGTGCATATGTGTCTGTGTGTGCGTGTCCCCAGTTTTATGCCCCAAAGTGGATTCGGCTAAGAGAGGTTCAAAATAAGTAGAATAAGATGACGTGCATTACAATAAAAATGTTCCAAGTATATTAAAAAAGATCGGCAAATCTTTTAAATTTTGCTGTAAGCGATCATGGAGAATGTTACATTTGTGGTCGTGCAGCTCTCCTATAGAGCAAAGAGGACGAAATAGAGCATTCTTCATGTATATATTAACCTGTGAATGACCTTGACTCGTCTGCACGATGAAACAGAAGTGAAACTTCTATCTATTGCGAAAGCAATACTACGACAGCCAGAGCGAGACCTCGGGTGGCCGCAGCTACGACATGAAGAGGCGTAGCTACGGTCTCCTCATAAAAAAAAATCATCCTGCCATGACATTTGAATTCACATTACCCCTATGCCACGGACAGGAGCTGCCAACTCAGGTTGCTCCTTTCATATGGAAGGGTGATATCAGAATCAGCCTGTCTAAACCGTTTGCATTCTCGTTACCTCTACGACACACAGGCACGTCCATACGGCTTGGTTGAAGCATGACTTTATATGTGGGTTGGTGGCTTACGGTCTCATGTCATACCCTTAAAGGATGCGCTTAAGTGTCCCCAATAATGTAGCACCTTACACTGATAGGGAATGATAGGGGAATAATGTAGCAGGAAAAAGAAGCTTCCACCGTTGCTTTTGCAATGCAACTAGGGTTAACCAGAGCTGAACCACAACTAATTTTTTATCGAGCAGGATAAAACAACTGTTGGCAGCACACTATAGGCGAATGTTACAAAAACTAAAAGATTGAGCTCTTCTTATTTGATGAAATTCTGTAACTTAAGTTGCAGGTACAGTGAGCTAGAAATATGATCTCTAGTTCCCTATAGTTGCCGGTAATATTAAGTGTTCTTTAGAGTGAAGGTGCTTGCAGCAGCAGAAAGCCCATCAAAAGAGTCTTCATATGGAAATACACTTCCAATCATTCATATCGATGTCGTCATTTCGTGCGCTAGCTATAGGAACAGAATATTCGCACACGCGAACTGGTTTCGAAGGTAGCGTCGCTTGGCGCAGTGTAGGCACACTGCGTTTTTGCCCACACCCCATGTCTCTGCCGATCGCAGCGCATCTTTGTTTACAAACATGGTGCTTGTTTATAAATACGTCTACCGTGCCACCTAAGTCTTATGCAGAATGTGTCATTAGCTAAGATGCATCGATGTTGTTAAAATTGTAATTGAGAGTACTAAAATAGCTTTCAATAGAATGAAATGAATAAACTGTTTAAACCCGGTGACGTTTACTGCAGAAGCCAACAACCGTTTCTACCTGTAGCAGTGCTGCTGATGGCAGCACCGCTACAAGTATGACGGTGTCTTTGGTTGTGCGATTTTTGAAGAATGTTAAGACACTGCTCTTCTCAAAGACCTCCTGGCTCCGTTAATGGCATATGGATGTTGGATAACAAAACAGCAATCCAGTTAGTCTCATGGATGAATATAGATAGTTAAACACCTGGTAATGACCAAGCACAGGAAACATCTGATAAAAGTTGTGGCTGTCCACAATTTCATCAGTAAGGGCCCCTTCATTGCGAAAATGCACTAAGCTGGGAGAGTTAAGGAAAAGATGGTTGCAGCTTAAATAAAATTAGCTTATTTGGTGATTTATGAAAGTCTAAGAAGAATAAAATTGGGCATGGATATGTAGGTACGCATCGGCGACATCTGTTTGTTTTTTGTTCTACTTTGTATTCTGTTATCTTCATCATTATCCTGCACTTATCAACACAAAAGGCAGATTTCCTATGCTTTCCAAGCCTGTGGCTCCTGACTCCCTTCGTATTTATGATCCCCTCATTTTCTCTTTTTTTTTTTCTGGCCACAGTTTAAGCAATTTCTCTGTAAGGTTACCTTTCCATGATTTTTTCTTCAGAGATTTTTCTGCACCTTTCATCTTGCTTTACTACACATGTTGGAAAATGCCGTTTCTTATGTTTGTAACTCATGTACAGGGTCATCCACTTTTAGCTATAACAAGGTCACTCCTTTCAAAGCAACATTGCGTTCGATGCGAGCGCATATCGAAGAAAATCTATACAAGCACAGACGGACACGGAGGTGGTACTTCGCATGGCCAGCCACTTAGCTTTACTGCATTGACATGTCGAATGCAATGGCGCTTTAAAAGCAGTGACAGTGTTATAGCTAGAAGTGGACGAGGCTGTACTTCTGCAAAAAGAAGACTGTCTGCTTTTACACTAGGTACTTCAGAGAGTATGCTGGACATTTCAAGGTTGAAACTGCCTAAACTTGCAGTGTTCGTTGAGCCAAACCTTCAATTTTTAGCAGTGTATGAGATCAGTGCATTGAAACAGGCCACCATAAGCCGAGCACTAAATAAACATAACAGGCTTTCAGTGCCTTCGGTGGATATTGCATTTCAGTGTTGTTAGTGTGTGCAAGTGTGAAATCGGGTAAAAGCGCAGTGGAATGTCGTCTACAGCTTTTCATTCTCCTTCCTAACATTCAGATGTACAGCAGTCTGGTTCGCGTGTCACCAGGAAGAGCGGCAGGTTGATGGAGCTGAGGCTTTCGGACGCTGACATAGGATTCATGGAGCCACCCGCCACTACGGCACCACCTCCAAACAGTGATGCAGCATCCCCCGAGAAGAAGGCCGCTCTTGCTGCACAAAAGGGTAGCCCAAACAAGGCTAAAGTACCACACAAGAAGTCCTGCATGAAGCCTCAAGTACCAGCAGGCAGTAGTGTAAGTTTCCGTAGTTTCATGCCCACACCTTGCTCACACTCTTAGGTTGCAGTTGCCTGATCTTTTCTTTTTTTTGTTGCGAAAGCAACACTACAACAGCCAAAACGAGACCTTGGGTGGCCGCAGCTACGCCGTGAAGAGGTGTAGCTACGGTCTCCTCATAAAAAAACCAACCTGCCATGACATTTGAATTCACGTTACCCCTATGCCACGGGCAGCAGCTGCCAACTCGGGTCGCTCCTTTCATATGAGAGGGTGATATCAGAATCAGCCTGGCGGAACCGTTTGCATTCCCGTTACCCCTACGACACGCAGGCACATCTATACAACTTGGTTGAAGCGGGACTTTGTATGTGGGCTGGTAGCTTACGCTCTCGCGTCATACTCTTAAAGGATAAGCTTAAGTGTCCCCAATAGTGTAGCACCTTACACTGATAGGGCGTGATAGGGGAATAATGTAGCAGGCAAAAGAAGCTTCCGCCATTGCTTTCGCAATTCAACTAGGGTTAACCAGAGCTAAACCACAACTAAATTTTGTCCTAGGTTTTTTTTTTTTTTTTTTCATTATTAAGAAACGTATTGCCTATAACTTCATTTATTGTTGTGGCTGCTGGTCGCTGCTGCATGCCATAACATTCTGTCATAACAGAATGCGAGAAGCTTCATTGTTTATCTCTCCTGCTTTTTGTTTTTCTTTGTCACCTCAAGAAGGCGCCCCGCTTGACCTTTGTCGTGACCAAAGCGGCAGAGGAAGCGCAACAGGGAGGCACGGGCGACACGCTTCCTTCCACTGCAAGCACCACTGCGCCATTCAGAGCAGACAATGGCAACCCGCGGCTTTCCAAACACACGGTGCCCAAGAAATCGCATGGCAAAGCTAGATCTTCGGGACTGGAACCTCCTCGGCAAAGTGGTACCCTGGTGAATCCAGAGGCAATGGATATCTCTGCCGGCTCCTGTGAGTAGGCTTCTCCCAGTTGTCCACCGTAGTCTTGTTGTACCTCTGGTGTGCATGACACACAGGCAGTGGTATTCAGGTATCGAGGATTGCTCCATGGTCCATGAAATAGCATGCTTTGCAAGCTGTGTAGTACATTCATTTGTAGACAGTCCTTAAAGCTGCACGCTATGCAATAGTGTTTTGCAATCTGCTCGTCATCTATACTTGTAACACATTGTAGCCCAATTGACTATGGTGTGCCACTGTTAAGCACGAGGACACGAATTCAGTTACAGCCGTGCCGGTTGCATTTGAATGAGCCAAACTATTACTATTACTGCTCAGAAAGCAAGCCAAATAGTGTGTCTTTCCTTTCCGTATATTGTTGACAAAATAAATCTTGCAAATGAAGTCGCTTTTGTCGCAGCGCTGTACAGGTGCGGACATAAGTAAACAGAGCACGCTTTTTCGTTCAGATTAAAGTTACGCCTTCTGCACTGGAGGTAAGAAAACAATATTTGTCCAAGTGAAAGGGTACTGGCGTCTACAACCAGTTTGCACATACCACAACTGCCAGTTTCAAATATGCAACGCGCGAAATATTTTAGAAGGAAATTGCATGCTCCGTTCACTTTTGTCTGCTCCAGTACTTACTTCAGTAAACTGACAGTGAAAGTCTGCTGAAAGTATACAGGGTGCTTCAATCAGAAGGCTACTTTATTCAGCATAACATTAACGTTGGCGATGTGCATCAGCATACAATTAAAATATGTTTATTAGCAGGCTAGGTAACTAATATTAAGTAGTAAACTTTTTAATTATTACTGTTAGACTCTTGTTTGCATGTTAGGGATAACCATAAATTGTAGCATTCATATCAGACATCAAGTTTTCGAAAATACGATTCTTGTTGGCGCTGCAGCGTGAGGAATTTTTGAGTAGCACTTGTGAAAAAGCACTGTGATTCCATACTGTGACCTTTGGCTCATTGAAGGTCAAGTGGCCCGTCAGGTTGGCCTTAGCTGATATGTGACATAGTGAAGCTTTCACTTCAAAAGCCATCGCATATTGTTATGGGGCAGCAAGCCAGAGAACAGAGAGATGACCGATAACTATGAGATGATTGTAATGAAATGTGGCGGGCCTAGCGTGAGCGCTCCTGCCCTTGCCACTGCCCGCTTCTTCTTCCTCATCCTTAACATTATTATAGAGGCGTAGTTCTGCTAAAAGGGATCTAAGGGCTTGTACTTCCGATTGTAAATCCATCATTTCAGTTCAGATCTTTTTTGTGTTTGAACCGTTGCGTCAAGTGTTGATTGCAATCAGTTCACAGAGTGGAATCTCATGATGGGACGGGCAGACAGCATCGTGGCATAGTTGTGTTTGCGTGTCTCGTTTTCTTGCGCAAGGGTACCGCATGCGCTGATGATCCTTTGCAAGCAAGCAGGTGATTAAGAAGTGCCCACTGTGTGTTGCAGGTTGTGACTGCATTGCGAGATCCTTTCTCGCACGCCACATGCCCAACATGCTCCCACAGGGTTGCCACGATCATTATTAGAAGATAGGCATGTTCCGCTCAGCTGAGTATGGGCGCATTCAGGTGTGGAGCGCATTGATCGAGGTTTGCCTCAATGCATCCAAGCAAGCAATTATCAAAGTTGCTCATATATGGCCTCGTAATTTCGCACCTATTGCTGCCTCGTCATGAATAACAGTAGCCCTATTGACACAAAAAAAGAAAAACATTGTAATTTTAAAACATTTTATTTTTAAAGCATTCCAATCTATACATCTTTGCAACGAGGGCTCCCTGGGCGTCTCCATATGTGTGCACATAGCGCTAGCACTGTGGAGACGGCAGCCGAACCCATGAGGAGGCGTTTTGGCATCCTCCTCACCCAATGCAAAGGTCTATAATGTTGTTTAATTTCCCCACATTTTAGCAGGCACTCTCCGCTTCTCAGGTCGTCGACATACTCCTAGTTGCTGGGTGATAGAGATCTCAAGCCAGCTTTGACAAAAACTTACCTCGTATTTGCTCTGTCTTTGAGTATGAATATGCAATGACTTGTAAGCCTTTTCCGCTATGCTGTGGAAGTAAGTACTTAATATTCAATCTAAAACAATGTGATGTTTTTTTTTCTCTCTCTCTCTCTTTCTTTCCCATTTTAGCGGCAGATGAAGACAGCGGCCCGCGAACTTCAAGTGGTCGTACCTCTCGGAGGGCTGCACAGGCCAAAAGCTACAAGGAGCCCAGCCTGCATGCGTAAGTCTGTTTGGCCATGTAAGCCCGCTGTCGTGGTGCATGGTCTGTATTGTGAGAGGTGCAGAGAAGCTGGCCCAGACAGCACAACCTGCCTTGATGGCTCTCCGGCTTTGGCATTTGGCTGCTGATCCCAAGCTGGTAGCTTCCTTCCTGGCAGCAATGGCAGTGGTGTGTTTCGATGGAGGCGGGTGCAAAACCGTCGTCTGCTGTGCAATGCCTGTGCACAATAAGGAATCCCATGTGGTTTAACTTAATCCCGTGCCCTCAATTCAAACTATTATTTAACCAGAAAGGAAGGCAGCGGACATGAGAAAAAGCTGCAATGAGCTTGACGAGCTTGTACAGGCACAATGGCAGTGGCTCAAGTAATACCGAGGGCAAAACCAGATAACTTACAGGCAGATACAAGGAATCTTATACACAAACACAAGCAGGCAGTTGTAATAACAAAAATTGGACAACATTAGTCAGCCAGACAAGCTCAAAAAGAAAGAAAAAGCTGGGACGTAGAGTAACCAAAGTTAGCAGTGCGAGTATTAACAATACTGAATGCAATACGGTGCAATACTAAAATAAATAATGCATATCAATGTTGTCTGCGGTACATATGCTTACCTGCAAATGAATTGCACAAAAAATGTCTCAAAATATGTAGAAGGCACTGTAATTACATAACACCTAATATTTGGATTCATGTTTTATCCTTTGCAATGACGCATAAGATGTTACTGTACACGGATCACCAAGCAATATCCACCTACAACTGCTGAATAATTTATAATTCAAGTCTAGGTAACGTGACTGCTGAAAAAATAGTGATATAATCGTTCCTGTGTCAGTTGATTTCACTACAACGCTCAACAACAGGAATCGCAACAAGTGAGGAGTCGGCGATTATATCACTATTTTTTCAGGTCATGTGTGACCTGGACTTCATTGGGATGTCGCAGCCATCTCTCGGCTGCTGAAACCGAAACCGGAGAGAAAAGATTCGATTAACAATCATTTAATGCTCATAGTTGGCAAACTCTTATTGATCTGTATACAGGGATGTTTCACAAATCATTCACAAGAAGAAAAAGGCCACCAAAATTTGGTGTCTATACTCCTTTAAACTTTGAGGAAATTCCTTAACTTGGCTTTAAAACTGGAGCCTATTTAAAAGTGACGAAAGCAAATAACATGGCATCTGAGACCCATACATAGTTAGTTTGTGGGGTGGGTGCAAAACATTTTAGTTCAACGCAGGGATTGTGTTGATACGACCATGACAAGCTGCAACAGTTTAGTTAAGCAATGTTATGCTTGACTTCTTTTTTAGTGCTGAGTGCCACCTGAAGAGCTTTTTCTTTTTTTATATAAGAAGGCTGGTGCAGTATCTGAAGGTTAGTTAATATGAACATTTGCCATATATGATGACGGGAGAGTCGTTTGCACATGACTATAGGTTTAAATAAGAGCAGTTTGACTGAAGCTGGAAGAATCGTTTTGACAATTCGAAGGTCATACATCTTGCATGTGAAGATTATCTTGCGAAAATTGTCTAATAGCTGATTCTTGGCTACATATACTTCAGGGCAGAGGCATGGCTTTCACGAAAAATCACAAATGTTTCTTGAAGATATTCCACAGCAATATACGTAGTATAAGAAACCTGAACTTGCTTCTTGCCCATCTTTCCCAGTGCCAAACAGGTTACGGTGTCATTGCAATATCCGAAACCTGGCTTGGAAAGGGTTAAGTAGTTGTAACTCCTGGTTATGTAACCCTTTCACGTCCGCCCAACCGAGAGAGCTAACCACTAATCAACACAGACTTCCTGAGAATGAGTCTATAATTTTTCATATCTGACATAAGAACGCCGGAGGGCCTAGAGGGTAAGAACTGCATTGGGGAGAAGGAGGCAATAGTCAACAGCAGCAGCGCGACTGAAGCGCACTCGCCTGCCTTGTATACGTAGCTGCGTGAGCTTACAGCTTCATTCCCCATCACTGTGGGCGGCAACACACAAGCTCCTAGTAACTGGCAAGGATCCCGCTCTTCGTAACTGCCGTTTGCACATGAATGCGGAAAGTATGTGCTGTCGTGATTAAAGTGTGTACTGACACAGTTTGATTTCATAGTGTGAATAGAAGGTATAAAACATTTAACACAACGTCCAACTAGGCTTTTGCTTTGAATTCTTACAAATTTCTAAGTACCCTCATTATTTTTTGCCTGAAAGGGATTAAACGAATCCGATTACACAGATTCAGACTACACAGCCTTGAGTGTGCTGAAGCGATAGCTTCTGTAAGCAGCTTAGTGAAAAATTCTCTAACCTGATGTTTTTCGTATGAACTGATCTGTGAGCACTTGCTGCATACTAATAAACCAGGAACTTTTTCAGTTGCTTTTTGTTTCATACATTACTTCCCGGCAGCCTCTGCCTTTGCACTGTGCTAAACGGTGCAAGCTCCGCATGCTTGGGGAACCGAACGGTTATTTTGCCAGTACTATGATAACAGACTTTTGAAGTGAGCATTCCTTGTTAAAAGCTACAAGGAATTCAACAAAAAGTAAAATCTCTTCCCTTATTTGAAGGACTTGTGACAACATTGCTGAAAGAGTCAGTCAAAAAGAGCACCGCGATGTGGGCGTGCAATAGGCGAGGCAAATGAGAAAAGCATATCTACAGGAGCAAACGAGTGCATCGCTGTGTTATATTTGACCTTTTATCAGGCATAGCCACATTGACTCGAGGATTTTTAAGGTAGTTCAGAAAATGAAGTCTGAGCACGACGATATAGTACAAGCCGAGCTGCCGCCCAACTTGTGCTATCGCCTGAGCGAGTGTCGTTGGTCCAAGATACGACTCAAAACAGGCTCAAAATTTAGCTTTTTTAGTTTAGAGTGTTGCTAAAATACACTGTACACTAAAAATGTATTTTTGATGCCGATAGTCCTATATACTCCCATGTTAGCACGCGATACCTAATACCAATACACAAAATGTATTGAAAGGAACTATCTAAGATTGTCCATGATGAAAAGAACTGCAAACAGCAGAGCGGGTGCATGCCTTGCTTTTATCACTTTTAATTTTACCTCCCCTGTACGTACAATTAGCTCTTCATAAGCAGTTTCAGGAAGCAGAATTCCTGGGTAGTCATGGCATTTGTACTCAGCTGTCACTGACATGCAGGAGCCAAATATTTTGTCGCCCGGTTTATGGGCTCTTGTTACTTCCTGGTATATTGACATGCTTTATTTTCTTTTTCTTTCAGGAAACTCCGGCGCCCATGAAGTGTGCAGGGATTATCTGCATTGTACATAACTTTTAATTTATGGTATAACTTTTCTTTCTTTTTATTACATTTTAGACAGTTTTATACACCCATGCTATTGTGCCAGTCACAATTTTCTCTCATCCACGCAGACTGCTAGCTTTTAGCTGCTGTGTCATTTTATGTGACAAGGACTTGGCGCATTCGCCAATACAAACAGCTCTCTCAGAATGTCTCATTGCTTAGGCACGGTAACCGTCAGTTTTTTAAACGTTTTATCGTGTGACTGTTTTACTATGTTCAGACCTGGTACAGAACGATCCAGCGGATCCACTTTGTGTATTGGTCAGATTTCCTAAATGTTTGTTACCACATAACAAGCAGAAATTTGTGTAGTACAGTGCATTGTTAAGCTATGCTCAAATGGTGAAAAAGGCAGCTGCACAGATGATACACAGAAGACACGCACAGCATCACAGACACAGACGGCATTATCATTGTCTGTGTGTATCTTTTTTCTGCATATTGTTGTCTGCTCAGCTGCCTTTTTCATAATGAGAACTTTGGGTGCAGTGTTATGTCCACTTTGTTAAACACTTGCTCCGAGCCACCGGCAGTCGAGCTGTACACATCCACATTGTGCAGGACCACGTAAGCTATGTTGGAAGTTGTAGGTGACAAGTGTCTACAGCTTCAGGAGATAATGCTAACACGTGCACTACATTGCTGTCTTTGTTCTTTCTGCAGAAGGGAACAATAAGGCACACTAGGCATTCTCAGATTTGGTTGTTTGAGGGTGGCAGTACCCTCATTCACTCAACCTCCTTAGGCACCTTTTTGCTTGTTTCGCTTGCAGAGCATAAATTCTTAGCGCAGGATTATTGCACATGCCTGCTTGGCTAGTCTTTTGAGAAGTATCAGTATTTCATAAACATTTATCTGCAAGAAGCAGACTTGTGAAATTGTGTCAACAGTGCTTCGATCTAGTGACAATGGCTGTATATCTCATGCTTCACAACACTCCCTAGTATCAACATGAATCGGTTGGTCTGTAATTTCTCGGTAATTACTTCAAAGGCTTCTCAGTGTGCTGACCTTGGAGGAATTGTGTAATCAATAGATTTTTCCTGTGCACTGCACTTGTTCAGTTCCATGCATATACTTCTAGACGATAGTATAGGTCGTGTACGCTGTTGTGTTGCTCCAAGCAACAGCGCCACGGCAGCCGCTTTTCATTGGAGGTGAAAAGCAAGGTGCCCATGTGGTGTGCGATGTCAGTGCACGTTAAACCCCAGGTGATTCAAATTTCTGGAGTCGTCCACTACGGCGTCTCTCATAGCCTGAGTCGCTTTGGTACGTTAAACCCCATAAAGCAAACCACCAAACAAGAGTACCAACAGAGTGCACCGTCGGCCTTTTTGTGTATGTACATGTGTGATGCATCTGGCTCAGTGGTGGTGGACAAACTGAGCTATCCATGGTCTGTGCTTGGGAGCAGTGGCGGATGTCTGCAATGGCTGCCAGTTTCCAGCAACCACTTGGGACTCTTGCCTTCGAAAAAGAATGTGGAAAAACAATGGAAGGAGGATCAGCAAAGAGCCTGGCAAGGAGGACTTCGGGGAAGAGGGACTGTGGATGCAGAGAGACAATGGAAAGAGTTTGAACTCGGGCACTAAGAGTAGAAACTGCATGGTGACTGAGAAGCATAACACAATATGTAGGCGGCTGTAAATAAACTGTAATCTGTAATTAATATAATCCAGGTAAATTTGGAGAAAGATTTCAAGAGAAAAGAACCTGCAGTTTACCTGTATCTACAGATGAAAACTTCTTGTGTCTTTTGTTTGTATATCCCTAAGGCAGCCTCATATTATGATGCCTTTTGCAGTCTATCGTTACTGCTCCATATGCATTTTGTTCATACTTGGTTTATGCATTAGTCTATTAACAAAAGCATACATACAAGAGTCCTTTGCAAGCATGCCAGGACAACACTGATGAATTCACAAACTCCACCTATTGTCATGTAACCTATACAGATACAAGGCTGGACCATTTTTCATGCCTTTTGCTAGAAGGTGAAGGGGCCATGGTAAACAGTCTTCACCTAAGCATCTCTACAACGGGAAATTTAGGACTATGTTGCAGAGAAGCACAGTTCCCCGTCAGGAGACTGCTTTAACACTGTTAGAGAGAGGAAGCTCAAAACTCTGTTTAAGGTTACTGGTACTGAATAGCAGGCTTGGCTCTCCGGACACCGTTGAGGTCGCAATTTGCAGAAGCTGCCTCAAGGTTCAACACTGGGGAACAGAGTGTTGTGGTGCTTTGCTCGTGGAACTACATGTGAACCAAACCAGAGTGTTGGTCCAAAAATGCATGGAGAAGAGCCTGCACTGTCTGGTCACATCTTAGAGCAACCATACAGATGAAAACTTCCTGCAGTCAACTTAAAGGAAACTAGGAAAAGAGAACTGTCATAATTTTGTGCATGAAGGCTATTAGCTTTAGTTAGACCCAAAGTCTTGGTTTGCTACAAATAAACTTTCAGCTTTGTTATGAATCCTCTTTCCTTGTTTCCTCTTACTTTTTCTTGCCACCACACCACATGCTGTCACAAGGTCTCCAGGAATAATTTTCTGAACTGGATTCTTGTTACATTTTAACATTCATGAATTGCTCTCTGCAATAAGAGAAGAGCGTAATACATATCTCTGTAGTAATTAAATTAATTGTCTGTTTAAATTATGGCAGTATGCAAAGCATATTTTTGACAGGTCCGTTTCTACAGAATACAGACACCAAATTATGTTAATTTTTCTTCGTAGAGAACTGGAAAACTTGGACATAGCCATAAATACAGATTTCACAAAATCTTTCACAAATTCACAAAATATGAGTAACGTGTTGTGCATTTATGGTTCAACACACAAAAATAGTCAAGATGCGCTATTCTTATCCGCGTGAGATTCATCATGTATAAAAATTTGTTTAAGGAGCTCAAGCTTTACATCAAGTGTAGAAAGCATGAGATAAATTGAAAAATTATTTACAATTTCAATAATTTCAACAAAATGATAAAACCAAAGGTGATAAAAGACTCCTATTCCACTCTAAGTAGGCAATGCAAGGGAGCCTAGCCAGCACTACAGTAATGGTGGATGTCAATGTCTTTTCAGCAGAAATGGAACGAGAAATTAATTCTGTTCATTGCCGCTTTCATTTAATTTTCATCTATGACTGGGATCTTTCTTGAAATTTCATGTTTGTCATTCTCATCTTTAATGTATGGTTAAAATAAAAGCGAGTACACCACACCCAAAATTGAGCATAGATAATTAGAAATGGCATCAGGTACAGGTGTCTGCAGTGCTGTTCCAACTGCTTACCCACAATATTTTTTCCCACCTATTGTTTTTTCGCACTTGAACTCTATGCACACTAAGTGGCATTGAGTACCTCTTAGGCATATTGCTACTGGTTTTGCTGGACCCAATATCCGTCTTGTAAATGAGACGTCCAAAGTCATGGTTTCTCTTGCTGCTAATCCATGACAGCCCATCTTCAGCTGCAAAAATAAATTTTTATATCTAGTGGTTGAATTAAAGTAAGCCAAACACAAGAAGGCTTCATTATGCATGTCAGATCTGGAGTTGTGCATGTAAATTGATACATGAATTATGCAGATGCTATCATGTTTCCGTTAGTTGGTTGATTTATAAGATTTAACATCACTAAGCTATTCAGGCTGTGAGAGGCAACATAGTGGGGGGCTGCAGAAATTTCGACCACTCCGGGCTCTCTATCATGTACTGACATCACGCAGTACACAAGCGCCTTGCCTTTCTCGAACCTTAAAAAACGGCTGTCACACCTGGGATTTGATCTCGTGTCCTTGGGTTTATCCTGGAATTTGAGGTAGCTAGATCACTGCACGAGACTTAGATGAGGTAGGCCCCCTAAAGTAGCCATAGCATTGGACTGTTAAGTTGCCTAGGTATCTCAGCAATGCATATGGTGAGAGAGCAGAGCCGAAATAGGAAGGATGGTGAGCGAGTGATTTATGGACAATTCAGATACGAGCATTCACTCTTAGGGTAGGCAAGGCACTAATAGCAGCATATGTAGCCTGTAGAGTTGATTTTGTGATGGTGTAGGTCACGGGACAAGAGGCCAATTGGTGCTTGTTGTATGCGAGTACACTTGTGTCATCCAAGAAATGCCAAGAATCTGGCTTTAGTTTATACCTCAGTGTGCTGTGCTATAGGTGGCATGAAATTAAATACTATATTAGTTAACCACAAACTATTACAATTCCTGTGAGACTGAGGTAAATGTAATGGGTTTGCAAATATACTGGGGCAGTACTGCGGCCGGAACTTATAGTGCATAAGTTTCATTATTAGTAGCCTTTGGCATCATTCACCAATCTCAGTAGTATTTCAGTGAATTACAGACCACATGTATGCCCTATAAGTGTCACAGCTCATGATACTTCAAATGCAAAGCATTTACGGCACCACTCGTGAGACTTCATGATGTCCATTGCAGCCATGACAAGGGAACACTGTCCAGATGTGTCTGGAAGAAGTGGAATTGATTGAGGCCATCACTTAATGCACTTAATGCAAGATTTAAAGTTCTCGCACTAGACTTGCATGCCGTTATAATCTTATAAGTGCTGTCATTTGATGCTGCAGTAAAATGTGCAGTATAAAAGATGATTTTGCATGAATGTGCACTGCTAATATCGCATTGCCAAGAAAGAGGCCTCTTGCAGAGGGAAAAGAACTTGACACAAAAGTATCAATTGGGTGTATTGGTTGGTTTTCCAAAGTAATACTGAGAGAGAAGACCCCCCTCTAAACTCTTAAGTGGCACCGATATAAATATACGTCCTTGAGTATGCTCGGAACATATTCCTGTTGAGTGCTTTACAGTTTATTCACAGTTCACCTTGTGTACAACTTGCAAAAGCCCTATAAATGCTGTTCAGTTCAAATATGTTTTAATGTATGCCTGAGAGAAAGAAAATTTTACAGAAGCAAATCTTCAGGTATATGGTAGAGGCACACATGGATATGACAATCTTGTCATCCATCACTTCAGCTTATATGTTCAAGGCGGCTTTTGCGTATTGCATAGGAATGGCAATTTTGCACTTCAGAATAAAATCTAATTGTTTGAATCTTTTCCCTACCGAGGCAAATAGTTTGCAACAGCAGTATACTAGAAAGAACTTGCACATCACGGATTGCATAAAACTCATTAAAAAAAAATAACATCCCATGAATAATTTGTGCATCATGTGAGCTCAAAACTACTCAAAGAAAAGGTCCTCTCCCTTTTTGGCTGAAGCTGAATTCGCAAAATTTGGAACACATGAAAAATAAGCTGTTTACATTATATTTGTAAAAACAAAGGGGATGAGGAGGGACAAAAAATTTACACGTTTTTGAAAATGTTTTTCAGCTCCTATCTCCCACCTTTAATAACAAAGCTTCAACTGTACCAAATGGCACTGCTAAATGTACGAGGGAACATTAATCATCTTATTGCAGCTCGAACAGGCAGTCCACCTCCATTGGCTGTTGAATATTGACACTACATTGCTGATAACAGTAACTGCCAGCGGTCAAAGTGATCTGGGCACCATATTCTTTCATGCACATGTAGCTTAACTGCACTAACACTTGGTGTGCACGAGACCAAGCGCGTGCAAAACTTTTCACACAACTATCAGAAATTTTAATTCAATCAGCATTGTGTCCGCACCTACCCATGCTCCAACCTTCAGTGCTGAAGCACTTGAAAAGGCAAATCCAAACATGCTACAGATGGAACAAAGATGGAACAAAAAGTATTGCATAGCTAGCTAGCACTGTTCCTAAAAATGTATTTTATGTGCAGCAGCATTAACAACCGTTAAATGATTACATATCCTCACATTAGACCACACTAAAACATTTACCAGTGTCCCTGGAAGCCAGGATCACTTGGGAGTCAAAATTAGTAGCATGAACAGAATACATATCCCAACCACACTACAACCTGGAGTAGAAGGAAGAAACTATTTAATGCTCGCAAAACACGTACAATCTGGTCTGCTAAATAAAAACAGCCAAGTGTGCCTTCACCTCTAAGGCTCCTGCACACACGAAACAAGGTTGTGACCTCTTTATCACAGTCTCTTGAAATGTCATTGAATGCCTAACTTCGCAGAAGCACAAGCTACATGATCGTGCTGAGCCGGCACTTTTGCAGTCTCGAGCAGCCATCTTCAGACTTTTCGACCTTGTAGAAATACTCGGCAAGTCCGTTACGCTCACTGAGGATGCGAAGGAACTCTTCGTCATGAGTGATGACAATCATCTGGAAATTGCGCTGGCTCATGCGCACCTGTACAATCTTCGCAAGCGACAGCGCAAGGCCGTGTATGTTGCTCCGATCCAGGTTTGTGGTCGGTTCGTCCAAAGCCAGTATGCC
Organism: Amblyomma maculatum; assembly: GCF_055883805.1. Taxonomy (NCBI): domain Eukaryota; kingdom Metazoa; phylum Arthropoda; class Arachnida; order Ixodida; family Ixodidae; genus Amblyomma; species Amblyomma maculatum. The sequence continues at coordinate 171,378,684 of NC_139346.1, read as the reverse complement.
ACAGTTCTGGCAGAAAGTCTCGGCAAGCGCGAGCCTAATGATGAGCGACGCGAGCACTTTCTGTCCTGCGCTGCAGCGGCAACGCATGTCCTGCTCGACTTTCCCTTTTATCATGACAACCCGGTAGTTATATGTGCGCCTAGATGACTCAATGCCCTTGTCATCTGTGTCCGTCTTTATTTGGATGTAGTCAATGTCGTCGCCACAGTAAGTGTCTCTCCAGAGTTCCTTGATGACCCGATTGATGTCCTTCATTTTCTGCTCATGGTACTTGAGCACAGCATAGTTTACTGCCCGGTAGTACATGTCAAGGTCCCTGCCAATGAACTCTTTCACATGCATTTCTTTCAATGCTGTCATGTACTTTTTTCCGGCATCCTTGAAGTGGCTGTTTAGCTCTTTCTTGGCAGCATCAATCTTCACCCTGAGCTCACCTTCCTTGCTCTCTATCATTCGCTGTTCTCTTTTAAGCTTCTCGATTCTTTCGCCAACTTTCCTCTTTTGCACTTCTAGGTCAACCAACCCAGCTCTCTTCATCTCTCCCTTAATCTCTGCAATCTTATCCGCATGCTGTAACTTCCTCTTTTGAAGCTCTTTCAAGTGTAGGTTGTCCTTGAGCTCACGCTCCCTCAATTCATGACGTGACAGGCCTTGCTCCAGGCGCCTCACAAGCGCAGCTTTCTCTTCTTTCTCAGTTTCCAGTTCCTGGCCCAGCACCTTCAGTGCATCCAATTTCTTCTTCACATCCTGCAGCATCTGGGGATTTCCACTGGCATAGTATTCTTGAATCTTGTCAAAGTGTTTTCGAAGGTCCTCCATTTCCAAAGCACGCTGACTAACCTCCGACCGCAACCTGTCTAGAACACTTTCCGAGTCGCTCATTGCGTTGCTTTTTGCTTTTATTGCTTTATCAAGTTGACGCAGATGCTCCTGTAACTCTCTCTTGAGTGATTCCAAGGAGCCTTTCAAGGCCTGGCTTTCAGATTCTAGCTTGGCCTTCTGATCATGCAGAATTGACTCTTCTTTCATCTTTGATTCGAGTCTCAACTTGGCACTCTCTGCATCCTTAAGCGACATGTCCAAGCTGTGAAACTGCTCCTGCTGAGAACGAATCCTGTTCAGGTTTTTATCACAAGCTTTGGCTTGGCTAGTCAAGTCTTGTATCTCTGACAGAATGCTATCTACAGACTTCATAGAGCCAAGCTGTTGAACTCTAGGTGATTTAGATGATAAGTTGCGCCGCAGCGCATTAATATCAAGCTCCAGGCGGTCTATATGCTCAGCTTCGCCCGTCAAGGAGTTAGCCATGGCCAAGTCAAAAAGACGGCTGTCTAGAATCTCTTCCTCTTTGCTTCGTTGAATCTCCAAAGAAGCTTGCTCAGCTTTCAGTTTCTCGATCTTCTGCTTCAGCTTTGGAACATCATGGGTCTTTAACTGAGCCATCTTTGTTTCATCACCTTTAAGTCTCTGCATAGCATTGAAGAGGTTTTCCTTCTGCGAAATGTCATCAGACATGTTTTTTGCTTCCAAGGGGATCTGACTGATTTTTCTCTCCAAGTCGGAAACGAGTTTTGATGCCAACTGTCTCTCAGCAAAGTCTCGTTTGCAAAGAGGACAACATGGTTTTGCTTTAAGGGATGCGATGTACCTTTGATACATTGCCAGGCTCCCAGTCAGTTCTCCAGTTTCTGTGCGAGCCTTTTCAATGTATTGATTCAGCTGAGTAATACTACCATCCAAATTTTCAGAACCACAGACTGCAAGGATCTTCTTCCGACTCTTCTCCAGCTCACTTTCCTTGTTTCTTAAATCATCAGCCAACATTTTCAGCTGCGCTTCTAAAGAGCTCTGCTTTGCCTGAAAATTGCTCATCGAGCTTCGCAGACAGCTAACATCGGATTCAATCTGCGCCATTTTTTCTTTCACACGCTTGCTGTAGTCTGAAGCCGGGACACTGCCAAGAAGCTCAACAAACTTCTCCTTGTTCTCTGTTATGATTGCTGAAAGAGCAGTTGTCTTTTCTTCGATGTCCTGTTTAATCCGCTCAAGCTCTGCCTGTTCTTTGCTGAATCTTTGGGCATTGACAAGGTCGGCATTGAGCTTATCCAGCTTGCTTGCGATTTCATCCTTCAACTGCTGGTCAGCATCAATCTTCTCTTTTAGACTCTCACGAGTGTCCTCACTTTCCAAAGCCCTTATCTGTTCTTTGAACCTTTGTATCTCACTGTTCAACTGCCGCACCTGTGAGCTGAATGTTTTGGCATCAAGAAGCTCCTTGCGGATCCTCATAATTTCCTTTCCATTTTCATCTATGTTTTTCCGAACTGAGTCCATTTTTTGCTCACACTTTGACTTCTGATCTCGCACAGAATCTACAGCACCCTGCAAAGCCTTTTCCCGTTCTTCGTTGTCCTGCTTTGCATCATCGAAGTGCCTTTGGGCTTCTTTCTTTTTCACCTCGAGGCCTGCCAGGACAGATGCTACTTTGTCTTTCAGAGAGCCGCCTGAACTTATGTCCACATTCAGCGACAAACGATCATTCAATCGCTCCAACTTGGCCTCCACCTTCTGAGAAGTCTCTTGGACAGCTATTTGCTCACTCTGGAGCTGCCCTAGAATGGGGAGGAGTTTCTTGTGTTCATCACTGTTCTTGTTTATCCTCAAGGATGCTTCTTGCAGAGCTTTCTTTTCTGTCTCAAGAGATGCCTTGTCCTCCAGCATCTGCTCCTCAAAGTTCTGTATCTGCTGCTTCAACTGCTCCATCGAGCCAGTGAACACTTCTCTCAGATTGGAGGTGATGCGCTTCACTTCATTCTCGGTGTACCGCAGCTGCTCATCCTCAGTAGTAAGTTTCTGTTGGAGACTTCGCTCTTGGTCTTGCTTGTCCTCAAGAGTCTTCCATGCTTCACACAGCGGTTCCAGACCCTCTTCTATACCACGCGTCGCTATAGCATAGTCTGCAAGCTGTTGCTCCGCTTTCGCCACCTCTTCTTCGTATTCCTCAGCTTTCTCCTTGTTCTGTCGGAGGTACTTCAGATCTTGTTTCAACAATTTCACGCCGTTCGTGTACTCGATTTTCTGCTTGCGAATTTGCTCCAAAGCCTTAAGGTACTGAGTGGCTGCGAATATGTTGTCAAACTTCGTCTTGAGCGTTTGGCCCTCGGATAGCGGCCAGTTGGAATCTCCCTGGTGACAAAATATGACGTTCTCTAGAATGGCACGAGGCACACCCAGGAGTTCGATGACAGTGGCGCCGACATCAAAGCATCTTGGTGTGGCAGTGGTTTTCGTACCATCTTTGTTGTACTGCACCAGAGCGGTGTCCACAGTCTTGAATGTAGTCGTAGCCTTATTTTGACGCAAAAGGAAACTTCGCGTCAACACATTGGCGCAGCCTGTGACGTCAATAAACTTCAGTTTGATCTGGGCGTTTACCTCGATTTCACGGTTGAGCTTAGGGTCGTGGATGAATACCTTGCCTTGGCCTGGAGGAAAGTCGCCCGTGGTCGCATTACGGAGGCACTCGATGATAGTCGTCTTGCCCGTGCCGTTGGAGCCTAAGATCAGCGTCAGTGGAGAGAAAAACGTCATCATTTGCTTGTCGGTGTCTTTGGGGCCAAAGCTCCTGATACCGTGAATCTGCAGCTTCTCGAGCATCGACATACTGAAGCGATTTGATTATTATAACTGGTAGACAAAGCTGCCTGCTTACTAGCAGGCGATACACTACGCACATTCCCGCGCAGTGGCAGCGGCTTGTTGCGGCATGCGTTTGGTCAGCAAGCCGAGTCGAGTAACTTCGGTCTTTGAGGCTTTGACAAGCCGAGTGTAAGCCATTCCGAGCCTGCCGTCCGTCCGAAAGATCGCCGAATGCTCTCCGCGATTACATATACCGCGATTCCTCCGAGGCCGAGTCGTGGGGCTGGCTGGACCTATGGGGACGCTACCCGTCTCCTAGCAATGCACGGCACTTGCACGCAGCGAACGGCTGCGTTTAAAATTATGTTGTGGTCGTCGTCACCGGAGACGTGATTAAATGGTGACCAAAGTCATTGTAAGGTTCCTGAAAAAGAGGATTGTGCTTGCTGTCATCTTCTGCGTATCACTGCTGTATTGCTTATCGTCGCTCCTAACAGAGGTGGGTCACGGTCTGCTGCCTGTTCGTGCGATCGGCCAACGGTGCAAACGCCGTGCTGCGCTGTTCTCTTCTTTGCAGAGACCTAAAGAGTCTACAGGAAACACCTCTTGTGTTTGTGTTTTTTGCACTGAGATTAGATGGAGCTATTATGAAGCCTACGTTGCGAGCGATCCTCATTTCCTCGTGTGATTTTGGTTTCAGGATTCCCTAGGCGTCGAAACGAACGAAACTCTAGAAAAAATATCTCTTCCTCCGAGCTCCTTCAAATGGCATTTGGACAAAGAGAAAGGCAACTCAAGTGCCGCTGTTAGTTGCAGAAATTCGGTACAAGGAAAAGTACTTGTTGCGGATGACCGAGGTGAGTGGAGCTCGTCGGTCACGATCTCATTTCTGATCAACGCCCTGCTTTAGAGGTCGGAAGTTCTAAAAGCCGTAAATTTTACACTGATATGTCTCGAATGTGGCGCCTCAAAATGTGGTAGTGACAACTAGTGCCGGTACTGCTACATGTAAACACCTAAAGCTAATTTTCTTTGAATTTTTCATAGACTCTGTATGTTTCATGTTATGTGTAAACTGTATGTCTCTCATTGTGTTCATTCTGTTTTTTTCATTCTGGAGTCCTTTTACGAGCGTCATGAGCAATGGGAAAGAAGTTGAACGTTATGCTGAAGCTGGTAATTTGTCAGTGTCACGCGTTATTGTATTATTTGTTCTAGATAGCCCAGTATTTGTACCTCCTTACTTCAATCAAGGCATTATGTTGATATAGAGAGGATTTTGTGCCTTGTAATGCTAACAGTGTGCAATTATTAACCACTGCGACAAAAGCTTCACTTGCTTTTTTATAACCATTCAACTTTTAAATCGGATGCCAGTGGTCTTAATGCGGAGTGAGGATTTAAACGAAGTGCTTGTCATGTGAATAAATTCGAAGCTGTCGTTGTGAAAACTGAAATTGAAGGCAGGAGAAAAAAAACAGAAGCAGTGCGTACATTTAAAGCAGTGTTTGGTGCCCCAAGCTGCAAGTATATTTCATTGTAATTTTGCACTTGTAGAAGTAACACCTCACAGTCATGACCTTGCTTGTACTGTTTTGCTACTTGGAATGCTCGTGATGTCTAGAAGTGCACATTTAAAATTAATGCTTGTGGGAGCATGTGTTGTAAGCAATTAATGAAATACCAGCAAGACAGTTGAAATGTGAACAGCAAATCGAGTAATAGTGTGCATCAATCTAATTTTGAAGATGCAAAGGCTGTTCTTTGGAGGTACTAATTAGGTTTGCTTGTATTTCCTCTACAGGAGCTAATATGTTTGCTTTTTTTGTTGTTGTTAGCATTTCATTTTTGTTTTGTTGTGTTCCATTCATTCTGCTAGTAAATTCAAATTATTTCAACATGGGCACACATGCTTTCAGGAAATTGTGATCCCTTCTTTAGGCAGCCACTTCCTATACTCCATTTCACAAGCTATTTGCAGCACTGAAGAAAGTAAGGGCGACATGGGACAATCAGGATGATGTGCACTGCATGATTGTGTCCATACCTGCCTATCGACCAATGTGTGCGAAAATGGCGGGAACACAGTTTTGTTGTACGCGAAATCCTGATAGGCCCAGATCGCCCTTACCTTTTTGGTAATGCTGTACTGAGCTGGTAAAACAATGTATAGAAATACTTAAACATCTGAAGCCTCAAGGTAGATGAACAAATCATCTGTAACAGCTAGCCAGCACTAGTCATTCTGCAGGCGCTGTTTGCAAATTCGAATTGTGGGGAGCAGAATTCTGGTCACTTTGCTGAAAAGGAAGTATTGATTCCGGCCTTCTAGGTTACGTCTGCCAGAGATCGGAGGTTGCGTCAAATGGCTGTTGCATTGCTGAGGCGACCAGTGCTCGACAGTACTGCTGTGACACGTGCCTGCCGAACGGTTGCTGCAGCATCTATGAGTACTGCATCTCCTGCTGTATGCATCCGCAAAAGGTGTGCAACTGTCAGTCGTCTGTTCAAGAGAAATGCGCCCCCTTATACTTTATTTATATACCCCACGAGGTGGAGGTGGTGGCCACCTCCACCGTTTTGTTGTTGTTGTTGTGGCTGTAGGAAGAAGGAAAAGAAAATGCACGGGCCTGCTACTGGCTCTGTAGCTTAGCCACCTCCGCTGCCTCGTGCAGACAGAAGAGAGAAAGTAGAGAAGAAAGAGAAGAGGGAGAGAAAGACGCATGCGCCGCAACAGCCTCATCCACCACCTAAGAGGTGGCGGGCGCAATGACGCCCTACAACAGATAGAAATTCCGTGGCTGGCTAGCCCCTGCCGCAAGTGGCGTTGACCGTCCCAGCCTGGTAGGGCCCTCATCCTCCACCTCCACCGTTTTCGTGGAGATCCCCAGGTTGTCTAAATTACTCTGTAGCTCTCCACTACCTCTCTTTCCTCTTTCCCTACCACCTTCCTCCCTTCCCTTATGGTGTGGTTCAGGTGTCCGCAGAAACAAGTGTGGCAGATATTGCGCCTTTCCTTTCCTGTGAACCAATTTTTATTATTATTCATTCATGGTTTAGGCAGCATAAACGACAATGGATGAGGAGCTGGCACCTTTGTCTTTTGCACTGTTTGAGTTACAAATAATTCAAAGCAACTTGACCTGTTGTATGTCCTTCTGTGAGCATTGTAGTGTGTCTTCAGTGTCAAGGAACCAATCTAAAATGAGCGTTAACAGCTTATAAAAGAGTGGCACAGACTAGGACTCATTTCACATGGCGCACCTTTTATGTAATAACTTTTTAGGCCATAATCAGTATGAGCTACAAAAAGATTCTGACCCTGTCCTGGTAGTTAAATGGTTGGGCACTCAAGTTCTGGACCAGAGAACCTGAATTCGACCCGGGCTGCGGTGACCATGCCAAATGAAATCAAAATACAAGGTGCCCATGCACTGTATGATGTCAGCGCACACTAAGGACACCCAGGGGGTCGATAATATCTGGAGCCCTCGTAGCCTGAGTTGCTTTGTGATGTTAAATGCCTTAAATAATGTATTCTGCGTGAGCATATATATTCAGGTACATTCTGATTAATTTCCACCTTTTATCATGTATTTATTTGATGGTAGCAGAGTATGCTTACACATCGTGAACTCTGTTCTGATGGATTTGCTGCAGCTAGGTTTCTCGCTTGATGCAAAGTTGTAGCCAAAAAAAGGAACTGCCGAAAGAGGGCAAAAACCATAATATAGTGTCTTCTGCTGACATTATACCTAATTTTTTTTAGCCAGCAATCTTTTTTTTAGTGTCTCTCATATAGAGCATTTTTTCTATAAAAATGTAAAACTGAAGAAATTGGAAAGTGTGGAATGCTAATCAATATAATCAACTAGGTGGCCATACCTGTATATTAGCTTCTATCTTTAGTCTTTATTTGTCATTTTGTTTTTTGGTGACAAGTTGTTTGTTAATCTTTTTGCCCCCATTTTGCTGCTTCCAGTGTATCATTTAAATATGCAATGTTTTTGTTTCCTTTTGTCTCTTGGCATGTTGTGCTGTTAACAGATTCTTTGACGTTCTCATGCAGATTACACTGCTGCAGAAGATCCTAGGGAAAGCATCTGACACCTTCAAAATGTTGGTGGCATCGATCACTGACCATTTCGAATTGTGCCTCACAAAGTGCAGGACATCATCTAATGTATGTGCCACTCTTTCTGTCAACATGAGCTAAACTGCCTCAACCATTTCACTTCCTCAAGGATTGAGTAAAGTATCACCAAATTTGCTGGACCTTTTCCTGCACTGCTGTCACCTTGCATTAGAGCACTGCACGGGCTGAGGCTTACCCGAAAGCCTGGGTCGGGCCCGTGGGCCGGGCAGGGTTGGCATGACAGTAAGCGTCTGAGTGCATTTGGAGGCGAATTGAAGAAAAAAATGCATTAATCAAACGACCATAAAGCATCTAATGATAGGCTGTTAAATTTCATGAGTACGAGAAGTAGCACCTACGAAGACAATACTGGGGCAGACACAGATCTCTAAATGGATATGTGCACTGAAGCCTTTAAAAAGCAACTGTGCCATAAGAACATGCAGAGCCCAAAACCTCTACACTTACCACAGTTAAATAGCTGCCCTTTTGAACCGAGTCGCCTTAGGTACTGCTGCTTAGTTGTTGGCCAGCGAAGATGTCTGAACAAATTTGATGACAATTGGTGTTCATATGCATTGCGTGGTACTGAGGGGCTTTATATTTAATATTTTGGCAATAGGAGACCACATTACCAGCTGAAATTAACGAAGTTGTTGGTTTTGATACATGTTGCTGACTCGCAGAATAATTCAAGCTCATACCAAAATACCAGGGAACTTATACAGCAACTGTAGGCACGTATAAGCCAGAAATACATTATATTATTAGAATTTTTGCCAGACCCCCACTGAGGCTATGAGTGGAATGCTGGGTGCACTTCATTTCAGCAAGCGTTTTGACGCTTGTAATTTCGTCTTTCAGTAAATTAATCAATAAAAACTGGAATTTCTAAAAAGCCCCCCCTCCTCTCTTTCCTTGCCGCCGGAATGCACTGAGCAGCCGTCTGACTAAGGAGCAGCTATGGAGGCTTCTTTGATCGTGTGACCTGTAGCAGCGAATTGATTTTGAAGTCGGAAGTGGTTTCGCATATCCTTGAAAAATTTGTAGCTACCAATATCCGAACTAAAACAGTCTTATTTGATAGCATTACTTTTGGGAAATTCGTATCTGTGGAATGCAAGCCGCTGTGCTTGCTTCGAACATAAAGAAGAAATAATAATTATAGTAATAATAAATAACCAGCACAACCAGAACAGCAGTTAGTTTCATGCTGCTGTTCTAAAAACGAAGGCCTCTTTTGAGGGAAGTTTGAAATAACAGGAACATCTGCATTAGTAAAGCGCGCTTAGGTGGATTTTTCTTTTCCCCATTTTTTGGCCGGGCCCACCCACTTGGCAGGCTGGGGTCATGATTGTATCGGAGAAGACGGGCCGGGCTCGGGCAGGTAACTCAAAAGGCAGCCGGGCCTGGGCTCAATAATTACGGCCCGTGCAGCACTATACCTTGCATCTCTTCTTTACCCCCCCCCCCCCCCCCCTTCCCCCCTTTTTAGTACATATAGTGTTTAATTTCACTTTATTCGGTTGTCCACCACCATGCATTGGTTGCAGGGCCCATAGTAAGGAATCCTAAACAGCTGTGGTTGTTTTCACTTTCAGAATTTGTGTAAAATCTCTGAAAATAAGATAGTTTAGCTGGATCACATTGTGGCCTAGGAAATGAAATGGGGTGCTTACTTAAACTGATTACCTGCTGCTTTTGCATGTCAGCAATCACAAGCGCAAGTTTTGAAACAATGTTGCCAGCTGGTTTCTTTGAGGTTTATTTAAATGCATGAATAATGGTACTCATTCAGTGCAAAAGAAAGCGTTGCTTGCCTTTGTGTTATGGAAGCGTGACTACCTCTGGAAGTGGGGAGGAGGGGGGGGATAGAGTATGCTGTTTGATCTATTGGTTAACCTGAGAGACAAGTGTGTGGAATATTCTCGATGACATGCAGTACATTGCATTTGAGAAGAGAAGTAAGTAGAAGATGAAAGTGAACCATGGCCAATAAAGGGGATTGATTTCTTGTCACACGAGCACATCTCTCTCTTTCCTTTCTGCAGAGTGTTCATCATGAAAACTCCTATCGCGATCCTAAAGCCAAGCATTGCTATGCCGATGAGCCCCCTGGTCAGCGACTGGCAACACGAAGTCAGTTGATGAAGGAGTGACTGAACTGCAAGGCACCAGCGTCATTACAGCTTGCATTCTGCTGTATTTCTTGATTGCTGATGTGTTGCTTGCAAGGCCACAACCCACCTGTTTAGCTTGCAAGCTGGGGTGGTTAATTAGGTTCTTTGCTTTGCTAATAAGAAGCACGACTAATTCCTTGACGTGTAGATTCGATGGCAATTTGGCGTACTAAGATGTACACCAGACAAGGCTATGCAAAAGATTGAAAGTAGCCTTTTAGTTGTCATGCGGAGAGTTATTTACACTTGAGCTACTGCTATTTCCACCACTTATTTGCTCATTATGTTGGTCTTGCCAGAAATATTTGGCAGTGACGTATCCAGAAATATTTTTTGGGAGATGTTGTACAGTGTCAGTGAACGAAAACTGACCAGAAAAAGAGTCGAAAGGAGGAGGAAGCAGTGCTCAAACAACTTTGGGAGGTGTTCTCACACAGAACCCCCTGCCTCAGGCTACGCGCCTGTGCTGATAGGCTTGTTTCGTGATCCAGTCAAGAGCAGGAAACTTCCATAGAAGCCCAATGTCCCCCATTTATGACGCTAGCGCCAATTCATTTCATCGCGGCAGGAGGGAAGCCTCATGAAGCGTTGTAAAAAAAACTTCGTCTTTGAGCACGATTCGTACCACACTGGTGAAAAAGGAGTATTTCCCGTTACTCAACTCGGCCACAGCCGCATTATCGCACTGCATGCATGAATAGGGCATGATAAACATCAGTTTCCTTCAGTCACCAGGTGCTCTGATTTAGTTGAAACTGAAACTAGGCGAAGTTGCCTACCCCTGACTCTGCGACAGGCAAAATAGGTGCATGGAACCTGAAATGTTGACTTTGCTTATCCGGTGAAATAGCGGCTTGTTTTTGTAGGATTCATTTTGCGGAAGCAGGTTTCTTGCTACCAAACCTTCACTTCGTATGTACTGCCTGGCAGTTTTTAAATGTTCTGCATAGCTGGGCGCAACTGTGCAGTCAGGCATAAGAAGTCTTTATTTTGATGCCCAGTACAAAATCCTTCCGCATTGTTGCTATGCTGCTTTATTATATGCCATGCAAGTGAGGTCATTTTCATCATTTGCAGGAGTCTGGTAAAGTGAATTTTTTAAGTTGTAAGTTGATCTCGGAGCCTAAATGCACTGCCGCAGTGGCGCAGTGGTTAGGGTGCTCGACTGCCGTACCCAAGGATGCGGGATCGAATCCCGGCTGCGGGGGCCACACGAAAAGCAAGGTGCCTATGAGCTGTGCAATGTCGGTGCACGTTAAAGAGCCCCAGGTAACAAAAATTTCCACTGCTCTCCACTACGATGTCTGTCATAGCCAGAGTTACTTTGGGACGTTAAACCACATACATTACCAAGCCAGTGCTTACGTCCTGAGGGTCTCACCGGTGTCGTCACATTATTCATTTAGTGCAGCTTTTGAAGGGACACTGAGGACAATATCATAGAGGTTTTGTTTTTATTAAAGAAATATTCTGTGGCTGATCTGGGCTCATTGATATCTGTTCATACAGCAAAGGCTGTATTCACTGACGAAAAATTGCATTGAAACATTTTTCAACTGCTCGTTTCAAATTTGTGACTTGTGCGCTGAAAAGGATTTCATTTGCGTAGCGTCAGACTCATGCCCAAAAAGCTGTGCCAATGCTCTGCAACTTACTTGCAAAATTTGTCAGTGGTAGCACCATCTGTAATCCATTTTAAAGCGAAAGCCTTTAATGGCTCATGCTCGTGACCATGATCCTGTCTGTCCGTCCGTAATGCTTTCGCTAAGTGGGAACTAATAAAGATAGGAGAAAAAGAATAGCGAATAGTTGCATCAGATAGAGAAGGAACAAAATGAACCCAAAAGCTAAGTTTGATGACTGTAGAGTAATTAGTTAAATAATTATAGTCAAAAATGTCAAAATTGCATCGAAATAGCGCAGATGTCAATATAGCCACGGGAACGGTGTGAAGTCACATCCACCAGAAGTCGTCTCAGGCCATGTCTGGTAATTGGAACTGATGCCACGATGACAGCACTTACAACCATGACGTCACGACTGGTCACGACGTCACCCGGCGATTCACGCATATACGAAGCTGACACCGCCGGGTGTCCAATCCAGGCATCTGTGAGGCACCTTTCATTTGGCGCTTCCTCGAACGCCGCACTACACAGCATACAAAAGCAGACGCAGTACAGCAATCATCAGCAGCATTTCAAATTGGTTTACAGGAAGAAAAAGGCACAGTATCTGTCTCAATTTTCTGTGGACAGCTTAACCTAACCGTGCCAAGAAAAAGGAGGAAGGTGGGAGTGAAAAAAAGAGAGAAAGAGGTGCCGTAGTGAAGGGCTTTGGACCACCGCATAATATAGGCTTTCGTCATTGCAATTTAGTAGTCCAAAGTGCCCCTTAGAATTTTCTTGTGTTTTATTTAATTTTTTTGCCTTTTCTAGCTAAAAAGATCAGTAGTTTTCAATGATGTCTCTTTAGGATGTGGTAAACTATTAATACAGGGCAACTTCAGTTTGTTCTTTCTATCTCTGTGCTTTCAGCAATGGCTTTTAATACAACGAACATCAACAGTGGCAGCAAAATTTGGGGATCCTATTTTTTTTATTATTTATCAGATTTTCTGTGTACAAGGATATTTACTTTTGCTTTCGCATGGTAGGAAAGTGGTTGCTGTCATATTAATTGCATTTCATTGCATTGGCAACTATTTGTGCCTTGCATTGCTTTTTTTTTTCCTGTTCTTTTGCTTGTGATAAATGGGAGAAAGAAAAAGAATGTGAATGATGTTGAATTGTAGGTTTTATGTCTCTCACGACTTGAGCACTCTCTTGCTTGAAAAAATATGCTTCCTTCTTTTTTGTAGAAATAAGATGCTGCTTATGGACTTTTGTGGATTTTCTAATGTTTACCTTTGCTATCTTTTGAGAGTATCTGACATGTCGGTTTTTGTATATAGCAGTGTTGTCTTCTCTAGTGTAGATTCTTGTACAGCTATTCTGAGTGGTCATTTCTCTTGCACAATTTGCTTACCGTATTTACACAGTTCCAACGCTCACCTATGTTTGGGGGGGGGGGGGGGGGGGGGGGGGTGAAGTACAAACTGCAACTGGCCTATAGCTGACCATTGCCATTGCCACAATGCGAACGCGGCAGTTCACATATGCAGTTGGCAACCATACCAATACATTTGCTCATTGTATTCGGACACAGGAACCATTTTCAATCGGTGCGTTGTTGTTGTCCGATTCGTAGGCTCTCTTGTCCGAGAATCAATGCCGCAGTGGCGATGAAGACGCATCGTGTCCTACACGAAAACAGATTTAAGCGTAGCTATTCTACGCGCAGGAGAGAGCGGTTATAGAGAAGCAGCTCGTCATTTTGGCATGCCTGAGACTTGTGTCCGTGACTAGCCAAAACTAAGAAGTCAATTTTTGAGAGCAGGACATCAATCGAAAGCAGCCATGGTCTGCAAGCAGGGAGGTTTCCAGACCTTGAGCATGAGCTGGCTGATTTCATGAGGTAGCTGCGGGTGGATCACATGCCCGTGACTACCGAGGTGCTGAAAGTGACAGCTCTTGAGCTAAGCTAGTATAAAATAGAGTGATTATGTTCGGTGAACAGCCTGTTTCTACTTGAAAATGGGAAAATATTTACGTTTTATTTAATTCACAGAATTCATATAGCCGTTAGAATCAGGGCTTTCGTTTTTTTCTCTCTCTTTTGGTCATGTAAATCGGGTTCGCATTAGAATTGTGTAAATACGGTACTTTGTATTTATGTTTTCTGTTTAGAGGTCATCGTTTTCTTGTCAGGTTGCACATTTTAAGCTGTTTTGTATTAATTTGCTTTGGCTCTTGTGAATGATACTTGTTCAGGCTGCGCACAGTTCAGGCCATAAAGTTGCAAATTATTTAAGGTAAAATGGCAATTTTGCTCTTTGCCGTTGAAGCAACAAATGCTTTCAGGAATGTTCAGAACTGTATGTATTGTGAAAGAAGGCTAGGTTGAGACGGCAAGGTCGTGACGGCAAGGCCAGCGATGCCTTGTCTAGCGTTTTAATCCGATGACAAAACACAGGCGCGTGCCGGAGCCGGCACCGTGGGACGATGATGATGGTATGTACAAATGAAAGAGGAAGATCATGGCATGTACAAATTAAAGAACATCCACGGAAGGCTCACACAATCTGCCTGGGGGGTCAGAAGCGGCCAGCCTGGCCACTCCTAACTAACCGATGCATCGCGGCGCACAAACGGTTTCAAGCGAGACACATGAACAATTTCAGTTCCACGGTGGCGTCGATCGGCTGGGGAATCAACAGGCGTCACTTTGTACTTCACTGGGAAAGTTTGTGCACAGTATAAATGAAGAAAATAAATGCTTGATATGATACTCTGTAGCACATATAAAAGTAGGCTTAAGTTCAGTCTACTGTATTTGTACATTTGTTATTTGTGTTCAGGTTTGTATGTTCAATCAACTGCTGTTGTGCATGTATATATGCAGCCTTACCTGGTTGCCTTTTGAAGGGAGAAGGTTCACTCAAAAATAAAATTGATTACAATAGAGCTCAAGTGTGTTCTTTGCATCTTTGACAAGGCTGATGGGACTTGAAGGAATTGTTAGAATAGTTCTACCAGGGCTCATGTGAGCATGTGAATGGTTTGAAGTTAGCCACTATGTTCCCATTTTCTCCAAAATCAAAAAGAAGCTGTATCGTTAAAGGCATCACTCTCCAGAAGATCTGGCTTGTCAGTGTCGGCGTTGAGAGTGAAAAATCGTGAGCGTGCCTCTGAAACATGGGGGAAGGAAAGGTGGTAGTTGGCAGATGACATATGGCTGATTACTTATTGGTTGGTGGGTTGTGTTGATGTCAGTAGCCGTGACGTTCTGCTGGCAAGAGCTGCTAATTCGTATAGTTCCTATGAGATGGGAAATCAGCCCATCACGAAGCTTGGATTCCGAGTCAGACGCGTTGTTCGTAAGTCATGCAGGCACATTCGTACTGCCATGGTACCGCTGAAGTCCACGTTGTTTTGGCAAGGGGCGCTGGGGTGTTGGACGCTGGGAAATGTTTTTCTGTCATATCACGCTGGTGGGAAGCGCACATTTTTTGATTGGGAGGCCAATTTTGCGGCATCTTGGAATGTGAAATCGCAATTTTCTTTTTTTCTTTTTTTTTTTTCGTTATACCCAGTGTTCATTACAACTGCAGCCGTTATATCAGTGGGTTCTACTGGACCGAAACCGAAAGTGAGAATACGAAGCGATGTGCTAGTTGTGTAAACGCATTATATCGTCTTAAAATTACAAGACAGTGCAAGAAAGGAGCCATTTGCATCAGTATCTTCACTGTTATTATTAACCACTGTACCCTGGATTTCTGGAGGGAAAAAAAAAATTACGTGTGGCTCACAAGCGCGGACTTCCCCAAACGGCATTGATATCAGTTACGAGCGCGACGTCGCGTGCACGCTGAACACCTGTGGTGGTGTTGCGCCGCTTTATCATAGCGTAATTTTTGTGATAGTCAAAGCGTGATTCCTTTCAACGGCTATTCGCGGCAATGTCCGAAAGTACAACACTGTACGCTGTGATCTCAGTCCTTTGTACATTACTTTACTTTGACTTGGCGAGTGGAAAAGGCAAGTGCGCATATTCCATACAAGCCTTCGAGAGCGCATTGTGTACTGTGAAGCGCTCACACATTTGAAAGGACACAGGCAGTGATATGTTCACATAACACTGTCAACTTTCTCCAAGAAAAGAGTTGCATTGTTGCTTTTGTTGCTTCGCATGCTGCAGTGTTTTGGAGAGTCCTTTGTCACACGTTGCGTTTCTTTTTCTGTGCATATCTGTGCGGATACGGAATTCAGATCAAACAATAAGAACAGTTTCTACTGACAGAGAGCGAGAGGAGTGACTCTCGTTCTCTGTCCCTGTCGTATGTTGCTAAAACGATGTTTAAATGCCCGCATCAACAAGCCCGAGTTTCTATCTTATTGGCTGCCATTACTGTCGCGAGCTTGCGCGCGCGAACTCTTTTATTGCGAAAGCAATACTCCTCGCAGTTTGAGCCTTCAGCGTGGAACGGCGGTGACCACCATTGACCTTTGGCCTTTAGACGACCCCAAGCTGGCAGGAGCTGCCAACTTGGGTCTCTCGTTTCACATGGGACGGTTATGTCAGAATCAGCCTGCCAAGACTCCGGCATTCATGTTACTCCTAGAGCCCAATAAGGCACGTGCATACGGCTTGGTTAAAGAGGGGCTTTATGTGTAGGCTGGCAGGAGCTGCCGACTTGAGTCTCTCGTTTCACATGGGACGCTTATGTTAGAATCAGCCTGCCAGGACCCCGGCATTCACGTTACTCCTAGAGCCCAATAAGGCACGTTCATACGGCTTGGTTAAAGCGGGGGTTTATGTGTGGGCTGGGGAAGAAGAAGAATTAGAAGAATGCTCAGTCACCCGCAGCTATTGCTTTCGCTCAATATTCGGTTCAGCAGGGTTGAACTCTTCTAATTTTTTTGTAAGCTACGAAACGATCAAATCACAAGACCAGCCAAAAAGCGCTCCTGCTTGTCATCCCTGACTGGCGGACATATTGATCAAAGAAAATTGGTGATATTATTGGTTTGGTTAGTTTTATGGCTTGATGGTTACATAATTTGGCCCCGGTGTGGTACCAGCCAGGGTTTAAATCAATTGAGACGTGCGACAGCAATGTTTGGCATAGGTTTGCATGATGGTTTAGCACTGGTGGACTGGCACAGAGTTGATAATTTGTTTCTGAAAAAAAGAAAGGTGCAGTATCTCTCACTGTATAGAGGTCATTTGAACTTCCAACAATACTTACAATTAATGGCATAAAATTGGGAGTACATAAGTTGTTGGCTCAAATCTCTGGTTCAAGCTAGCCTCCAGCTTGACTGGCATATGAAGGCTAAATGGGAATCAAAATGGTGTGACACAACCCTGAATCCTGCGCAAAAAAAGATGTCACAATTTTGATAACATGTCGCATTACATTACTGGTATCGCTTCCTGCTGACACACCACTCGTAAGGCTTTCACCTTAGAACTGCAATGCCCTCACTGACACCGCCCTTTGCACTGATATAGACATACGAAAATTTAGTAGCAAGCTGAAGTTCTACAGTCATTCTCGCTACTGCTCCTCATTATTTGTTAGCACATCAACTTAATGCAGAATAGGAAATGGCGTGCAGCTGTGAGTGTCTATGGGTTCTGCAGGATGGCACGTTATGATGTAATGAAAGAAAAGGTGAATGAAATTATTCACTTCATTTGTTACAGCACCATTGTGAATGGTAGATGGCCAAAATGAATCCTTTATTGCTGTACTGATCGACTGAAGGCACTGATTCATGTTTTTCAGTTGAGTTTTGCAAAAAACACCTAATGGGTGGGAAAAATTAGGTATCGCAGTAGTAGTTTGGAGTCAGGCAGCTTCTTTATGTTTATTTTCAAAAACTGCATGCAAGGGCAGGCTTAGCTACAAAAGTCCAGTTGATCGACCTGTTGCATGTCTATTGCACACTCTGAAATTGCACCTCATTAGATCATTCCTTGCGAAAATGCATCCCACATCTTTGATATAGACAAAGTAAGACTATGAAAGTGTGCGTGAGAATTAACGTCTGTTCATATCTTATGAATGCTCTTTCCAGAACCTGTCAGTGAGAGGTCATCTCGGGACTGGTATCCCAGCACCTATACCACAACACTATGTGGGGGCGTGCTAGCAGTCCTCTTTTTTGTTGTTGCACGGGAAAAGCTCAACCTCTCCAAAATAAAGGTAACTGCAGCATATTGTTCGATATCTGCCTTTTCTTCATCTTTTACCTTTTATTATGTGAAGGTACTTATTGTGAAACCACCTTCTTCACATTGCAGACTCATGACCCTTTCAAGCAAAAGAAAAGAAAATGCAATGGAAGGTCTGTGAAGATTCTCTATGGGACGCAGACGGGAAATGCAAAGGTGTGTCATGTAAAGAGTAGACATTTATTCTAGAGCTCATTCCTTTTTCAGCTCATTGTTTTGTTTGAAATATGTTGTGCAGACTGAAGGGCATACATTTTGACTGATTTTATTTATTTGTGTATAAGGCGTCACAATATATATATATGAATACTGTAGCCCTCACTTGCGAGCCATTGCAGGAAAGTAATTGTAAGAAAGAAAAAAGGCACTGATGATGCAACTTGAGTAATCAGAGCGTGAATACAGAATCAGCAACAACAAAAAAATTAACAAAAAGAAGTATGCAAGGTGCAGAGCCATTAGGCTTTCCATAATTTCAAAAATGAATTATCAAAACCAGTCATAAACACAGGTCTTAAATCTTTGCTTTAACTTTAGTTATATTTGAACAGAATCAGAATAGCAATTTGTTTTTCCTTTGTGGAAAAATAGGAAAACTCGTCACAGTTCTTCAGCACAGGTGAAAAGAAGATGCTTAAATTATATTTTATTAGCTGAAGTTACTTGCATGAATTTATGTTGAATAGCTCTGCATACAGGGAAGAGAAGTCTAATCACATGCATATTTAATTTAGTGCCAAATTGCAAAACAGTTGCATGTTACATACATGCTTACTGTTGTTTATGTTCTCTTTATATGCTGTAGTTCTAGCTCTGTATATTTTGTGAGTAGTTGCGAGAAAGTAGCTATGTCTTGCAGAAGTTATGCAGTGGTTCATGATTGGGACTGCTTTCCAATGTATGAAAGCAATGCGGCGATGGCTTAGTGGTAGCATGCGACACCTAAGTTTCAAGGGCAACCCTAGTGGCTCCATCTTGATGCTGACAAAATGAAAAAAAAAAAGAACAAAAAGCTTGTTATCAAGATTTCAGTTCAATTAAGAAACGCGTTGAAATAAATCCAAACCTTTTCGTTGTCACCTTCGGCATACCCTGCATCGTTTCTTTAACATGTGAAAATCATCGGTCATCATCAGTCAGGCTCAAAAGATTACAACATTTGAATAAATTTTGTTTATTTATTTTATTTTTATTTTATTTTTTATTTTATTTTTTTTTTATTTATAAAGATTTCAGTTCAATTAAGAAACGCGTTGAAATAAATCCAAACCTTTTCGTTGTCACCTTCGGCATACCCTGCATCGTTTCTTTAACATGTGAAAATCATCGGTCATCATCAGTCAGGCTCAAAAGATTACAACATTTGAATAAATTTTGTTTATTTATTTTAGCAGTACTTCCAGCCTTTAGGAGAAAGCTTCTGATAAGAGGGGAAGTTGTGTTAAAGTGCATTGAGAGGAACAAACTTAAGAGGGCTGTAATGTAAAAGAAAGCACGATAACATAATGCCCATGACATACTTCAACAAGACGAAGCATCACACTAGTCAACAGTGATAAACAACAGGAGAAAAAAACTAAACTTTTGTTTTCATCAGGAAACAGTGTTTAGTAACGGCATTCTTTCATTTGTTCCAGATTTTGGCTGAAAAACTTGCGGCTGAATTAGATGCCTTGGAGTACAATGTTGACATTGTCAACTTGAAACATGTGGAGCCAGAAGAATGCTTGCTTGGCCAGGTGAGCTTTTCTCTTAGCTATAACAGCAGCTTGATGAAGTAAATACTCTGACAAACCGGCCATTTACTGATGCATTAGCACTACTACCTGCATTCTTGCAAAAACCTAATTCCTGAATCCGATTTCGCTTATGTGACCGGCAGAAAGAAACAAACAAAACAAGAAAAAAAACGAGCAAACTTCGTCGAGCCTGGATTTTGATTGAACAGGTCAGCTTCACTGGTCGGAGCACAAGAGCGCTATGCTTTTGCGGCAGCTGGTCACCCCTCATGGTTAACTACCACTTTCTCACTCTGTGCTGTGCATGTTATCTTCGTCAACTTCCATCCATGCGCTCTGGATTCAGAACACACCGCTATCGCATCGCCCTCTTACAGTTCGTTAAATGGTACCAAAATTTTATAGGGCATTATCACTAAGGTCCCTAGCCACCAATTTCACTGATCTTTGCCTGAAGCCTCACCTTGAGGTTCTAGCCTCGAACCGAAAGCGACATGCTAGCACGTATATTGTCACATAGTCGTTTAGACACGCTGCAAATTTCACATTTGACCGACTCGGTTAAATTGGCTGTTTTTCTATTTCTTGTCTTTTTTTAACCGGTTGTACCACTTGCAGCCCTTGAAACCCTTGAGATCGTCTCTCTTTCCCTCTGTGGAGTTTTTTTTCCCCCTGCTGATTTTCTTGTTTGCTGTAATGGCTATCTTAGGGAGCATCCTTGCATCAAATCAAAGCCTCTGCTGCGAGTTCAACGTGTAACTAGTTAAGGCCATAAGCTTGTAAAACTGGTAATGGTGACCGGTATGCATGAATATTTTGTTGATGAAACAAGGCCATTAGTTTTAGCTATTACGCCATGCTAATTTGGTTACTGTAACATCTGTATTTCCAGTAAACGTGCCTTTTAATGGTGGTCAAGTAGAGTGATCACGCTTTGGGTTCACACGTGCAGGTAAAAGCAAAGGGGCTTTGCGTCTTCATTGTGTCAACATATGTGGACGGATCCCCACCTGATGAAGCAACATGGTTCTATGACTGGCTCAAGGACACATATGCTGATTTCCGGGTGCAAAAATACTACCTGCAGGGCCTCTGTTATGCCATCTATGGGCTTGGAGACTCAGCCTATGGTGACAGTTACAACAAGGTACTATATTCTTACCAGCATAGGCTTGGGCTTTTTTTTTTTGCTGCCAGCTATTCCAGTGGTATGGTACATAACACGAGCTTTTTTCTTTGATTCAGCATTGCTTAGTTGAAGGAGCTAGTTCCTTCTCACCCCTTTTTTTTTTTTATGTTACACTTGACAGTTTTTTCAAAACCTTTAATTTGGCACTGACACATATGATATCTAAAGTGCTAGTGTATTGTACAAGGTAATAGTGTCCCCCCTCAGTTTTTAACCTTTCATTGGTTCCGAGGGAAATCGCATGATGCTCCATGCTTTGTTTGTTACGTTTGGCTGGGTCACCATTTTTTAAGGGGAGGCGAAATGCAAAAGACTGTGCAGTGTGAATCACGGCACAGATCATAAACAGAATACCCTTTTGGTGGTCATCATTTACATTTTTTTTTATTATTGAAACGGAAGATCAAAAAGGCATGAAGCCTTCCTTTGAATGTTTGATTTGTACCTAAGGCAGCATGTCATTACAAACTTGTCTTTATCTCATTTTGTGTTTTTTCGCAACCCTTTTTGTTTGTCCCAGGTTGCAAAAGATGTGGACTTCTGGCTTTCCAGGCTGCATGCAACGCGTGCGGTGCCTCTGTGCCTTAATGACGAAAGCCACGATGAAGGGAAATATGGTGAGACAGTCTTAAGCCTTTTTGCTGTATAGGAGAATTCAGCTGTAATATAATGACATTTTTTCTTTGTGTTAAAAGTTGAAGGTATGATGTCGCAGCAATATGCTCAAATTGATTGGTATACAGGTGTCATTTGTTTACATTTGTCTCTCACAGGATCAACAATTTGCTGATGTGTATTTTGTTTTTCATAGTTAACAGCAGGAAACCATGAATAGTACCGCTGAAGATCGCATTGAAGAAACATTGAGAAAGCCTTACCTTTCCTACATTTTGCTAACTGTTGCAGGATTTCATATGCTTAGGTTTATAAACACTTTGCAGAATTTTCTTCATTTTTTCTCTGCTTTTTTCCTTTTCACTAAGGAACTGGCAAGTTTTCAGCTTGGAAAGAGGACGTTGTGGCTTACCTGAGAGGACGCCCATCTGCTGCAATCTTGCCCGCTAAGCCCCCTGCGCCTGTGAGCAACTCTTATTGCTTTTCTGAAAACTCTGCATGCATGCTTAGGTTGGCATTTAAGACTTGAAACTTTGAGGCTGCACCGATTAGATCACAGTAAACTACCTACAATGCCGTTTGAGAGAAGCTGAGGTGAAACAACTCCGTTAGAGTACAATTATATTCAGCTTTAGGACATTTCTTTGTGGTATGCAACTGTGTTTGCCACTTCTGCTTTGCTACTTATGTTTTGAACTTAATTAGAACGGATGACTTTTTGGGTTTGTTGCAGGAGGAGCCTGTGGCTTATGAAAGCTCAAGTGATGAAGGCGAGCCAGAAGTGGTTGACCTTGAAGACCTTGGGAATGTTGGAAATGCCATTAAGTTGAAGGTTGGTGCAGTTGGTTATCCAGTGATAGATAGTCGATGATTCACTGCTTCGTGGATTGTGAAGTGTTTTTAAAATCAAACTGGTATAAGTGATGTAAAAAAATGCTGTCCCCCTTAAAACTGTTTGCAAGTGACTGCATTAGCTACGAGAAAATATGTTCACCATTTGGTCTGGCAGTCCTGCAAAGTGACCTCAGTAGTGTAGCAAACTGGTGTGAACACAGGAATATAAGGGTAAGTATCTGTAAATGTAATCATGCCTGCTTTTTAAACTAAGTGTCATGGCTTCAAACCATGTGTGGTTGAAAGCACAGTGATGACAAGTACATTTGAATTGAACTCCCTAGTAGTTTATTTTATGGAAACTATGGAAACGGGAGGCGTGCATTTGGTGCACACTATCCAGAGCAAATAAAACTTTATAATAATAGGAACACCCAAGAGGCATAGAATGATGTCAGGTGCTTTATACTTTCTTTCTTAAGAGACTCTGTCTGCTGTTTTCATTACAAGATGTGCTCACAATATCAGCTTTCAACAAACCTCATCTCATCCCTTGTAGTATCGTCACAAATTATCGCAATGGGTGCTTGGTGCACCGGAATCTGTGGCACCATAAAAAAAGGGTCTGGCCACACGTGGCTTCGCTACCCCAAAGCTGAAGCTACTTGAATTCAGCCATGCTTGCATCCCATGTTTCTTTGTTTCACAAAAGCAATTCACTCTATCAATAAACTGCTGGTTTTTAACAGCGAGTTTTGAAGCCTTCCATAGTTTCATCGTGCCTTTAATGTTGCCACTCGCTTGAGACATTAATTTAGCTCAGGCTATATATAGCAGATTTTTGAAGGGCAGATAATGCATTAGTAACTTCTGTTTTATTTCTTCTATTTTTCTGAGCACCCATTAACTCTCATAACTTTTTCGAACATGCTTTTCGTAGTGGTGTATGAGATTTGGAACTCAGCTGCACCTGAGTTGGACATAAAGCAAGCGTTAACCAGCTAGCACGCACTTGTGGGATAGTAAGCTTTCTACTTGATTGCTGACTGGCAAAATCGGCCTTTACAATGTGCAGGGGAAACAGCAGCTGCCCAAGACAGCCCGAAGTGGAGGGGAAGGCGAGCGGCGGGACATGCTGACCCCACTACTGCGGCAGTCATTGGGAAAACAGGGCTACCGGCTGATTGGATCTCATTCGGGGGTGAAGCTGTGCCGCTGGACCAAGGCTATGCTGCGCGGTCGCGGTGGATGCTACAAACACAGCTTCTATGGCATCGACTCGCACCGCTGCATGGAGGCCACTCCAAGCCTTGCCTGCGCCAACAAGTGCGTCTTCTGTTGGAGGTAAGCACCAGTGGTTTGCAGCCCAAGTGCTTACTTGCTTTCTTCTCAGTGTAGGCCTAATTGGAAAGTGTAGGCCTAAGTGACAATGCATAAGTGGCAAGGCCATTCTGTAGGCCTTGTGTAGGAGGGACTGTCAACATTGACCATAACATGTCGCGTGATTAAGGTGGAAATAAAAAGACCTTGCCTCATAGTAGTACTATATCGATTGAGCATGCCAGTATTTGAGAAACGAGGATTTGCAATTAATTTAGCTCTGAAAATCACATAAATTAAAGTGAAATGTCTCGCAAACAAACGCCGTTATCATATCTGTATTGCATACCAAGTAACCACAGCCCGGAAAAAAATGATTTCCTTAGTGCACAGTGTTGCTATTTCGTCTAGGAGTGCTCGCCACATTACATTATATTTTCACTTATCCAGTCTGCGCTTCATTACAAAAAAACAATTCTTTCTCATCATTAGCGATATGTTTTTCGCTTTTGTTGCTAGATGACGCCACCGTTTAACTTTTTTTTGGTGAAGTGGTAACCATGGTTGACAAAAACTTTTCCTGATGAGCTATGCTTCCGTGGGCTATAACATTCTTGAGTGTGGAAACTGAAATAGGCTCTACTCTGTACTAAATGTGTCTAATTACTTTTTGTCAGATGAGATTTATATTAGTTTTTTGTACATCACTTTTACCGGCACATAATTGGCATTGTGTTCACTGATCATGGTTTTTAGCATCGAACTCGATAAAAATGGGCTCATTATAGCACTGCACTGATAACTGTGCACTGATCAAAATATTACTGGTCAAAATATTCTACAGCGTTTTTAGCACAACTGTTGTGTAATAAATCACTTTAAACAGCAAGCTTTTTGTTGTATCGAAAAAAAATAGGGCACTTAAAAATCTAATGCTCACTCCCTTTTAACTTATTACATGCGCGCGTTGCTTCCCTACATGCCCTTTCTGCCGGTCCTTTCAGAAAACCTGCTGCAATTCGCATTGCATAGTTCGAAATTTCTAAAATTTCCCTCTTTACTAGACTGCATGCTCACTTGTGTTGAAAAATTGATGATACATTAATGCAAGTTTTGTTCAGTGCCAAGTTTGGCAATTGATTTTTGCACTGTACCTGAATCTTTGTTTGCACTGGTATTGTTAATGTGTGAAGTTTTACATTGTTTTAATATGAGTTGGCATTTTTGTGAAAAACGACTTTATTGGAGAGGAATTCATTCATTGATATGAAAAGTTCAAAGTATAACTTTCTTGGTGTGACTCAGTCTTTAAAAGATAAAACATTCATCTTTCTTTGTGTTTTCAATAAAGTCAGTGTTCGGAGGATTTGATTGTTTTTCAATGCATTTCAGGCATCACACGAATCCTGTGGGAACTGAGTGGAAATGGAACATGGACCCTCCAGAGATGATTGTGGAGAATGCGCTCAACCATCACTACAAGATGATCGATGAGTTCAAAGGTAAAAAATAGTGGTATTTTCTGTCTAGGAATCTGAGAAATTCCATAATCGTTTAATACCCACAAGGTTGATTTTGATGCCTTGTCGTGGAGAGGAAATATAACTTTTTTTTTTTTCCTCTGAATTCTCTGAAAGTCTGAATTTTAATTTTTTAAAAGAGGTCCACTTAATTCAAGCTACTTCACTTAATTGGAAATAATTTTGTGTTCATTTCGAAATATCAAGAGTTTTCTGTACAACACAGAGGCCCTGCAGTTGAGATAATTTTGTGATCAATTTCGCTGCCTGTTTTTTCGCAAAAATAAAAGCATCTTAATCTGAATAAAATGAATGTGCACTCCTGCAACCATATGTTCAAAAATTCCAGTTTCCCTTTTTCGATCGGCGCATTTTGTAAGTAATAGCTGTGCTGTGCCTTTCAACGGACAGCCAGAACGAATTGAAATTGGCCTGCGCTGGTAATTCATCCTGTTCTGGTGGCAAAAAAGGATACATTGAATGAAAACTGAGTCTTTGTAAGCTAGAAAAGATAAGCATACAAGCATCACTACCAATTTTTGCATTTCAAGCCTGGTTTCTTCAGTAGTGTGTTTTTAGGACGAACGCCAAAGCAACCACAGAGAGCCAAACAGTGAACAGTGAATTTTGCTAAGAATTATGTCCTTAGTGTCCATTTTAATTCTTGGCGTGTTGTAGGGGTGCCTGGTGTGCTGCGAGAGCGGCTCGACGAGGGTCGGCGAGTGCGTCACTGTGCCCTGTCCCTGGTGGGGGAGCCCATCATGTATCCAGAGATTGGGAAGCTGGTGCGGCTGCTCCATGACCGGGGCATCTCGACCTTCCTGGTGACCAATGCCCAATTCCCTGAGGCCCTGCGCTCGCTAGGGCCTGTCACACAGCTGTACGTATCGGTCGATGCGAGCAGTCGCGAGGCGCTAAAGCGCATCGACCGACCTCTCTTCCCCGACTTCTGGCAACGTTTCCAGGACAGCCTCACGGCCCTGGCTGATAAGGTGAGGGTTGGTCACTTGGGTCATTGCAGTGCACTGTGATGTGTATTGCCATGGCATTCCTTCCTCGAAATCGCTTCGCTATATCCGCTATTTTGTTGTATCTGGACTATGAAAGAAAGAGACAAATTTGAGTAAATTGTTTTATCTTCACTGAACGAAGTGGTCCAGCGTTCCCTGAATACGTTTTGCAAGTGCGGTGTTCAGAATTGCGGCCTCCATACCGTCCAACTGCGAACCAATGTTCTGCTCTGAAGTCCCGAGGTACAGTCTTTGTCAGAAGTGTAGAACCCAGGGGGTCTGCTTCTGAGCCACTTCGTGTGTCTTGGAATACATTTTGTATTGTTCCGAAACTCTTGACGGTAAGAAGATTTTTTGTCCTGCCATGTCCAATGGAGAGGATCTCCACTGACGGTAAATCAACGCCGCCACACGGCTTGGAAGCAGACCGCCGGGGCTCTACACTTTTGTGTAAACAGCTGCGATGACCGCTGGCGCAACCAACGTCGTCGCAGTCACTCTAGGAGGTGCTATCCGTCCCTCCCATGACGACTTCGTCAATCGTGATGTCCTCCATGGCAACAAGTTTGTCGTCGGTGGAAATGAAGTCCATGTGGGACAGACCTGGAGGCACACGGTCCAACTTGTTAGCGGACTCCCATAGCTGCTCCAAGCAGGCTGTCGTGGCACAACCATCAGCTGTTGCAGCGATGTCAACCGCGGCAGCTTCGTCCTCAGCAGGCGCCGTGTCCGCGCTGCTGCTTCGGGAGAAGCCAGCTTTCTTAAAGCAGTGAGCAATAGTCAGGTGCTTCACGTCCCTCCAGGCTCTGCTTGCAAAATAAATGGCCTTCACCAAAGGGACCTTCATCTCGGCCACATTGTCGGCAGAGTGAACATCGATCAAAAGGCGCTCGGTCACTCGGCGCTGGTAGTGGACCTTGAAGCTGGCGATAATCCCTTGGTACATAAGTTGCAGCTTGGCAACTTGGCGAAGCCCAAGTCCTTAGCCTTCACTAGTATGATGGGTCCACTGAGCGGGATGTTCTTTGATCAGGCATCCAAGAACCACCTGTAAAGTGTGGCTTCTACATCGGCGTATGCCACCGCACCGGATCCTCTTTCAGTCCCCGCTGCCAATGGCGTCGTCGAGAATGGCGTCGATCTTGCTGCCGTTCTTGATTATCGTTGAGAGTGTGGACTGTGCGATTTCATACTTCCATGTGATATCACTCTTAATGTTTCGGCGCACTTCGTCCAGAATGCCACGCTTAGTCTTCAATGACAACACTTTTCTCTTGCTTGTTGAGATGCTGGGGCTTGCAAAACTAGACATTGCTGAGAAATCGAAGGGTCGGGTCCGAGAAAGGGGATAACTGAGTAGGTCCATTGTTTAAAAATTGTCCTGGCAAATTCGGGTCATGAGATATCAAAAGTAAGAAGCGGAACAAAGCTGGAAGGCGTAATGACGTCAGCGAGAGAAGCACATACAAAGATCCATGAAAGCGGAAGAAACACTCTCGCTTCTCTCATTCTTTCTCACTCCTGCGATGATTTCTCCCTGACTCTCTCTCCTGGGCCCAGAACCGAGTGGAGAGAAATTCAATAACTGCGATTCGCTCAGTCGACTGCTGCTCCGTGACGTCATCGAAAATTGCCTTTTATTTTCTTACCTTTTTTACCTCCCACGCAACCGGTTCGACGGGACGCCGCATCACGAAGACGACAAGCCAAGTTATGCAGTGAAGCAACCTTTCGCTTCGCGGGAGTGCAGACGACACTGCGCATGCGGCCATCAGCTAAATTTTGTCCTCATGTTCGCACAAAAATTTGCCTGAAGGCGTAAAAGTCTCCTGATTGATACATTATTTTTTATTTGGTACAAAATCACTTCGCTATATTCGCTGATGTTCGCTTATTTACTTCATTAAAACTGGACCCAAGTTGTATTGAAAACACAAAAATGGGAATGGGAAATTGAACTTCCTTCGTTATAACCGCTGTTTCCCTATAAGTGGCTTCGCTATAACCGGGCTAGACTGTATAATGTAGTTTTAGAGTACAGCTCTTATGCACCCGTTCGGAGGTTGAGCCGTATCTCCGTTGGTGCCGTTGCCTGTGTAACTGAGCGAAAGAGAGTCACGAGCCAAATAGAAATTTTCTTTGGCTCGTGAAAAATGAAGAGTGCTTTGTAACTGCGCATGCATACATGAAGAATCTCCCAAATTCTTTGCCTCAATATGTCGCAAGAATGCTTAATTATAGCTACACTCAAATTTTGCATTAGGGAGTATCGTAATTGTCCTTAGAAAAATTGTTTTCTTTTGAAAATCTCCCAAGAGCAACTTGTAAACTTATCTGATACGGCAACACTAAATTGAGACACAACAGGTGAGCCTCAAAATTTGGACTGAATTTTGGTTTACTGCTAAATAAATGAAATGCTTATGTGTCCTCTCTCATGTGGAAAACCACTGAGATTGAGGCTAGTTAGACATGGTTGCTCTGACTCGTCATTATACAGCTGCTGGACTAAATAGGACTATAGGCTATTTTATTATTGTTGAATGAGTATTGACCCTGTTGAGAACATTGAGTCTTGTTTTTTGCTTTTGCTTTTTTATTTTCTTCTGTTTATTGCTTCCTTGTTGCATATATATTTGCCTTTCTATTGGTTATGTTATTCCTTTCTTGGTATTACCATTTTGCACAATGCTGCATTAATGTGCAGGCCTTTTTCTACCCAGGAGTCTACTCAACACCTTCAGCATAAGACCAATGTCTAGTATAAGTGGACTAAAAAAAAAATTATGAATAATAATAATTGGTTGCTTCACAGGAAAGGAAAAGCGCAGTATCTGTCACACTTGTTCTGTGGACACCTGAACCACGCCGTGAAGGAAGGGAGAAAGGTAGGAGTGAAAGTAAAAAGAGAGAAACGGGTGCCTCCTTAGCATCTTGACCACCTGGGGATCTTTAGCGTGCACTGACTTTGCAGAGCACACGAGCGCATTTTTGTTTCGCTTACATCGAACGCACACACCGGCAGTTGAGATCAAACCCGGGTACACCGGTACAGTAGTCGGGCATCTTAACCACTGCACCACAGGGGTGGGACAAAAAAAAAAAGTTTCTGATGAAAAATTCAGGTTTTTTTCTGTCTGTGTTTTTAATATGGACCCTCACCCCAGTCGCCTATTTCTTGTGGGGGCCGTCTACCTTGAGTCGACATTTGTTTTTCATCACGCATTTGAGCACTGTTGGTTTTATTTTTGAACATCATTTCTTGCCGAGATTAGGAATGCAGTCGGAGCATAAAAAGAAAGCATAGAGCATCGTGCACTTCATCTTACATGATTTCCTGGATTTGTAGTTAAACCTTAATGTTGCAAACACAAATAGTACAAATTTATGGTTGCATCAAACGCTTGCCAAATGTATTTGGCAGATGTGTGCAATTTTTACTTTATATAACAAACATGTTTTGCTTATAAACAGACATATCAGTGATTTCTGCTTGGATGGAAGGCGGTAGACTGCGCTGTACCGCACAAGTGACTAGCGGCACCACTGCAGATGCTTGCACTATGGTTCGTGCTTTTATATCTCGCTCTCACCATTGGTGTAGAGGCACAAAGGGATTGTGGTCAGGGGGGTTGGCATCAGTTTATTTATGCCTCTCGCACCCATTGAGAGCACCCCGGAAGAACTCGGTGCACACGGTTGTAGTCTCGGCAGTAACTGACGTGAGAGATGCCATCAACCTAGCTTGCGCAAAGCCTGCCACCGCTGCATGTTGGAAGCGCCGCACAGGGAAGCCAACTAAACTGCATTTTGGTGCTCTGTTTTCCATGGCCTCTGTTATTGCTGCGAGCACCTTTGAAGCAGCGCTGCATTTAAAAATGCTCTCTTTCTGCTTTGTAGTGGAGGTTTGCTTCTTTGCATTAACGAGATTCGAGCGCTTTCTTCAAAATTGCTGACGCTGACAATCAGCATCCCCCCCCTTTTTTTTTTCTTCTTTGAATTCACATGGGCCTTTGTTTGGGAATGTCAGCTGATGCCTTACCATGAATTTCAACCTTTTTGTTGCCGTTTTTTTTTTTTTCATTATGCATGTGTTATTGTATTATACTGACGAGTAAGACGCTACTGTAGCCTTTTGAATTCATTTTTCTGTTCTTTTCCCCCCCCTAATGTTAGGGCCAAAGAACAGTCTACAGGCTGACCCTGGTAAAAGAATGGAATATGGATGAGATGCAAGGCTACGCCAACCTCGTAGTGCTAGGAAAACCTGACTTCATCGAGATCAAGGTACTGTTATTTTCAAAGATGGACAAGCATTGTCCTCATATAAAATGATAAATGTGCTTATTTTTGTTGTCAGCGTATCACCAGAACTCCCTTTCCCGACTTCTGTTGTCTCAAAGTTTGACAACTCTGGTGTGGACTAAGTTCAGAGAGTCTGGCGCTTAGTGCAGAGCTCTAGAGTGAATAGTTGCAGTGCTTTGCTGGAAAGCTGTGTTAAGTTTTACTGTACTTGCTCGTCACTGAAACCTCTGCAACACCGTTTCTGAATGCCAGAATAAAAGAATGCTAAAAATATGATCACCTTTTTCCCCAGGTGACGCAGACTATTGGCTCAATATTGGCACTAGGTTGGCAATGCACTGGTCCTATGTTGGACCGGACATTGTGAATGCAGCGCCAGTATTGGACCAATGATTATGCTGCCTGGGTCATATGTTAGGTGTTCTGCAGCGCAGTATTCTCATGTGTGGCCTCTGGTGATGGCGTGCAGGGTGTGACCTACTGTGGGGAGTCCAAGGGCAGCAACCTGACCATGCATAATGTGCCCTGGCACGAAGAGGTGCTCTCCTTTGTCAAGCAGCTGGTGGCACTGCTGCCCGACTATAGCATTGCCTCGGAACACGAACACTCCAACTGCGCCCTCATAGCGCATCACAAGGTGAGTGGTGGCCAAATAAGTGCGTGGGCTGTTGTGTGGCAAGCCGAGTGGTAACGCACACGGTAATGGGTGCCCCGAACTTAACCGTGTCAAAGCTCCCGTGGTTCAAATCGTTTTGATGGTTACTGTTGCCAGCTCAGGCTGTGCTCATTGGCTTTGGATGTCCTCGGTGCCCTAATTTCAGTTTGAAATTCCAGTTGACTTAAGGCTTGAAACTGTAAACTTAAGACTTGCCAGCAAACTGTCTGTGGCTGAGGATGCCTGTTGTTATTCAAGATGTGCACGAAGGCAGGGTTAAAAAGACGACTGGCCTTTCTGACTGGGCTTATCTGACTCGTTCTTTATTTAACAATATTCTTTTATCACAGTTTTAGGTAGTATATAGTTAATTTAGTCGTTTCATATCCCCTAATTGCCCTCACAACGCACTAACTACAAACCATGCATTTACTCATTACATTTAGAAATGCCCTATGCACCAGTATTAATTTTATCACATCACTCAAAACCTGGTATTGCTCATTATCTTATCCAAGGCTGACCACAAATTTTGTGTGTGGCACTCTTTGGCCACAGGCGCCTTTGCATAGAAAAAGTCTACCTTCGTCATTGTCAACAGTGAAAGTAAAAAAGCTGCAGTGTTCCCTCCCGCATAGGCTCACTTTGTCTCAATTGCTTCAAGAATTTGGCTTTTCCCCTGCACCTCATGAGCCTAGTTGGTGAACTCGCTTTATCTCAAAGAACAGCAAAAATAAAAACTTGCACTGAATTCATAGTTTGGTCCCAAGTATAGCATGAGATGCTTTGCATTATATATCTGTAAGTGCACTAGTATTGCTTTCAAGAGATGCAAGTGTCGTTACCCATCCCGTAAAAGCTTGCGGCACGCTTCTGCTTGAACCGCACACATCGCTTAACGGACGAGCATCATTTAGCAGATGGAGTAGGAAGTGTTTCAAGGCATCAGCACAGTTTCGTTCGTCACGAAATTTGAGAGAATTCCGACAAAATGAATCTCATTCCCGTCATTTTAATATCCCTGCGCGTAAAAAAAACATTGTACAGCTGCCAACATGTTGAAATCCACACTTTTTCGTCAGTTCATGGGTAGCTAGGTGCCTTCTTCAAGATGAGTGAAACGTAAGCCATCTTGTAGCGTCTGGACATGAGGGACTCAAAAAAGTGCCAGGTTGAGCTCGCAATTGCTTCGGGGCCTTCTTTAATTGTGGGCTTCCTTTCTTTCCTTGTATAGTGAGGTTTACTGTGCTTGAGGCCTTTGTTCGAGTGCATTGTGAGAACTTAAGGTCAAGGTCACAGAATCCACTGATGGTGCAAGGCAAGAATGTTGGGCCCACACGCAAGTGTGCTGGCATTGGGTGAAGGCTGTGTTTTACCGAAAAGTAAAAAAAAAAAAAAAAAAAGGCTTGTGCTGCTCGCAAGACTGTTGCTTTCAGTACTAGGATTGATGCCTTCATTAGTCTATAGGAGTAGTGGTAATTATCTGTGTACTAGTGATAACGAAGTTGCACTTACCGCTGTGAAAACTTTTTTCTTTCTCTAGTTTCGCATGAATGGACAGTGGCACACATGGATCGACTATGAGCGCTTCCATGAGCTGGTGCAGAGGTTCTACAAGACGGGCGAGTTGTTCAGCTCTCTTGATTATGCAGCACCGCTTCCTCCCTGGGCTGTGTTTGGGGCGAGAGAGCGGGGCTTTGACCCCAGTGACACCAGGATGCTCCGCAAGTCCAAGAAGGACATCAGTGGCTGCTAGCCTAACACCCAGCTCTTAGCAGCAGGCGGCAGTTACATCATCACAGACCTGCTAGGATATTCAAGCAGCACTGTCACAAGAGTGGCACCAAAGAAGGTTGACGGACTGCAGTGTAAACATGTTCTGCACTCCTCTTGCGTGATGTTGTGCGGCGATCCAGATGTTATGGCAACAGATAGCTGCTGACGCTATGCCACGTGAATAATGGTTGTCGCTTGTCCGGCACAGCAGGCAGTTGCCCTGGAATGAGACGTCACCACTAACTTGCCTTCTCACTGTGCCGAAAAAGAGACTGGTGAAGAATGATGGTTGTCGCTTGTCAGGCACAGCAGGCAGTTGCCCTGGAATGAGACGTCACTACTAACTTGCCTTCTCACTGTGCCGAAAAAGAGACTGGTGAAGTTTGTTCCGAACATTGATACCTGGAGCAGAGAAAGTCTTTCGGTGAGCCATCCAAGCCCAGCTTTTATACCTTTTTGTCCTCTGAGGTGTATTCTCTGTGTTGGGATGTGGATGAGGGGTGAGCGTCTTTCATGCTAGTACTATTATTTAAGGCATGCATTATCTACACATCGTTTCAGGCCTTCATGGGCGACTGCTGGATTGTTGTGAATTATTTAAGGCAACAAAAACTTGTCAAGCCCTCCCTTTTCTTTTTTTTTGCCCTTTTCATATTCATACCTGTCTCTTGGGGCTAAATTTGAAATTGAATTTCAGCGTAAAACTAATCTTAACGCTATGTTTAACAGCCTGTGATAGTTTAATGAGCCTTTAATAAACTGCATGCTGCCTCTGTTGTTACCCCTGTGATCTTCACATGGTAACGGATGGTGTGATTTATGTAGCCATTTCCTGTATCATTTTTATTCTCTAATGAGGTCCTTTGTAGGCATTGCTTGTCCTGTTCTCAGCATTGACAGTGACAGTAGTAGTAGACAGACTTCTGTGGCATTGTATAATGCTGAAGGGCTGATAGTATGCTTAGTTATTTAATTTTATGGTAACCAAAAGCAGGGTGAGGGATGGGGGGTGCTAAGTATAGTCACATCCTTCCTTTGTGCATGTTTTTTGTTGCACTATTAGTTACCATACAAAGCTTTGAATGGGCATTTTGAGGATTGAAGTTATGATCTTTCGTATGGAATTTTTCCTTACTTATTGTAGTGCACAGTGGGGAGGGACGCTCTCGCGTGCACACTACCAGTATTGTGGGCATTTCAGATAGTACACGCGATAACATTCTGCACGAGGTGGTAATATGTGTGCGAGTACAGCTGGATATTGCAACGTCTTTTGTGCATAATGTGGAATGAGGAGACTGGTCCCATTGTATGTCGTGCCAATATTTGCGAGCCTCGCTGCAAGCTGTGCAAAATTGCGTGCATCAGGGCATTTTATTCAGTTTCTTGCCCACGCATACAACCATTAACCTCTTTGACTTATGTTTGTGTGTGTGCCTTTTTCTTCTTGTGGGTGTGACTTTTTCTTGTCGTCTGTGTTTCTTGTTGAAATGCGCTTGAATGTGTTGTTTGACCAAAGAACCCTTATCGGTTGTAAAGTGAGAGATTCAGCCTTAATCATAAATTATGCTCATCCATAAAATCTAGGACATCAGTTCACATTACGCTTCTCTGCCTGACTAAAACCCTGGACTTGTATAAAAGCCATATTTTGGAATGCAGAGATAGAAACTTTCTCTGCAAAGTGTAGATGCAAGTTTCATGTATACGTGGTACAGTTTTCATAATGGCTGTTTTTGCACGGTAATATCGTTTACAGCGATTAACGAAAAAGCAGGATTACTGTTTCTATTGCAGCACTTACTGCGCTTTCTGTAATGTTTAATTTGTTGTGCAGTGGATCAGAAAGCATAATGGATTCGGATCTGTTGTAGATTTCTCTCAAAGTGGCATGTGAGCATATACTGGCTTGTAGTGTAGGCCTTGCACCATTTTATTTTGTGGTACTACTGCATTTCTTTATTTTGGCTTGTCATAGTTTCTGAATGAACTTCTAGCCGACGTCACCAGTATGCATCAGCTGGCCCACTGAGAAAAGCATATTCCTTGTCTGGGTGCACTCCAGGATTTTCTTTTATACCTTAATTCTGTTCTCCTCAGTGGAGCAAGAACTTTGTTTTCCTCTTTTTGTGTGTGCATATGTGTGTGTATGGGGGGGGGAGGGGTTCATTTTGAAGTGTGGCGCTGTCATCACGATCGCTGTCATTTGCGGATACACAAAGCATAGCGAAGGACATCTCTGCCAGTGTACGCCAAAAAAAATGTCAGCAGTTTCTCTTTCATTAAATATAAAAATTATATGCAGAAATTAAACAATGTTTTAATTTAAAAATTCTTCTTAACCGCCACCTTTCTGAAGAAGTTCTTAAAAAATAACATATCAAGTTATGTCAGGGTGAACAATCAAAAAATATTCTGGAGTATACAAGCTGGTCTCCAAAATGTCTACTGTCACATCCAGCAGTTTCATGCTTCTAGCTGCAAATCTTTTTAGGTTATTGATTTAGTGTTTAATATCAAATTATCAGCACTCAGGTCCCATGGTGTTCGCGGCATTCAGGAAAGCAGTGTTTTTACTCTCAAAAACAACTGGGCATTGCATACCTTGTAGTATACCTTTGTTCCCTTTCTTCAAATGCTGGATCATTGTAGCATAACTGGCAATTTATTAATTTTCCTGTTTTCTGGGACTTGCGATACAAGCTTGCGCAAGGTGCAGTAGAGGTGTGCCCTTGTTCAACAGGGTGAAAGCCAAAAATTTACTCTAAGAACTTGGAGGTAATTCAAGAATCTGTGGGTGAGCTTCCCGACCGTTTGAAAGAGGATGAAGCTGTGGGCGCAACTGGCGTCAATACAGTAGAAGAAGGAGGAGCTGGTCCAACTTTTCCACACCCAACTTGCCGACATCATAGATCATAGTCTTCAATTGAGACAACTTCAGTAATGTTATTTTGCAGTGCGCATACTCATCCAGTGTTTAAGTGTGGTAGTCTGCGATTTTGGTTAAAACAAAAGAAATAAAAAAAAATAGTATAGTTGTACTTATAACTTCCTGGGGGGGGGCAGTTCTTGAATTTTTATTCAGCAGCTGGTGCACCACGTGCAAAGACAGCTGTGACTATGAGAGGAAAGGCAGTGGAGATAGGCTTGGTGACATGTGCGAGATGTAATATAAAGCCAAAAGGATGTCGCCTTGTTTGTACTTAGGGAGAAGTCTACATAATTGGGTTGGACGAAAGGCAGTAAAATTCAGATTGAGATTTGAGATGCCCTGTAACTATTGCTTCATTGGAACCAAAAAACTGCTTGAAACCTAAGTTTTTAGTGTAGTTGGTTTTTAAGCTGCAATAAATTGAACATTGCTGTGAGTTCTGATTCCTGCAGTTTTTGAATTTGTTTTTGCTTCTCTCAGTTGTCGTAGAAACCAATACTTTCATTTCTGTGTGGTGGCTAGTCATTGTAAGGCATGAGAGACAGATGAATGAAAGTAGCTTTATTGTTGAAACTGGGTCCAGTTATCATTTATTCACCCTTCTTTCCAAAAAGGAGCAGATCAGAACTTGTGATTCCACATGTAATACATAGAGTTGCATTGCTTCCTGTGCCAAGGGTGACGACATTAAGAGTGAAATAAGGCTTTATCATTGGCTTCAACAAGCGGTTAGCAGCTTCTGTCCGCAGGCCCGTTGTAGTGTCCCAATGCATAAAATAATGCTCCACTGACCGTAAGGTCAGTATACAATCTTCGGTCAGGAAGTAGAGGCCACGTGTGCAACACTGCACATGGTTAAAGATTGCTCAAACCTCAGACAGGGCGGCGTGCCTGGCTCGCGCTGCCAGCATTCTGGACCTGGCCCGGTGGAAGGATGCCAGCACTGCGGCAATGCTCGACTGGCTCACCTGTCGGCTGCGCAGGAAAAAGGATGCAATATACATCAACCTTGTTAATTTATGCTTCAGGCAGTGTAAGCATGTACAATAATGACATTCCCTCTATTCCCATCATCTGTGGTAGCTGCACTTTTTTTTCTATTGTCGGCAAAATCAGTTGAAGCTGCAACAATTATTAACAAGTACTCCTACTGTCCAGCTTGTCGGCTAATGCTGAAGACATCCTAAACAAGCCTCTATATCACTAAAGAGTATGCAAGGGGTCACTATAGCGTAAGGGACACCTCCTTTACGACGTTAGCTGTTTTTATCTCGTTTCTTAAAATTT
Organism: Amblyomma maculatum; assembly: GCF_055883805.1. Taxonomy (NCBI): domain Eukaryota; kingdom Metazoa; phylum Arthropoda; class Arachnida; order Ixodida; family Ixodidae; genus Amblyomma; species Amblyomma maculatum. Next base: position 171,341,703 of record NC_139346.1, on the reverse strand, counting down.
TGGTGTCAGCGATGGTGTGGGCACACACGGGTTAAAGTGCATCTCCAACCTACGAGCCCAGCACCTCCCAAATACAAGGAGAATATCTTACCACTAGGTAGCCTATTCGGTAGGGTTTCAACTCGGTTATATCAACTTATGTATTCATTCCTTCACTATCACAAGCCATGTAACACTGGGTCATTTGCTGTACAAACTTGTGACCTTCCTGCGACTTCCACGCTCAGAAAAGCCCTGCATGGTGTAACAACACTACATAGACTGGAAGGTGACTGTGAGAGTTCTTGGTTAAAGGCAGTACACCACCAGTGGCTGTAGCCTGTCCTACCCCCGACCCTCTTCCCTTGAATTTTGCATAGAAAAACTAGCTAGGCTCAACAGATTTTTTTTTTTTTTTTTCTGACAAAAAATACATGAGTCAAGTGCGCAGCATGGTGAAGTGGAACCGCCTGCGCCTTTTAAAGCAATAAGAAGTCTTGTCGCGGAAAATCTGTCGTCTGTCATAATATCCATTAATTTGCTGGAAGAACGCTGTCATCACTAAATTAGATAAGTGAGTTCAATGTGTCTTTTGTAGACTTTATGTCTCCACCTCTAGGCGCCTTCGTGAAAACATCTAACCGCCGACTTGATATATGGATGTCTGGTTGTGAGCAGAGAGTTTGTAGAGATCCTCAAAAAAGAACCGGAAAAGAATGATGCAAAAATCTACTTGAAAACATCAACAGTTCCTAACCTTGCCGTTTTGTTCGACACAATGTAATTAGGTGTCCCTGTGATTTCTTCTTTTTTTTCTTTTTCCACGTGTGAAATATGGCTCCTGCTTAACGAGCCTTAATTCCATGCAGTGTGTGGAACCCTCTGCTGTAACTCGCCGTCGAACCACTGCGTGCCACTCCGTGATTCCTCTTGTTAGAGTCACTGTACCTCATGTCTCAGTAGAATGTTTCGGAATGAGGTCGGATTTACAGTGCTAGCACATGTGTTCAGTGTGTATGTTTCTGGACAATACGATTTGGCACGTCAAAAGCATCATCGTGCAGTGACTGTTTCTGGAACTGTTTTTCAAAACGTTGAGCGACAAGCTTAGACGCCGTGAACATGTAGCCACAACGTCACGGCCACAATTCCGGCAGGCACGAAAGTCGCCTGCTCGTGTTGCTGCTCGAGACTTTCGAGCTGATGGGCTTCGATTTGCCGCTTTCGCTTTTTGCTGGCGGTAGATTTCGAGCAGTCGCACCTTGGGGCTCCGGGTCTATACTGACGACAGTGACAGATGAGAACAAAGAGAAAGGCAACGACTATGTGCGGGAAGGCGAAATAATCATTCGCGGGAAAATGGTTAGGGCAACCGGAAGTCGTCAAAACAAACGTCATCCGTGACGTAATCGTGGGCGGGGCGCAGTTCCAAGCCTGGTTCATTATTTCTTCCTTACACTGTCTCGGCGTGCATGAGTTGAGTGAACGAGGAGGAGCGTCATTCTTATTAATTTTGTATTAGCTGTCATTTGTCAATATTTATTTCGTCAACTCGAGCGAAAACCTTTAGGATCATTGCACTCCTATATAACTCTGTTCAGCAGGATGCACCATCTATTTTCATGTCACATGCGCCGCCAGCGGTCACCGAAATAGACTTCCCCGAACCGAAATTGCGTTTAAGAGTTATGACAGGCATGACGACGATCGGAAATGGAGGTCAGTCTCATAGATCTGCATTTACACAATTCATGGTATCCTGCAGCTGTGAATGGGCGCGCGCATTGGACGCTGCTTGAGGCGACACTGTTATTTTTGTTTGGGGATGCCGTTACGCTGTTCTAACGCATGCGCGTATGTCTTCCGCGTGCATCCGCATTCTGCTTCCAGGTGGTCACGCACAGTTTCACCACACTGCGCGCTTCGCCGCAATGCTTCACCGTGCGACTATGTGTGCGGTGAAGCATCCTCGAAACGCGACGGGGCTGTTCAGTGCCGAGGCATCAATACTATTGAGTCGCACTGCGAAAAGGGGAGGGAAGCTTTCGCAATTTTGGAGCAATCCTTCAACCTTCCTGACAGTGTGCGGAAAGCAAAGCGCTTGAATAAACCGAGAAAAACTCTCGTTTTCATGTGAGTTTAATTTCAAATTCAGACAGGTGTCATGAAGCATGCATGCATCCATCAGATAAAATTACTGTAATGCGAACGTTTTTGGCAATTTTTGCTAGTTGGTTCAATAATTGGAACTTTGGGTTGATTTTAAATTTTTTTTCTGGTACACTGGGGGCCAAATTAAATAGTACTTATTGTAGCTGTGAACAGTAAAATGCACTTAGTTAATATTTAACGCCGTCAGCCTGCCCCAAAGTGCTCCGAAATCGGACTTTTGCTGCTCTTACATGCCTGCTCCAAACAAAAAATTAAAAGGGTTCAACGCTGCTGAACCAAATATTGAGCGAAAGCATTAGCTGCGGGTGACGGAGCGTTCTTCTTCTCTTTTTCTTCTTCCTTAGTGGCCTATAGAGGTAAGGTGCCTTAGTGGCCTATAGGGATAACGTGAATTCCAGGGTCCTAGCAGGCTGATTCTGACATAACCGTCCCATGTGAAACGAGAGACCCAAGTTGGCAGCTCCTGCAGTGCTATCTGCTTGAATTGGTAGTCCAGCTGTCACCCTAGTGTCACGTGGGGTGTAACGTCACAGCTTCACGTGGGTAAGACGTGGCTACCGGCCGAGCTACGTTGAAGTCTCGAAACCTAGAGTAGTATTGCATTCGCAATAAAAGGTACAGCCTGCTTCCACCCGTTATATGCCGTCGCTCAGCTGCTTTGCTCGACCTCGATAAATGACGTTTCGTAGTCCTTATATGATGTTTCATAGTTCGTACGACTTTGGAACAATTTTGTTTTTTCGCGTATGAGGGGCAGCTGCACGTACATCTGCATCTTCTGTTGTGCACAGTTGTGCTAGTGTGCGACCCTGAGTGCGCGGTACTTACCCTATGGACCCTAGTACACGTCTGGCAATCTCCGTCTCCCTGGCCTTGTACCTGGATGAAAGTAAAAAGCTGCCGTTCATGATTGGCACGCTGAAATCGCCTGGAAACAGACGACGCTGAAAAGGTTCCGCATGTTTAAATCAACGGTTGTGCGAAAGCGGTACGACGAACCAGTTGGCTCCAACCGGAACCTGAAATGCTAGTAACATCCGGTTCCAGTGTTTCCACCAATCGGATGGCTCGAAGTCGGGAGACAGCGATACTTTCGATAATGACCTGAACAAGAAGTGGTACTGACTTCCTGTTCCGGTGTTTCCACCAATCAGATGACTCATGATCATGGAGATGGCGACACCTGGCGGCACTTTCGATAACGGCGCAACCCTAGTTCCGTATTCCGAGTTGCGTCACCTCCTGGTGATGAGCTGTACGAATCGGTGCCTGATACTGGACCGATAACTTTGTAAATGTACCTTTGGATCGACTTATGACAGCTTTACCATCTGTACCAGCGCTGGCCTCACTTTTGAGATCTGCCCAAGGTAGACGTCTCACAAGACATCCAGGAACCCACCCTATGCAGGTTTCCGGTGTGCTTTTATCGCGACATAGAAGCGCGCATCCATTAGTAACCAGTACCCTCTGTGCATCTACCCTGCATTGAGATCCACTAAGATGTGGCACCTGGCAACAAACGGTCTCTCGTTAGACAGCCACCCTCGCGCCGGACTCTTCTGAACGCCTCTATCCCACAAGTCGGTTTCTGCAGCTTTATATTTCATTGTGTTTCTGCCTTGAGGCGACCATCGATGAATGCAAGCACAAAAATAACCAACTGCGAACGAGTAAAGAAAAACTGAAGATATCAGCCAGAAAACAACGAGCAAAAAAAAGTAGAGACCGCTCACGTGGTCTGGCGTACGACGTTCAGCAGCACCTTGACGGTTCCGCTGGACTCCGTTTGTAGGGCGTACCTGCTCAACCGCTTGCACCGCTGTGGCCGCTGTCGGTGGGGAAAAGAGAAAGAAGAAACGGGTGCAGTTGCCGCGACGCAACGGGAAAGGAAACAAGAAAGGAAAAGTCCTTCGCGCGGTATTTTAACCCACGGGGCGCCGGCCTTTCCTTTGCGCTCCAGCGGCGCGAAAAATAGGGGCCCGCTCGAGCGCCCTGCTATGGCGTAACGAAGGGAAAGGGGAAAATACGGAGAAAAAAAAATTCAAGGTTTCCTTTTTTTTATTATTTTTTTTTTCCTGATCAGCAGGGCCTTTTTGTACATATATGTATACATTTTAGCTGCATGTCGAGCAGCATGAGGCCCATTTCTGCTGGATACATGTGTGGCCAATCCCTCTCGTGGGTATGTGCCATTATCTAAGGGCATAACAACAACAACTCCTTAAGCTACACATTGCAAACAGCATACGTGGGTCAACGGGGCCGACACGCATTACGCGGCACACCACAACTAATGGTTTGGTTTGTGGGGTTTAACGTCCCAAAGCGACTTAGGCTATGAGGGACGCCGTAGCGTAGGGCTCCGCAAATTTCGACCACCTGGGGTTCTCTAACGTGCACTGACATCGCACAGCACACGGGCGCCTTGCTTTTCGCTTCCATCGAAAAGCAGAGTTTTGGAACAAAAATAATCTAGCCGCGCACGCAAGCTAAGGCAGACACAATAAAAGGAATATCTATTGCCAAGCATTACTTATTGAAAAACATCTTTACCGCAAGAGTCTTGAAAAAAAAAAAAAAGCCTTCTGTTATATAATGCTTGAAATATTTTTGAAAGTATTTAAACGTTATAACAACATTCAGAACAAAGCACAGTTTACTTTTAATGTTAAAGTCGTGTCTGCGCTGCATATAACTTCATTCTCAATTTCAAAGTAGCTTTCCCATGTAACGAGTATACTGCAACCCGTTTAACAATTTTGTAGCCTTTTATTTTTTAATGCGGTGCTAACTGTGAAGTGAAGTGATAGTTGTGTATAAATAACGTGTAATGTATAATTTCGAACACAACGTTAGCTTGTTTAGTCAGGACGTTAAAATAACGTTTACTGAACGAAATAAACGTTACTTGCTAATTTCAATGTTCGCGTATAGCGTCCCAATGCGACATGTAACGTTACTGCAATTTGCGCGATTTCATAACGTTTTTTTAATGTTCGCTGCCGCTTTGGTCATTGAACGACTGAAAAAAAAGTCATATGGTCTGAAGAATCGGCTAAAATAAGGGTCGGGCTGTAGCTTTAAAGCCACAGTTCTGGAGGCGTCGCCGGAAATGCACACTCCTTCGAACTTCCGCCTCCGTAAATATCCCTCTTCGGCACATTGCTGATTGAGCACTATGCGTCTTTAAATGAACACAGGTTATTCGCCATGACAGCAGCTTGGGCATTTTGGTTATTCATTTGCAACGGAACAGCGCAGACAATAGATGGAACAGCGCAGAATGTCCCGCTGAATTCCGCCACAAACGTTATTCACAAACAGCGCGATGAAAAGCGTGTGCGAAATGCATCGCAAATCCACACATCGCGGATAATTCTATGACACACAAGACGTGAGGAAACAAAATCCGCCAGTCCGCTACGCACACAGTTCGTCTGAAATGACGCATATACGAATGCGTGCCGTTCTAATTCTTCATATAGTAGCCTTCGTGCGAAAAAGGGCGCGAGGCGGCCTTAAGCGCATAACTGGAAGATGAATAACGATCGAGCTCTTCATTCAGTCGATTTCACTTATCTTATCCGCTCAAGTCTGCGCCAAGGTCAAAGCGCTTCCGATGGCGACAAACGGTCAAGTGTCAAGGAAGGCACTCGCTGAATAAAGTCGGAGATCGGCTAAATGTATACAGTGCCTTTCGGCACACTTTTTTTTTTTTCGACATTTGGGCTCGCCTCCCATTCTAATCCGCATATTGATATTTATTTCGTCACAACGCTGCACTCTGGGCTACAAAAAGCTATTCACTTTTGCGGAGTGTAGTAGTAGAAGACTATCCAGGCGCAATACTTAGGTGTCTAATACATCGATGACCTGCTGGACGAGCAGGCACTGTTCTTCTTCACCCTCAGCACCAAGCCAGTCCACCCAGGTCCAGAGAGTATGGGAGGGGTTGAGAAAGAATCCCGATTGCAATGCAACCGGACATGAAAATAGGCAGTGGGAATGGTTGGCATAAGGGAAGGGGCAGTTGGGGCATGATGGGTCACGACGGAATTTGTAGATATAGCCTTGCAGACGTTATGAATGTATTCAGCTGTATCTTCCGAAGGATAAGAGCCTCCCAAACGGGGAGATTAGGATGAGGGTCGGGGTAGAGCTTGCGGTCTAAGCGAGCGGCGTTAGAACAGGAAGCGCGCGTGATATTTGAGCGGTACAAATACACTTAATTAGATCCTCGCACAAGTTAACGACGCTTTCAGTTCCTCATCTTCATTCATCATATGGACTGTAACATTTGCCTCCCTTTCGCAAACGAAGCCTCCGGGCGAGTCAGGTGTTGTCACGAGAGTGGCATTTCTTCAAACGGGCGACATGTGCCGAACGTCATCCACTGGCCGTAAGGCGTGCAATCCGGTAGTTAAGTTCGCCGAGTGTTTCCAGGATCACGTACGGTCCAGTGTAGCGTGCCAGTATTTCCTTGTGTAAGCCGCGCTTTCTCATTGGTTTCCAAAGCCAGACTGGGTCACCGGGGGAAGTACAGGGTCTTGAATATTTGGGGGCTGGGATTTAAGATTCCTATGCAAAATCTACTGCCCCATGATCTGGCGATGGTGGTCGTCATAGCGAGCTTTCGGTCGCTCTTGTGTTGCCATAGTCCTCAGTCAGGCTATTCGCCGCACTTCTTCTGCCAAGCAAAGGGTTTCGGCTAAGCACGGGTCGTCTTCAGTAGAAAATGGGAGGATGGTGTCGAGGGTGTGTCGAGAGGAGCGGGCGTACAGGAGGAAGAATGGACTGTATCCATTCTTGGGGACTTTTCTTTTTTATGCTTTGTTGTTGGTATTGACCAGAATTATTCTTATGATGATTTTTAGGGATAAAGAATATTAAATGCAATGCGGAAGGAAAAAACAACGCGCCGATGGTGGGAGTCGATCCCACGACCTCCGAATATCGCGTCCATGCTCGTGCTATATGTGCGTGCGTGTAAACCTTATATATCGATCAGTATTATTTCTGATACGAACAGAATCGCCCTTCGGGCTAAATATATCGAACCCCGTGCCATGGAATATAGTACGTTTACTAGTTGTGCATGCGATTCAACGTGCCTGTGAGCGCAAGAAGTCGATTTTCATCAGAGCATGTGCGCACACTCTGGCCTTTCAAAGTGGGACTGCTTGATCACGCGCTTGCTTCTGTGCCTGTTATGTCTCCGCCCCCCTCTCCATCTCTAAATCTTCTGCAAGATGATCAACAAAAGCTAGGGCAGTGTATAAAAGAATTGTAATGTAAATGTGAAAAGGATGGGTGGCGGCGTGGTCCTGTTTCGGACTTCTCGTCTGCATTTCGTATACTTTATATTTTGTTATGAGGAGACGCAGGAAACGAAGGAAAGTACTGCGTAGACTATAGTAATGTCTAGACATTGATTCCTTGTGTCTGGTAAACAGACGCGCCGAATCGATGTGGAAATGACGAGACGCTTGCCCTGCAATTTAAAAAAGACGTTAAAGGTTTTTTTTTTCTTTTTTTTTTCTTTTTTGCAGCACCAGGCGAAAACAACGGAGAACTGCATGCGTACCTATATTTAGCAGACGCCACAGACAAGTAGCGTGACTCTCAAACATATCGTCGGTTAGCACCATACGACCAGATTAAAACCGCGCTAAAAAAAAAAAAGTGCGAGTTGAAGCTGGCTCACAACATGAGATAAAATGTATATCATGCAGGACAGGGTGATTATTTGACGAAAGAATCGATGAAGGTCCACATTTTTTTTTTCTCTCTCTCTCTCCCTATCGCTCACAGAGACTGCCGCCGAGGTCACATTGATCGTTTCACTCCTCCGAAACTTCCCCTTTTGTTTCGAAAAAAAAAAGAAAAAAAAATGCACGCAAACAGGTGCCAGACGTAAACGCGCAATTTCGTTCAGTGAATGGGAAACGGCTCCGGTACTAACTGTATGGACCATCAAAAGTGTTTGTGATTCCTTCATATACCGACTAATTTAGGAAATTCTGGGAGAGTTTCTGGAGCGTAACGTTTTTTTTAAATATTTTGTAAAACTGCATTATAAGAAAATATCAGTGTATCCGAAGATTTTTCCTTCGCAGACTTGTATAGTGTTTTGCTATTTGTTGAAAGCGCAGGACAAACTTCAGAAGCACAATTTTGTGACATATCGCAAGCTTGTATACCACTTCGATCAATGTCTTCATACACGTATCTAACAATTTATTACACTATTGCCCGACAACTATTTTCGGAGACGCAGCCTTTTGGACTTTTTTTTTAATTACAACTTTAACGAGTGCAGGGAAAACTTCAATAGCAAACTCTCGCTAGACATCACACTCTTAGACCATTCCCATTAATGTGCCCATCGCAGTGTCTTACTATATCCCACACTTCCCTCTCGATTAAAGTGGTGTTCCAGAAAGCTGGACTTGGATTCTTTCGTGCACGCACGGTTCTGTAAGGCTGGCAGCTGGACGCGAACTTTTTTTTTTTTTTTAATTTTTTTCCCCCTCGTATAGCGGTCAACTAGACAGGGAACATATTAGAGAGATTTAGCTTACCGTGATCCGCGATCCGCCACCGTGACCCTCTACCGCGCGTGGGCGGGGGCGCACAAGCTGATTGGTCTCGACGCGGCAGGTCTATGTGCCCACATCAAGTATGTGGCGCCATCTATCGGCGTCAAGGAGATCTGGGCATGCGCAGTGGAAAACACGGCGGCGGATCACGGTAAGCTAAATCTCTCTACTGCTGCCGTCCTGTGGTTTGGGTTGGTGTGTTTAACGACACAAATCGGCATGCTGTGAGAGACGCCATAGAGCAGGGCTCCAGAAATTTCGACCATCTGGGATTCTTTAATGTGCAATGGCATAGCACTACACACGCACCCCTTGCTTTTCGCCTCCGTCGGAAAGCGGCCGTCGCGGCCGGGATTCGATCCCGCATCCTTGGACACAGCAGTCGAGCATCCTACAAGAGAGTGTCGATGGCTATAGCACGCTTGGCATATGAAAACTCGTAGAAGTGAACACGTAGACAATATTTACGGAATGAAATCACACACACGAACAAGCAACCAAATTACTTAGCCTTCCAAAACGCGCTATAACGAATTGGTCTTATCAGCGCAATTATGATATGCTGCGAAACAAGCGGGCCTCCAAGGTATCCGAAGCCACAAACAACACGATTACAATTTTTTACAGAACTTGTACGACCTTTACAGCCATCGCGGCAAACTTTTATACGGCGCTACTATATGGCTATACGGCTGATGTGCGCCGTAAATTTAAGGGAATAAAGCCGCGGTCGGGAGGGTTACGATAACGCTAAATCAAAAAAAAAAAAAAAAAGGAAAATACAAATCGATGTCCCTTCCGGGTTCTTGCGCCACGCGGCTTCTCTTTCTCTCTCTATATATTTTACGGCCTAATAAACGGAAGAAGAAAATACTACACGGTGCCGTATCAGACAAAAAAAGCGAGGAGACGCGCATTCGTGTTTCGACGACGCAGAATATATATCCTTATCCCCGGGTCGCGCATGCAGTGCGCTCTCGCCCACTTTACCACCAAGTCAATGGCAGCAATCGGTCTTCTTCGCGGCGTCCTCTTCTTACGCATACGTGACGCGGTGCACGCAGCGCTAGCTTCTCTTATCTCCCAAATAAAAAAGAATAAAAGGAAAACGTTATTTTTTTGCTGCCTCTTTTATTCGTGTTTGTTTCTGACCCGTCCCTGTCCCGTCGTTCCCCTTTGATTTCTCTATCCGATAACGCGGACGTATAGAGAGCGCGGCTCGTGCGATACCTCCCTGCAAAGTGCTGCAGATATATATTCCGGTCACGCGCGCGACGGCTTTCAGAGCTGGAATCTTCCCGCGAATGTATCGCTGAGCAGGATTGCCCACTTGGACGCCTCAATGTAGTGCCCGCACCGAAGTCGCGTTGTCACAGCGGCGCCTGACCTTTGGATTGAGTCATCATGGTCGGTTGATAGCCTTATGACTGATTTGATAAATTAATAATTTATTGATTGATATTATTGAATTATAGTTATTGGTTGGTCGACTGATCAGTTGGTTGATTGATCGATCGATCGGTTTACTGGTTTAAGCCTGAACAGCTGCACCTCTTGTGTCAAACTCACGCGTAGTTAAGCAATAAAAATAAAGATGGGAGAACACTCTGGCCAAACTTATGGTTATGGAAGACACAAACCACTTGAGGAAAGGAATAATGGCAAAAACCCGAACAAAACTTCTAAATCAAAGCTAATCATAAAAATAAGAGGGCACAAAAAATAGATGCAAGACAAGAACCCGGTCGTGACAAAGTCTGCACGGAAAGTAGAATCAGGAAGCTGCCCGTTGTGCCTAAGTACTGCAGTATTCGCTGATTGTTGGCAGGAGGTGACATCTTCACTCCAGTGGTTCAGTTGCTATGGCCACGGCGATCGACTGCAGATCCCAAGAACGTGTGTTCGATACCGCCATGGCGGCGAAAGCACCCGTGTGCTTTACGATGTGAAACGCTTTGAAGAACCCCAAGTCGTCGAAGTTCTCGGACCGCAGGCATTTGCTGCATGTCCAATATCATTGCTTGGAGGTAGCCATGGTGGAGGTAGGGTAAGAACTCCGCTGCATAGGATTCCACTGTTCGAGTCTAGGTGTAGACTCTGAATTCTCTTGAAATAGCCGAATGGCGTGTATAATTGTTAGGTTTCTCGTCACACATCTTTTGCAAATGCCCTCACGTTGCGCTGATTGAACAACAGAAATGAATGGGCCAACTAGACAGTGTTGTGTAGGGCATGTTCTACTCCAAAAAATTGCTTAGCGGATAAATTTCATGCAGCAAAGCGTCGAAAACGTTTTATTTGCGATTTCTCATCGGGAGTAAGTGAATCGTCAAGCTTGGAACGAGCAATGTGAGAACAGAACACATGCTGCACAGTAAGCTGATCGTGCAGTTTCTGCTCCGATACGAGGAGCCGCTGCCCTCGTATCGCCTGGCGCGAACAGCGTACTCAAGTTGTTACAGCTGGAGTGACGTAAGGAAACGAGAACAAACAAACAAAAAAAAAAGAACACTACGGTATACGACAACGCAGCAAAAGCACACTCCGCGAATGAACGAAGGTGATGAAAGAAAGAAAAGGAAATGATTAAATAAGCAGACATTGACATTCGCGGCTCTCGGGCGCTATATTACTGCCTTTCCCCGATACACATCGAGGAGCTGAACTCAGCAGACCGGCGGCGCGCAAATAAAACCGCATAAATGCTGGCCATGACCGCATGCAGGCAGTTACTTTGCTGGAGCTATAGGGCTCCTCTAATAGGAGCCTCTATCGCTCCGGCCCCCTGCCGGGTGCTGTGCTGCGGACTCAGACTGTATGCGTTGCACGTGTGTAAGTACGTGGCCTCGGGGCCTGTGAGCGCTGAGTTCCGGCTGGGAGGAAAAACACTCTTCGCTTTCTCTTTTACGCGCCTCGTCACGTTCAGGGCCGGCACATCTCGCTCGATACGCGGAGCGCCATCTTAAAATAGACCGCAGCGCATATAACCGCTTAAATACCTGCTGTAGTGAACGTAAAAATAAGAATGAGATGTGCGTTACGACCTTAGAATAGTAGAAACTGATTCTCGGGTCCCTGTCGTTATGTGCATTAAGTGAGTAACCTGTTCAGCAGCCATCAGGAGAGGCACTGCTGGGCTGATCCGAACAGTGCCCGTTTGTTTCTGTTGTGAAGGCTATTTTTGGCGACAGACCTTGCAGGCCCGGCTAAGAATCGTATAGCTCACAACATGTGATTTAGAAAGGTCACTTAGCTGCATACCCCTCTTCCTTCTGTATTCTCTTAACTCGTTTTGTTTATTTATTACTTATTTACTGAATACCAGGAAGGTATCTAGGGATAGACAATCATGAAAGTTGTTTTAAAAAGACGCATTCCACGAGCGCACGTTTGAAAATAAGGTACCGGAGAGGAAAGAAAAGCCTTATGACAGACAAAAATGTCCAGTTTGAAACTTGCTCTGCGCATCGCCAGTTTTCGCAGGGCACGCCCTGCAAACCGGCTGACGAGTTCGCGTGCACGTGTTCCTCCACGAACGGGGCTTTCTCTCGACCAACGAAGATAAGAGCTGCGGCACAGTAATTAGGCACAGAGATAGCATCTTCTGTATGCCCGCGCAGATGCGCACGTCACCACCGCACGCACCGGCTACGATGGAGCATGCGTGGTATAATTCTCAAGCATCTTTCAACCTACTAAAGAGGCCTAGCACTGCTCTCGTCTATTTCCTGAGGTAAGCCCAAGCTGTTATTGTAGCCATTTATAATCACTCCTCCTAGCATATATATATATATATATATATATATATATATATATATATATATATTCAAAATAACAGCTTGAGGGGCTAGTTGGTGCTGCATAATACCCAGAAATGTGGCGCAAAAAACACAAACACATGCGAAGAGAGACAACACACGCGCACACTACCAACTGTAATATGGATCTGAACACACGAAATGTGGCGCAACAAACTCAAACACATGCGAAGAGACACAACACACGCGCACACTACCAACTGTAATATGGATCTGAACACACAGTTCAGATCCATATTACAGTTCGTAGTGTGCGCGTGTGTTGTGTCTCTTCGCATGTGTTTGTTGCGCCACATTTCTGAGCATATATTTTTTCCCTACCTAATTCGGAGCGCGCTGCTGGAAAAGGCTATGGTGCCTCGATGAGCGGGCGCGCATTGAGGCACCCTAGAAAAGGCAAGCCCACAGAGCTTTTCTGAAACGAAAGCTAACATGCATTCTATAGAACTAAAAAAAAATTCATAGAAAACGCATGATCATTCTGGAACGTAGATGATTAAGGCAAATGAAATCGCCAAGTGCATGTAAAATTAACAAACAAAAAAATCCGCGAGGTGGTTTCGAGTGTGTATGTAACACGAACGTTTTAGCGTTATTACCCTTGGCGCGAAAGGTTTTTCAGAATCAGCGCGCCGCAACAAGCCCCACAGCAGGTCTTACTTTGCCTTCGTCCCCGACCAATGAAATGAAATGAGCCCTGAATCCAGCCAGCCATCTCACTCCTCCTCTGCCTGGGCCGGCCAGACCAGCCATCCTCCTCGCCCCACCTACAAGACTCGACGACAAAAGAAACCCAGTTTCAACCAGACTGTCAGGACCTAACAATGCGACGTCAAGACCAGACGACGACACGAACCAAGGCCAAGGCACCGTCACCCAAGCCGTCCGGCACACCCACGAGCCTTGTATGGTTTTCGGCTCTGAGACCGCTGGACGCTCAGAACCGCTCGGAAACCATGCAGCATTCATCAGATCATGTCATTCCCTTACGTGTCTAGCATTTCGTTCTCTGCTATTGCATCCTGACCACACCCACGTGCTGTCAGGCCATCTCTCACAGTCCAAGTAAGGAATCGTGGCCATCGCTCAGTGGTCCCAGATCGTAGCGGACGGGCAGTGCGCTTGCACTGACGGACACGCACGCCGCTGATTTGAAGGTCGCTCTAAAAGAATTACAACTAGCACTGCCGTAATGTGAACATTTTAATTCCAAAACAAGACTGCACCTGCCAAACGCGGGGGTTAGGGGCAGTTCTCGCTATCCGCTAGTAAGCGAGAGTAGAGACGCCGGATTGAGTGACACAGCAAAAATTGATGACAGAAGCGATTGCAAATCAGAAATGAATTAGTTTAGCTTATATGGTGTTTAACTTCGCAAAGTGACTCGGGCTACGAAAGACGCCGTAACGGAGGGCTCCAGATGTTTTCGACCGCCTGGGCCACTGTCCAGGGAAGGCCCTTTTAAGAAAAGGAGCCCAGTGTTTCGATCAGGTACCGGAGATAGTCTGTGCAAAATTCTACAGCGACACGCGCGCCGCAAAGCATCGAAAATACAATTCAAAGCTCCCTCATGCTCTCCTTTGAGAAGCCAGCTTCACCGCTCCCTGCGCTAGCCCGACGGGCCCCGATAATGACGTACGTATCGGGAACGACGTCCATTGGTCCGTCTAGCTGACCGACGGGAGAAGGATGGGTGTCTACCGCTCGCAGCGCGCTTTTCCCTCGCCACGGCCAAACTGAATCCAGCGGCGCGCGCTCCCTCGACCGTTTTTTTCTTTTTCGCGCTCGCGGAGAGCCACGCCCCACCTCCCGCCAAACGCGGAGGACGAAGGGGAATTTGTATTGCGGAGGCTAGACGACCTCGGGCAGGAGAGTGAAAAACCTCTGCGAGGGAACGGAAGGAGAGAGGCAGGATAGAATCGGGTGATTGCGGTGGCTGTAACTGCGTTACAAAAACATTTTGCGGCCTTGCGTTCCAGGGGCGAAGTCTCACAGTCACCGGGGAAGAAAATATTTTCGACCGGAGGGTGGACAGTGGGCCTTTAACGTAAACTGGCATATCGCACAGCACATGGGCGCCTTAATTTCGGCTCCATCGAAAAGTGGCCGCAGGAGTGGCCCATCGGGATACAAAGATAAACGATCGCGCGGACTGGGGCTGCTTCTTCTTTCTCTCTTATATTGGTTTGGTTTGATTTGTGGGGTCGGGACTCAATCCCGCGTCCTTGGGAACAGTAGTCGAGCGCCGTAACCACTGCGCCACCCCGGCTGCTGGCCGGCGAGCAGGGACACGAAGGCGTTCTTTACCTCGCCCACTGAAGGGGAGAGCTGCACGCTGGAGGAACTTACGTCTAGATAGCGTTGCTTGAAAATGCCTACTTTTTTCGCTTTTCGTCCTGTATCCATGCATGCTAGCCTGCTTCAACGGTAAGGATTACCATAATCCGTGCGCGATGCCCAAAAATGCGGCACGAGTGATCACGGCAATTGAGCACGGTTCGGGACAGGTTACGTTTAAACAGAGACATCAGCAATGATTGGTCTTGATAAAGGAATAATTAACCAGTAGCATCCATCCAAGAGCACTCATACGGCTGCAAAGAAAAAAAGTATACATCTTTCACAGAAACCCTCAAGAATTCATCCTGACCCGGGGTTCGTACCCGGGATCGGTTCCCTCAAAATACTGCAGACAATCGGTACGGTCAGTTTTTGTCCGGGATTGCGAAAGAAAGCGGTGAGTTTTAGTGCGCTGGTACTTGGGCTTCCATGCAGTCCGCCAAGAAGCCGTTACCTGCGTATACCTGTGTCTGCCCGTCCGTCTGTCATGATGTCCCTCTGGCAGGCGAGGCTTCTATGAAGTCACGAGACCATGTGACATGGCCGAATTGGCAGCAGATGCCAATTGCCAGGTTCACGATATACCCCAGTCAGACAAGCTAATCTCCTCGGCCATGCAGGTATGTACATACGTCCGCGTGGCTTGGTTCAAGTATTGTTTTCTATCCATGTAGCTCCGGACAACTTGGGCTGCATTGAGTGTGCGTTATAGTTCAACCGACGAAAGCCAGTTCAAATCTAACAAAACGGTGATGGTGGTGGCAGTGGTGGTGACAAATTTAGGTGAGCCTTATCTAGTAACATCATAGTGATGGGATCGCTCTTGGATGCGTGTCGTGGCCGGAAGGTGATGCTTCCCGGCGACTTCCAAAGCCCAGTCCACCAGCTGCCGTTGGGCAGCCAGGTCAGAACTGGACACCGCAGCCTCCCATCGCTTGAGGTCTGTGAGCTGCCATTCGGCTGGTGGAAGGAGCTCAGAGCAAGAATAAAGAATGTGCGTAAAATCCGCTGCCACAGAGGGTGCACTCCGGCGTGAACAGTACCTGGTGTACAAGGGCTATAGGTAGGCGTGGGGAGAGGGAGATACGGGATTGTAGCTGGCGCCACGTCACCTGCTGCAATTTAGAGATAGATTTGTGTGGAGGGGGATAAGCAAGACGAATTGTTCACGGTAGTGCATAGTGATCTCGTGGTGAGCGACCATACCAACCATATGATCTCGACGTCTCCCCAGGCGTCGGCGGCTCCTGCTCGGCTGACGAAACCTCAAGCTAAAGAATGAGCCGCCTCGTTACCTACGTGGCTGGCGAGGGCCGGAACCCAGAGAAGCTGAATAGGTCGGATAGGGACGGGAGACCGGCTTAGAAGCCGGAACGCGGATTCGAAGATACGGCCTTTCGCAAACTTTCGGACCGCTGTCTTCGAATCAGTGAGAATGATGGTCGCCTATATAGTAGCGATTTCTCCTCCGCTTCTGCGGAAGTGAAAGCGATGACAATACCTGCCGTAAGAGGAGTGGAGGAGTTTGACAGTACCGCCAGAGCAAAGGCGGAATAAGAGGTGATGCCGCAACGACATAGACGGTCTCCGGCTGTGTTCCATTTGTGTATGGGGCTGCTGCCCTAGCAGCACGACGAGCCGCGTGATGTTCGGAGTGCACGTTCTTGGGGAGGGGTGAATGGTGAGAAGGTCTCGTGTGCGGGGTGGGAGGGAGAAGGTGTTGGAGTAATATCCAGGGGGTTGTAGGCCAATACAGTCAACAATGTGACAGCCGGCAAAACCTTGGAAAGTCAAGATAGATGACGAATAAACAGGCCTCACCATGCTAACGCACGATAATTCGTGATTAGCCCCTAGCTAGTCATATGTTCATGGTGCATATGACTTGCTAACGTGTGTCTGACATGTGTACTGATGTACTAAAGTAATAATAATTTAAAAACTAATGATTTAAACAAGAATTTTTTTTTAATCCGCGCAATGAAGCGGCGGTGTTAAAGGCCCTTCACATTTCCTGTAAGGCAAGGTTTAAGCGTCTCCCTAATTTCTATAAGAAAGTTTATTCCTCTTACTAATCCACCCTATCATAATGTGACCTGAAGCGGACTAATTCGGCAAGTATACTCTGGCTGACCTTAGAGCCCTGTATGACGTGAAGTCATGACGAAATGCAACTGCGCGCAATAAGAATCACAAAGCGTAGTCTCAATGATTACCGTTTGCGGTTGCATACAGCCGGCGGTGTCATCAAGGAAAGAAAGAAAAAGAATGGAAAGATCGCATATGTCAGCTGAGAAGACTGACAGACAGAGAATGTCAAAGCTAGCTTCGTAACGCCATATTTGCTCTGGATATCCGGGAGTACACGGCATTTCATGATTCAGCGCTGAGGCTTCAAACTATGACAGGCTGACTGATGTGTTGTTGTGCCGCAACGCAAGGCGGCCGAGTCACGCTGTCTGCGCCAGCTGTTCCACCGCGAGAAATTCTGAACAGAGCTTTATACTGGCCGGCGTTTTCTGCATATATACATTACGTGTCGCAATTGAATGCGGTGACTCAAGCATTTCACGAAACAAATTTTGCACTAAATGTCGTGTTCTTTTGTGGGAATATATATAGCAGAACAAGTGCACTCAAAAGCGCCGTGTCTTTCTACGTAGTGCAAAATGCAAGGTCTATAAAAATTTAGGGGACGCTCAAGTAGACGCGGTAGTACCTTTAACGCCGCCTATGCCCCGCCCTCGGCGGCAGCATTTCGATGGAGGCGAAAAGCAAAGCGCCTGTGTGCTGTGCGATGTCAGTGCACGTTAAAGAACCCCAGGTGGTCAAAATTTTCGGAGTTCTCCACTACGGCGTCTCTCATAGCCTGAGTTGCTTTGGGACGTTAAACCCCACAAACCAAACCAAACCATGCCCCGCCGGGGTGGCGCAGTGTTTAGGACGCTCAACTACTGTACCCAAGGGTATACGGGATTGAATCCCGGCCGCGGCGGCCGCTTTTCGGTGGAGGCGGAAAGCTATAGGCGCTTGCGCTCTGCCCGATGTCAGTGCACGTTAAAGAACCCCAGCTGGCCGAAGTTTCCGGAGTCTACACTATACGGCGTCTCCTCATAGCCTGAGTCGCTTTGGGACGTTTAAACCCATGAGCCAAACCAGCTTTTGTAGCGAGAGCTACACTACGCTAGTCAGCAGCGCATTTTGCAGTGTGTAAGACAGGCCACTAGTGCGCATGCGCGGAAACCGGAGTGGAGCAACAGGTGCGCTGCGAACGACATCAGAGCTCGGAGACCGCCGCGTGCCGACTCCACATCCGATGCAGCAGAGACGCCCGAAAAAAAAAAAAAGAGAGAGAAGGACGTCTTGCCAATCGGAGACGCCAAGATGCAGAGCAGCTTAGACGCCCTAACAAAGATAAGAACGAACGCCTTGCCAAGCGCAGACGACAAAACTCAGAGCGCAATAATAATAATACGAATAGTAATAATAAATTGGTCCACAGGAAAGGAAGGGCAAATTATCTGTCACACTTGCTCTGTGGACACCTGAACCGCGCCGTAAGGGAACGGAGGAAGGTGGGAGAGAAAGTGGAAAGAGAAAGATGAGCCGTAGTGGACGGCTACGGAGTAATTTTGACCACCTGGGGATCTTTAACATGCACTGCCATCGCACAGCACACGGAAGCCTCTTTTTTCGCCTCCATCGAAACGCAGCCACCGGCAGAGCTTAAAAAGCGGTGCATAGCAGCAACGAAGAAAGAATGAGCGCCGGAAGGCGAAGAGAGCAGCGGAGACGCCCGAACGAAGAGAGGAACGGCTTGCCAAATGGTGATGTCAGACTGCCAAGTGTAATAGACGGAGCATAACCGCCGTGTTGGGGCCCGTGGAAGAGTTCAGTCAACGGGAACCAACAGAAGAGGATCAGAAGGCACGTCGTGTAACTGTTCACTCTATTCGAGTTTCCGAAAGTGCATCTGCTACTCGGACATTTGAAGCATAGTTTGTGAACAATTCGTTTGGACATATTTGTAGTGTTTGCGAGAGACTGTGGCACCAAATTGACTTGACACCGGTGAGTGATCCAATGCATGAAACTGCGTTTGGAGACTCTGCCAAATCGATATTATCGATATACTGTATAGACAAAATTGAGACCGCTGATTGTGATGGTGGCCCACCCTTTACAGTGGGTCGCCGGTTTAACTTCACAAAGCTAAAGGCGTGGCTGCATGCTACTTTTTTATTTTTCTTGTTTTGAGTGATTGGCCATGGCGCACCACAACTGCACCACGAGACTAATTGTAAATAAGTGTTTGGGGGTCCCCATAGACATCAAGCGTTCGGTACTCCAGGACTGCCCCCTATAACGTAATACAAAACAATGGTATCTAAGGAGTTAAGCTACAAGCGACAGAAGTTAAGTTGCTGGCTTATGCGGAAGACGCGTGGCGGTGTTTTCTGTTGACTGTGAGAGCTTAAGAAAGGCTGTCGATTGGGTTAGGCTATTTAGTAAATAGACAGGAAGTCGAGTAAATTGGACGAAATGCATCGGGATTTGGCATTGAAGATGGCCAGAGACTACGGTTAACTTTGGGAACCTGTCCTGGGTGTCAACCTAAGTAAAATACCTAGCTAGGTGTTGCCCTGGAGTGTACTGCGACAGCGAACCGTATTGGAAAGGGCAGCTGGAAGACACCGGCGCCAAAGCTGACTAGTTGCCCATGTGCACTGTCATGACTACAGTGCACATGGGCAACTTATTCTTCATAAGTAGGTGTTGCACGTGGTGCAGGTACTGCACTGATCACAACTTAATGTGCCGAAGCTGCACTGGATTTTCGCAGTTTTTAATCTAGGCTTCTGGCTGGGAGCGATGCAACAGGACAAACCTGTTTGGAAAGGTAAAGGATGGAGGAATAGGACTGGGCTATCTTTTTTTTTTTTTGCGACAAATCACTAACAGGTTTTTATTTTTTCGCGACGCAAGTGACCCACTCTTGTGTAAAAAATGTTAGTTAAGGCTGGGTCATGGGTTACCGAAATGGGTAGTTGGAACTAAACGCATGCAAGCGCGAATTTCTGGCTACTTCAAGGAAGTGTTTGTAAATGTTAGATTCCTATCTCTGGTTTTTCACAGCAGTATCAATCAGCTCTAAAACGTAAAAAGCGCTACTGTGATTTATGTGATGTTGTTCTACCTGAACCTATGTGCGGGGTCGTGTGCCGTGGAGGCCAGGGCAGTAATATATTAAAACGGGTGACACAAATGCAGTTCCCAGTAGCTGCCAAAAGTTTTTTTTTTAAGTTACACAGTGAAACTTTGACCGTGAAAGCATTTCTGAAAAAAAAAAAAGATAGGGAGAGGAGTGGGGGGGGGGGGGGGGGGGTACTTTTCTTCCATTGAAGTGCAGATTGTATGATTTGCAAGCAGTTGGAGAAAATTGATCATGTATCCTTGCACTGTTGTGAAGGTGGAGTACATATGTGTCGTTTTGCAAAGGACAATTAAGAGAGACTTTCCACTGGACCAGTGTGGGATACGATTTCTCTCTTTAGAAAATGAAGAGAGTGTGCCATATGATGCAATAATCATTATTGGCACCCACAGTATTTGGCTTTCAAGTATGGCTGGATACCATTGTGAACCAGATGCGAGGCCAGCCCCAATCTACTTCCGAGATAGCATGCACTCGTTTTGGAAATGCAGAAAAGAGCTAATTAAGTTCCCGAACATATTATAACGGATATGACATGAGTTTATTGTGATGAAGCCAGCTGTGACTGGTTGATTATAAAATCCGCACATGCAAGAGGATCACTGTAAATTTTATTTTGTGTTGTTTGTATTGTGTCGCAAATAGGCAATAAAGGAAGAAAAAATACCTTCGCGACGTATGCGTTGCGTTAGAACTAATGCTTAGGCGAGTTGGTATGGCATTTTGAAGAGCAGCGCGACTTAGACGAGGACGGAAGAAAGACACACACAGACAGGCGCAAAAAAAAAAAAAGAAGAAGAAAAAGAAACCATTTTGCTTGGGTGGCATGCAGACGTCCTGGTTTGAACCCTTGCGGCGAGAAATTTGTTTAATTAAATTGTTTCTAATTTCTTAAATGTCTCAGTTACAGGAACCTCCTTGCCCATTTTGGCTTCATTTTAACCCTTCCGCAATTCGTTATGCTTTATTTTGAACGTGGGGTGTCTGAAATTCCCGCATTGAGTTCATATCTGTGTGCGTGCATGTTTCTTCTGTTTATCTTTGTCTGTTCCCCCGCCGGGGTGGCGCAGTGCATGGTTGCGGAGCTCGTTTACTGTACCCAAGGATGCGGGATCGAATCCCCGCGGCCTCGGCGGCCGCTTTTCGAAGGAGGCGAAAAGTGAGGCGCCCGTGTGCTGTGCGATGTCAGTGCACGTTAAAGAACCCCAGGTGGTCGAAATTTCCGGAGTCCTTCACTACGGCGTCTCCATAGCCTGAGTCGCTTTGGGACGTTAAACCCCACTAACCAAGCCAAACCAAACCATCTTTGTCTGTTCGGCTGCGGTTTTCAAGCTGATTGGTTGAGACGTCATAACCCTGTCGGCCAATAAAGATTTTTCCGCACGAATATTTCTGACACGCGGTGACGACTTCGCATTTGAGGTCGAACGGCGGCTGTATACTATCGCTTAAAATGTACGAAAAACGCGGCGCCTATATACCCATCTGCGCTGTTCGTATTACATTTCATCACTCTTGTACCAGGGTAGTAGTAATAATAAACAACTGGAGAAGCTAGGCAACGGCATAGTTAAACAGTCGGAATTAGTCAAAGGCTGATTCGCGCCGGCGCGCTTTCGCTTCCGGGACGGCAGTTCCGAAGGTTGAATTGCTTCCGCCCTCGTGCACTGCTTCATCGCCAACTCCCCTTTTGCCGCTGCGGCTCGCAGAACTTGGTTCTCGTCTCCGCCGACGTCGAGCCTCGCGGGTGCGTCAAGTTTCCTCCGCATCACCTGTAGCACTGAGGTACGGCATGCGGCTGCGCCATCCACGCGCGCGCTAATTTTATGCTCGCAGTTTGAGCCTTCAGCGTGGAACGGCGGTGACCACCATTGACCTTTAGACGACCCCAAGCTGGCAGGAGCTGCCAACTTGGGTCTCTCGTTTCACATGGGACGGTTATGTCAGAATCAGCCTGCCAGGACCTTGGCCTTTCGTTGCCCCACTAGGCCACTAAGGCACATTCATCCAGGTTGGTTAAAACGGGGCTTTATGTGTGGGCTGGGGAAGAAGAAGAAGAAGAATTAGAAGAATGCTCGGTCACCCGCAGTTATTGCTTTCGCTCAATATTCGGTTCAGCAGCGTTGAACTCTTCTAATTTTTCTGTTTGTTATTTGGTTTCCACGGCCACCCGCAGAGGGAAATCCTGACTGAGGGCCGAGCTTCTTGCCGAGCACTTTTTCATCCGAGCTGAAGCCACTCGTCCGGGCTACGAATAGATTAAGACACGAATCCAGGAGCTTTGCAACGAGTCCCGGGGCAATAATGACTGGCGGCTAGCACTCGTGCTAGCGATATATACATCACTCGAGAGGAGTAAAAATGGTATGGAGGGAAGCCGCTGCGCATGTCTTGTTTGTTTTTGTTTCTAGTTTTTATTTATTTATTTTTTGTTCCTTTTTCTCTGTCCCTTATCTTTACCTGAGATAGAGTCAAACCATTTTCTCCTTTTACTTATTCCCTTTGTTCTTTTTTCTTCCATTTCTTACTACTTGGCCGGTGACCTCGGACGGACTTTATGCGCTTCAGGCCGTAAAAGAGAGGCTCGTGATATTATCACGGAAGACCTTAGCGTGTTTTTGTTACCATTCAGGTACAAGTGCGATAAGAAATTCAAAATGCGGAACGGCCCGAACGGGGAAGCGCCGGGCTGTTTGTTATTTTCTTTTTTATCAGGATGGTAAGAGAATACGCCCTGAAACATATTAGGGATGATTTCAAATGTGCACGCGGGAAGCAGGAACCAAGGCGAGAAGCCCTAAAGTAAGGACTCCACTACTAACGATGCCCTCTCAGAGTGTAGTAGTGCAGGGAGCAAGGCTCGCAAACATCCCAGCTCCTCGTCTGTGCAATATGTTGCACCTACTGGCTCTTTTGTTGTGCATTTGGAGCGCACTGTTCCGAGACATTGCATGCATGCAAATGACACACATATTCATCCCAATCCAGTTCGGGTCAGCGTTGCATATACCACCGAACGCCGTACGCGCTTCATTGTCCGAAACTACTATGCGTATGCGCATTATCTCCCATAAGGCATAACTTTTCGTGCGCTTGTAGAAAATTTCTTGTCGGGCCTTTCCAACTGCGCCTTTGTTTCAGCGATGACATTATGGTTTGTGGTTATTTTCTTCTGTTCAGCTTTTTCAATTATTTACTTTTTTCTCTTTCCTTTTTTTTTCCATTGTTGTCCTCTGAATCAGTATCATCATTAAACGCTTCTGTCGCAAGTCTCCTTAGTATTTATAAGTTAGCGATTTAATATCTATCATTCATTTATTCGCTCATTTTCGGTGGCAGCCTTCACCTCCGGAATCCATGCACCTATCCGCATGCAACACGGCCTCGCAGCATTCTGGTTGCCGAAGCCGTTGCTATATTCAGTGCGCTTGTCTTGGCATGCCATGTGTGTAAGCCAACTATACCCTCGGCAAAGCGCAGACACCCGCCTCACCTGAAACTGCATATTTTAAGAAACCTTATAGGTTTCACCAGCTTGCGGCGTGGTTCCGCCTCCCTATCCGTGTGTATGTTTCGAGCCTGTCCTCCTGAACTGTTATTTACGTCCCCATTTATGTCAAAACCTGTCTATGACCTGGACAGGAACTAATTCTGAACATATGTGATTCTATTTTACCGGGCCCTTCGTTATACATCGAAGGCGCGTGCCACCGCTTTGGTTCACGGACAGGACAAAGAGGCAGTTACAAGCGCGAACGCTTTTGAGGCTTCAAGCCACAGCAGAGAAATTTCAACGACATGGGCCTGCGGTGGTCTGAGTGGGCCGAAATTCGGGCGCTTTTGAGGATTGACGCGACGTACAACCGCCTGTAGGCGAAAATTGTAGGGAACACTAAAGCTCCTCCTTTAAGGGTACGATGACGCAAAAGCGTAGAGGTTATGTAGATGCAAGGGGGTCCTGACAGGATTTTGGTATCACCCTCCCATATGAAAGGAGAGGCCCGAGTTGGCAGCTTCTGCCTAACGTGACGTCAGGCAACGCTGCGTCCAGATCAGGGAAAATTATCGCGTTAAAATTAGTTGATTATTGGTACGAAATTAAGAGGTAAAACAAGCAAAACATAGTTTCACAAGATAATGGCGACATATGGAGTCAGCTTCTAGGTGACACCACTCTCTCAAGCCTTTCGGAAAGTGTCCCCTGGGCGACGCCCTAAAGAGCAGCGTTTACCTCAGAGCCCTCTGCGCAGACAGAGGTCAAAGGTGGCGGGCCGATTGTGGCTAGGTCGTCCAGCTGGGTGTCCCCACCTGTGAAGAACCTCCGCATCCTTGCAGTCAAGGTGCGACACAGCGGCCGCCATGTAAGCATTGACAGTTCTTGCTGGCCTGCATATTCAACGCGGTGAACGTAATACTTTATTCAATGAGCGGAGTACAGCGTTACTTACTGGTTTGACCTCTGCACTAGCTTTTAACCAGTACGTTCAGATGTGCTGAATAAAGGGCGACAGAAACTCCGCTGTGTTAAGACTTCCTAAGGGGTGTGTAACGAAATCACCGTGCGCAACTGTGTGCGAAAATTCGTCCCATCGCCGACGGAAAGAACACTGGCGTCCGGCCTGTCCATATGAAGGGATCCGCGACAAAGTGCAGATTGCTGCAGCAGATAACTGTCCATTTTGTCGGATCTTCATTCTTTGGTGGCGTCGTAACGTCTCGCTCGAATACCCGCCTGAGCACGGCGAAGATTTTAACTGTAGTTTCGTGAAACGTATTATACGTGAGCTAGCAATAGAGAGATTTAGCTTACCGTGATCCGCGATCTGCCACCATGACCCGCTACCATGCGTGGGCGGGGCTCACAAGCTGATTGGTCCCGACGCTGCAGGTTTATGTGCCGACATCCAGTATGTGGCGCCATCTATCGGCGTCAAGGAATCTGGGCCTGCGCAGTGAAACGCGCGGTGGCGGATCACGGTAGCGGATCGCGGATCACGGTAAGCTAAAACTCTAATAATAAACGCAGAGTTAAGTTAGTGCTTCCGCACGGACGTCATGCAACGCAGAGCTATCAAGGAGAGAAACTGCAGCTGAGGAGCGACAGCCTTCCACTAAAACTCCACAGCTTTTTTCATCGATTAGAGGAAGCTTCGCGGGCTCATGGCCGTACGCATTTGCATGCGTGCTGTTCACCGGGCACTGCGAGGAGGTCGCAGTAGGCGTATCCTTCCAAGCGAAGCCTGCTCCATGAGTCCAAAGAGAGCACCTCCAAGAACAGCTGGCCCACTGCCGCTCCTGCATGCCGAAAGGTGGCCCACGTGAACACCATATTCCGGCCCTGTGACGACGGACACCGAGAGGCTACATCACTGCAGACTGTATCGGAGAAAATCCGCCCTCAGTCACTGGACTCTCCAAAGCGGAGGAAGTTATACGGTGCCGCCTACAGGCAGATACATGCAACTCATCCGCTCGTTTAAACATAATTCAACCCGAGTCCTGCGACCATATGTTAACTATGCGGTAGGGGTGGCCCACATGGTATGAACCTGCCCAAACAATCCACCTGACGACCCAAACGCAGTGCCAACGATTCTGAGAGGGGAGGCTGCTCTGTCCTGTTTCGGACTCGAGACCCAAAGGGCCCTCGTAACACTAGCACGGACAGCAGCGGCTGCCGCTGGAGTCCGGCGGACTGGGGACCCTGTATACCCACACAGCTCAATCCTTTATATCCCAGTAAAGTTTTGCAGTCAATCAGTAGGCCTTGATTCCTGAGGCTCGTGCATCAACGCAAAGAGAACGGCTGGCATCATCCGTGGACATCGTTCCGAATAGACGTCATCGGCCGAGTCATCGGCCAGAAGTTGCTGGATAGAGGGAAGTCAACATTGTGCTTTCACACAGGGCTGACTCCCCTTCGGTCATCCTTCTCTGACCGGACACTCCACTTCTACCCGCGATACCTCAGGTATCTTTTTTTTCCTGGTCTTTTCCGCAGGTGACAGAATTGGCAGTTGACATGACCGTGCAATGACTGCCATCAGTTTGTGCGACGTCACAAAACCACATTATATGGACAATTTGACGGACGCTGCCAACTTAGACTTCGCCTTTGAAATGGCAGGGTGAGATCGGAATCCAGCCTTCAAGCACCACTGGATCCCGAGTTATACCCCTGTCACACAGGCACTTATAAGGCCTTGTGAATTGAGGCTATATATTCCCTAAAGGCGGTTGACAGGCAGCTACAAGGCGAAGCCTCGAAACCTTTGCGAAAAAGGCTCTTAGCAGGAAAGGCTGTCTTCAGCGGCCTTTAAGCTGCGTAAAGGAGCAGCCCAAACATGAGCACCAGCGAGCGAGCTCGAAAAAAAAAAAAAAGAAGCGTTGATGCAAACATAATTTTGAATATTATATTTAAGCTTAATTGATTATATGTAAGAATTAATTTTGCTTTCCAATTAACTGTAAATATATGGAGCGAGAAGACTTTCAGCAATGTTTTCAGCAACCGAATGTTTCGAATGTTTTCAGCAACCGCATCGACGTACAAGTGCTTTGCTTGTCTCCTTGTGCGGTGTTATTTCTTTGTTGTCTTTTTTGTGCGCGTTGTCGTGACGCTGGGGCTACGTCGACCCGGCCTTCACTTGGTAGCGTGCAGAGACTCGGGTTGAAGAAGGACTGAATCTTCGAAGTTGGTAAAATATGTACAAGCAGGTTTACTGGCACTTTGAGAAAACGTATTTACAAGAATATTTACATGAAAAAGAAGGGTACATCAGCAAAATGACAAGCGTTAAGAGTTCATAGCGAGAAGCGACTGGATGAGCCGTTTACCCAGGGCCCAGAGCGACATTTCGTGCTCTGCAGCGTCCTTAAAAACCCCCTATGTCCAGCCCCTCTCTGAAGATGCTGACCAACCAAATCCAGGGCACGCCCCTCAGGTATCGGCATCCAATCGAACACATCACTGCACTGATGGTCTGAAGCACTGACTGGTCCGGCATTCATTCGTTGGGCGTGATCACTTGTTGGCGGGAAAAGCTTGGGAACGGCGAGGAGAGGAGGTACATTTCTATTCTTCAGCAAAGAAACCACAGGCTGGTTCTGGGGGTTTTACTTCTCAGAAACCCGAGTGCACGTGGCGCCGCATAGGGCTCCCAACATGGTCCCTTTTCGACAATTGCAAATCTTTCCTGCATTCCCGGGAAATCACTTAATGGCCGTATGAGTCATGCTCTTCTCTTGTCCTGCACGTCAGCGGACATGTCACTCTGTCGTCTCCTTTGGATAGGAGGCATTCATCACTGGAGGATAGCACTTCTCGACTGGAAGGGTGAACAAAAGAAAGAAAGCACTTCCTGCTATTTCCCGCAGGGGGACGTTTCTTTGTGTTTTTCCAGACGTTCTCTTGACAGGGTCAATTTGGCATTTGCAGGTTGTCCACAAAGCAAAACATGCTTACAAAACAGGATTCCTGGAAACAGGCTCACTTAGAGCCATTGGACCATCACCACATATTCACAAAACTTATCCATGCCCACAGGCGAACAATAGAGCGCGCACTTGCGGATGCTTGGTCGTAACAGCCTCCTCCCCCGCCAGAAGAGACTCGGAGGGCAGCAGCCGCAGCTGCTGCATGAAGAGACGACTTAATGGCCTGCACGTGAACGCTTGAAGCTCGCTGTTGCTTGTCGCGTTGTCTTGATTGTTGTAGGCCAAATTGCTCGAGCTGTCTGAAACTCAACCACATGTCGAAGCAAGCACTCGGCTCCCGTCTGAAGAGACCAGGTCAAAAGAAAACTGCCATTGTTGTTCGAGAAAAGCCCACTCTCAAGACGTTCAGGACCCACGTATGCCTCGAAAACCAAACGTGCTGCTTTACATAGTCATCTATATTCAAGCGCACGAAAAAAAAAAAAACCTGATTATCAATTTGGATACATGGTGAGGAACATCTCGGACCGCTTAGAAAGAGCGGCTAAGCGCGTCCGCATTCCCATTTAACTTCCCCTTTTTGTATCTTATTTCAAAATTGTACTGCTGTAAAATCAAGCTCCACCTAAGAAGGCGACTGTTCTTCGATGTCGCAGTTTGCAGCCAAGCCAGGGGACAATGGTCCGTCTCTACGGTGAATTTGGCCCCTCCAAGATAGCACTTCAATTTTTGAATGGCCCATACAATGCAAGCGCACTCTTTCTCTGACGCGCAATAAGCCCTTTCTCTAGAACTCAGTTTTCTGCTCAGGTAGAGCACGGAGTGCTCATTACCGTCGTCATCTCTCTGGCAGAGAACAGCACCTAGCCCTCGATCACTGGCATCACACTGGACCGTGAATTCTCGGCCATAGTCTGGAGCTCGCAATACCGGACGGCTAATCAGCACAGCCTTCAGGTTTACGAAGGAGGCTTCCTTTTGTTCGTCCCAGACTACATTTGTCGGTTCTGTCTTGCGGAGAGCGTCGGTCAGAGGGCTAGCCAAAGCTGAATAGTTAGGGATGTAGTGATTGTAGTACCCAGTCAGACCCAGGAATGCTCGAATTTCCGTCTTCGTGCTCGGCCGCGGGTAGTCTGCTACCGCAGAAATCTTAATCTCGCTGGGTTTCCTGAAACCTTGACCTACATTGTGACCCAAGTAGTCCACGGTCGCCCTTGCCAGGCAACATTTCTCGGCCTTTACGGTTAGTCCAGCTTGACGCAAAAGGCTCAGTACAGCTCTTAGATGTACCATATGGTCCGCCCATGAGTCGGAAAAAACCGCAATGTCGTCTAAATAAGGCACCGCGAATGTTTCACACCCCTTTAAAACCCTATCCATGAGTCGTGAAAAACAAAATGGAGCATTTTTGAGCCCGAAACTCATCATTGTTGGCTGGTAGCTGCCCGTCGGAGTGACGAAAGCCGCGTATCTGCTGGCGCGTTCAGTGAGCGGTACTTGCCAATATCCTCGAGTAAGGTCCAGCGTAGTCACATATGCCGCTCTACTGACCTGTTCTACTCTCTCCTCAATATTCGGAATAGGATACACTTGATCCCTGGTGAGAGAATTTAGCTTTCGGTAGTCTACCACAGGCCTAGGGTCTTTACCTGGAGCTTCTACTAAGATCATAGGCGAAGCATAATCGCTTTCCGAGGGTTTTATTACTCCCAATTCCAGCATGCGAGTTACTTCCCTATCCAGAATTTCTCTTTGCCTTGGAGAAAATCGGTAGCACCTTGATCGCACTGGCACGTCTGAAGTCAGCTCAATATCGTGCTCAGTCAAATCAGTTCTGCCTGGCCTGTCCACGAAGCAGGCCTCAAACTCTGTTATTATCTCGCCCAGATCGGACAGCTGGGATTTCTTTAGTTCTCCTCTCTGCTCCGTCTTTTTGAGAAGCTCCTGAGCGTTGCTTCCTTTTCCGCTGAGGCAAATCAAGTTATCCCCCATCTCCTCGGGAAGGTTTAACGTTAGATTTACCACGGTTTGCTCCATAGCTAAGTCCTCCCGGTTTTCACTTAAAAGTCTCGTTAGATTACTAGACGCTGGCGGCAAGAGGTTACTCCCAAGGACGTCCTCATTCCGCGTCTCATCAAGCTCACTTTCAAGTTGACTTATTTGAGATGCCTTGCTCTCAAAGTTTTCTGACCCACTGTCTTCCGCATCGACCACTGTTTTAACTGCCGTTTCTTCCGCTGTTGATTTTTCTGAAATGAGCAGTGTAGCTAGTTCTCGCGCCTTTGAACGTGTTAAGGCCTGCACATCTCTGTCTCCGAAAATCAGAAGGCAAGCTTTGACCTTCTCGTAGTTGTCCGCGTCCTCCTTGTTTAGCCGCGCGACAACCTCCGCTGCCTCGCAGGGCAGAACCGTCAATAATCTCTGAGACCACGTGTCTCGCTGGAAGGACAGTTCTTCGCAAGTTCGCTCAAAGTTACCCAGATACAGACCGATATCCCCTGATATCACATATGGCTGCATGTACTTTGACATCTTGAAATCTGCCTCCTTGTTGAGAAGAGGTACCGCTAGCTGGGGACAATTGCCCGACCTCTTGCTCAACTCTACTTCTAATTTCCGGAGCTCAATTTCTAGCTCCCGCTTTTTTGCTTCTCTCTCAAGCTTCTCACGTTCGTGCTCCCTTTCCTCTTTTTCCCTCTCAAGTTCACGCTCCCTTTCCTCTTTTTCCCTCTGACGTTCGCGCTCCCTTTCCTCTTTCTGCTGTCTGAGCTGTTCCTTTTTTTGCCCGATGAGGTTCCATGCTTCACTGAGCTCCTCATCATCGGTTCCCAGATCAGTGATTGCCTTTATAATCAAGGGTTTTCGTGCCAAACCACTTGTATTAATTCCCAATTCCTCACACAATAGCAACAGTTCCGGTTTCTGCAGCTTTTGTAGGTCCATGATCGCTCCGAGTGTCGGCTACTTCCAAAACAACAGTGCAAACTACCAAACCTAAAGGCGTTTCAACACTTTTTACCAGTTCTTAAAATCTAATCCTGTTCTAGAACCTGGTCCACATCAGAAGAAAAGCCAAGCACTCACCCACACATGCGATCGATGTTCCGAGCTGCCCTCTTGGCCGATTGTTGCTCCTGCTTGTTGCCTGAGATGCCACCTCCGATCACCAGATGTTGTGGCTTGTAGCTTCAGATCCCAACGCTGGACACCAGTGTTGGGGCTTGTAGATTCAGATCCTACCGCTGATCACCAGTTGTCGTGACGCTGGGGCTACGTCGACCCGGCCTTCACTTGGTAGCGTGCAGAGACTCGGGTTGAAGAAGGACTGAATCTTCGAAGTTGGTAAAATATGTACAAGCAGGTTTACTGGCACTTTGAGAAAACGTATTTACAAGAATATTTACATGAAAAAGAAGGGTACATCAGCAAAATGACAAGCGTTAAGAGTTCATAGCGAGAAGCGACTGGATGAGCCGTTTACCCAGGGCCCAGAGCGACATTTCGTGCTCTGCAGCGTCCTTAAAAACCCCCTATGTCCAGCCCCTCTCTGAAGATGCTGACCAACCAAATCCAGGGCACGCCCCTCAGGTATCGGCATCCAATCGAACACATCACTGCACTGATGGTCTGAAGCACTGACTGGTCCGGCATTCATTCGTTGGGCGTGATCACTTGTTGGCGGGAAAAGCTTGGGAACGGCGAGGAGAGGAGGTACATTTCTATTCTTCAGCAAAGAAACCACAGGCTGGTTCTGGGGGTTTTACTTCTCAGAAACCCGAGTGCACGTGGCGCCGCATAGGGCTCCCAACATGGTCCCTTTTCGACAATTGCAAATCTTTCCTGCATTCCCGGGAAATCACTTAATGGCCGTATGAGTCATGCTCTTCTCTTGTCCTGCACGTCAGCGGACATGTCACTCTGTCGTCTCCTTTGGATAGGAGGCATTCATCACTGGAGGATAGCACTTCTCGACTGGAAGGGTGAACAAAAGAAAGAAAGCACTTCCTGCTATTTCCCGCAGGGGGACGTTTCTTTGTGTTTTTCCAGACGTTCTCTTGACAGGGTCAATTTGGCATTTGCAGGTTGTCCACAAAGCAAAACATGCTTACAAAACAGGATTCCTGGAAACAGGCTCACTTAGAGCCATTGGACCATCACCACATATTCACAAAACTTATCCATGCCCACAGGCGAACAATAGAGCGCGCACTTGCGGATGCTTGGTCGTAACAGCGTATTTTTCGTTTGGCAGTGTATGCTCGCTAATTTCTCGCTAATGGGCTGGTCCTCCAGCGTATCAGCATGCGCCTAAGCCGCACCGGTCGCCGTGCGTGAAGATGCCACAGCAGCAATCCTCAAGGCAATTTCGCACATCGTTTTTCACTTCCTGCGTTTCATTTCTCATGGTTATAACGCGCACATTGACCGAGCACAGCTCAATTTCTTTGAAATTCCCATAAGCAAAGTGTTCTTCCCTCACGGAACGACGAGCCAGACGACGAAGTGCGCCTATCGTGGTCAGAACGAAAATTAAGAAAGAGAGAATCGAGGCCCCAAAACATTCACTTGAGACTTTCAGACTCTTTCTTTATTGAAGGGTTGGTTATTTTTTCCTGACGTAAACAAGGGCAGTCTTGTTCACTTATCACTTAAGCTGAAAAGATATCGTTCGCTTTAATTTTCTACACGTTACTATATATCGTCACTTCACGTGGTTTACATTCATTGTGATAGCTTCATTAGAGATGGCGCTCATGGACGAAGGGAGGAAAAATAACTTTATTATTGAAAGAAAGGGTAGGGGTTGGGAAAATTGTCAGCACGCGCCTCCGTGACCATGAAGATCCCTGGCGACTCAGGACCGTTTCACGGCCCGGAATTGAATGCCCGGGTGGTCGCTAGGCTTCACTTTATTCCACGCGTCAAGGGCGGCATCAGGAATACTGTCCTTGGAATGTAGATGGGTCTAAAAATCCCAAGTTATATAGTTTAATGATGCGATTTCACCACAGAAGCGACAAGTGGGGCTAATTTCTTAA
Organism: Amblyomma maculatum; assembly: GCF_055883805.1. Taxonomy (NCBI): domain Eukaryota; kingdom Metazoa; phylum Arthropoda; class Arachnida; order Ixodida; family Ixodidae; genus Amblyomma; species Amblyomma maculatum. The sequence continues at coordinate 171,309,101 of NC_139346.1, read as the reverse complement.
TTAAAAAAATTGGAAAGAATGTGTGGGTTAGGGAATGTATCAGTTTGAGATTTTCTTCACACCACCTGTTGCTCTCTGGAGAGTGAGCTGTGTGGTGGTGGGTATGCTATGCTCTTCTCCCGAGTCTGTGTGAGGTGAGCGGCTTTCCGAAGGGCGCCGCTCCAAGGCGGCGCCCACAGCTCGGCCAGCTTCAAGCGTATGAGTGGTCTGCCTCGTTGCCTGGGTTCCCCGCGTGTGCGGGCTGGCACCCAAATTGGGTAGATTTCTCCTAATTGTTCAGTTGGGTCAAGATTGAGGAGTATCTCCCGAGCAATGCTGGGAATTTTTCCTTTGATATAATTATATATCGCCTGCTTAAAGTCGCTCACAATGGCGGTGGCTCTGGTGTACACCCTAGCCGCTGCGATGGCGGCTTCTTGCGCGGCAAGGGAGTTCGAGGTTGGGATAGTTTCCGACATCGTTAGTCTTGCCGGTCTTCCTATCTTGGGTTGCGTGACCCCGCAAACGGTAAAAATATACGGGTCGTCTTGATCACAGGCAGCGTCCACATACAAGACGTCTTCGAGGTTTTGCAAACTTTGAGGCAAAACTTTTCGCTCTATAGCTTCACGCCGGCCCTTTAATGCTTGTGGATTTATGTTTTTGGTGATGGCTTGATCATGACTTGTTTTCTTATGTTTGCTAGTACTGGTCCAGGGCAGTCCGTCATGGGTACCCCTCCGATGCCCAGTTTATGTAGAACGACTCTTCCCGTGAGTGTTGTGCATAGCTTGCGAATTTGCATTGTTCGGTGTGCTTCTTTCATTTCTTCAAATGTGTTGTGTATACTTTAAGGGCAAGTAGTTTCTCGTTGGCTGTGTGGTGAGGGAGGTCTAAAGCTGTTTTATAAGCCGAACTGATCATGTAGCATCGACCTTCCTGACCCACGGTCTTAAGAAGGTTTAGGTTTGGGAGTGCGTACGTTATTCTGCTTATAGTATGAACGTGGCTTGTGCAGCCTAACATATCGGATAACCAAGCTCAACGAAGCCAAACCCTAGCTTTCGCTACGTGTATCCTGGTCTCGCTAAGCTAAGCCACTGCATTTTTTTTTTCTGTCACCCGGCACTTCTCCGAGGTCTTTACTGCAAAGAAGGTTTATTGCACTACAGGAGCAAATCCTAAAAGGAACAGTGGTGTACTACACTAGCTACATGGCAAGTGCAACGGAGATAGACAGCGATGATGATTCAGGCAGCTCATGGATACTATATATCTATGCATTTATATACAGGTATATGCACAACATTCGAGGTGCACGCATAATAACAAAGCAACCGCGCAGCCGCTCCCGACTTAAACCGCAAGACGCGCGGCTGCGAGAAACCAAACAAATATATCAGTGCGGCACGCGGGCTGCAGTACATCGATAATCGTTTACAAAAAGACACAAAATGAGGTACACACACTTAGTATTTGTCCGGACTGCTGTCTGTTGATGCGTGCAAGCCACTCTCGTCTGAGACATTCCCATCGCTCCATGGTCTTATCGCATTCGTGCAAGCGTACCTTTGGTATTTTGAAAAACACCCGCAGTCGTCTTGTCTCAACTTCACCTTTTGCGCTTTAATCTGCGTTCGGCTGTTACAGACCACGACCGCACAGTAAACCATCGCTTTGGCACTATTTGCGCGGCCAACTCCACGGTCAAAATGGCAGACTTCCCCAGATTACCCAGAACGCATAGCGTTTTCACAATTCGTGCAAGCTCCAGACACCTTTGTTATTTCATTCTGGATAGCTTCACGTAGCCTGTTCGCAGAGGGTAGCGTCACAGTCAAAGGTCATCAAGTGTCAGTGCTAACGTAGTAATGATGTCAGCCGAGTAGAAGAGTGCCGTCAGCTCAATAGGAATGAGCATCGCACAGGTTGCCTGTAGAACACGTATTGTGAATGAAAGGATCGCCGCAATTACATAAGCCTGCATGAAAGCAAGCTTTATGAGTGATCTTCCGCTACATTCCACTTTTTTTTTTTCGCCTTCGAGATTCTCTCTGGAAAATTGGCCAAAGGGCGCTGCCATATTGGAGACTGGGCTGTGCTCATCACACAGGAAAGAGCTGAGGATTCTCCACCCACGCCTGTTTCACAGCCCAGTCAAACCGGTTTCTCCCAGGCTCGTGAAAAGGTCGCAACTCTTGCTCGTTTACAGTAGCCCTGTTTACATGGACACGACAGCGGAGGGTCGAGTTGGGGAGTTTAGTTGAGTGGATTCGACCCTATACCGATTTTACATCAGCCCGACCCGACGAGCGCAGAACCGGCTCTGGACGAGCGGCGATTATGGCGGTACCTCGCGTCGAGGCGAAGAACTAGCAGAGGCATCCGATTCCGGTTTTTCCCCCGCGCATCTACGCGCATCTAGTGTTACATTGCAGCGTTTCTTCGGCGCCGCGTCAGTGTCTCGGCTACTGGCTTCACCAGAGGCACAATTCTGGCCCTTGAAGCGAGGCGACGCTGAAAGACACAGGTATCTGAAGGTGCCAGATCTCAGCGTCGACGCCGGAAATGATTCGCAGGTGGGGACCAATGGCAAGCCACGCATGGGCAGCTGCTGCAGCACCCACCGCCACAGGCCCAACTCGTTTCCGCGTAAGCAACAGCTCTTCTTTTGTCCGCGTGCATGCCTGCGCCTTTTGTTGCCCTTGCCTCCCCCACCCTCCCCAGTAAGTTCCCATCATCACTGAATAGGGTGATTTTTAGCTACGGACGGGGGAGAATTGTTCGAACTTCCAGGATTCCCCCATGTCTTGGCTTGCAGACGCCAGTTCGTACGCCATCATGTGTTTGGTCACCCTTTCCGGCGCGCGCCGAGCGATGTCGCTCATACGAGACGCTGACGCTACGCCGAAGAAGCGCTGCCATGTGGTCGGGCCTTAATAGTACGGCCAACCTCATAGGGATGCTCCAATACCTTAGCAGTGAGAGATATCTATCAGTACTTGCGATGTGCCTCCAGGTGGTGTGAAAAAATTATGACCACTGGTATCCGCTATGTTACCATTTGTGCAGCCGGGCGAAAAATGGCCCATTTAACACTCGCTTGAAATCGTCAAGTACACAGATTTCACCACAAAGATGGTTTCACATCACTGAGAACACCATCCACGCAAAGAACAGCTTGAAAATCCGACTAGCCTGTCCTACAGCCTCCTTAATATAGCAATCGAGACAACCACGTCAGCAGACGATTTAGAAAAGCGCGACTACAATGCCACTAGTTCGCCCGACCGCCGTTGGGGCCACCTCCCGAGCGGAGCTGCGAAACTGAATCAGTCTAAGAATGTTGCATAGGTAGTGGGGTCCTGTGGAACTGCGTGCGCCAACATTAGTTAAGATTTTGGCCATTGACAGCGTTAAGTTGACCTCTTCGCTTGGTACAATCATCACCGCAAACAAATATTTGTCGCTTGCAATTTAAGTGTATTTGCTCAGATGTTTTCTCTTCTCTCAAAATCAGCAATTAAAACAGCGGTAATGGCAACGTTTCCTCCTCTAGGACAGAAAAAGAAAGCACCGTCTGTTCTGTTTCCTTGCTTTTTGTCTGCACCAGCTGCA
>NC_139346.1:171240504-171300504 GCF_055883805.1 Amblyomma maculatum | reverse complement strand
GCGTGTTCTTGTGTTAACGTGGCGGCGCTTTGTAGTGTGTCTTCTATGTCGCCATCACTGCCGTGGGTGGTCCACAACGTTATGCCGTCGGTATAGAGGGTGTTCCGGAGGTGTGGTATCGTGGTGAGTTTGCGGGCGAGTGAGGTCATTGTCGCGTTGAGCAGGAAAGGGGGAGGATGGAGCCCTGGAGAATTCCGACCCCTTTAAGGGAGTAAGGAGGTGATGTGTATGGGCCAAAGTGGACCTCAGCCGTGCGGTTGTTAAAGAAAGCTCCGAATAGGTGTGCGTGCGTACACCCACACCAAAACAGGAGAGGGCTGTCACGATCGCGTGGTGATCAACGCGATCAAATGCTTTGGGACGGCCTTTGTATGGCCCGGGATAGCCGGGTCAAAAATGTCGGTGGTGAGCTGCAGCATGACATTCTGCGCGGACAAACGGGGGCGGAAGCCGACCATGCTATGGGGGTAGAGGTCGTTGTCCGTCATGTGCCGAGTGAGTCTCGCCAGCACGTGTTCGAAAAGTTTTCTCAGAGACGAAGTGAGGGAGATGGATGGGGCGGTGGTTGGCTAGTGTGAGTGGTTTATTTGGTTTGGGGATAAATATAACTTTTAGTACGACACCAAGACTGGGGGAGGGTGCCTTCCACCCAGCACTTGTTAAGGTAGTCCGCAATCTGGGTGATCGATTGATCATCCAGGTTGCGAAGCACGGAGTTTGAGAGAACACCGGGAGCGGAAGAGAGTCAGGAGGGCCACTCTGACCTCGGCTTCCGTAATCTCAACATCGAGAGTAGAATTTGGTTGGCCTGTGTAGAGAGACAGGGGGTCGGATGTGCCGGGTGATGTATGTGTTTGTTTGAGGTTGTCCAAAAGGACGTCCGGGGTTAAGTCCGTGTTGTGTATGAGTCGAGTGACGTGATGTTGCGTAGCTGTTTGGACTGTGTGGAGTCGATGAGATGTCGAAGGAGTTGCCAGGCTCGCTTGGTGGACAGATTGCCCGCCATATGCTGTCAAAAACCTGTCCCCAGTTGGACCGGCAGAGCTCCTCTACATGTTGGGTGATCTCTGACTGCAGTGCGGCCAGCCTCTTTTTCAGCTTGCGGTTAAGATTGTTCTTTTTCCAGCGCTCTAGGAGGCTGTGATAAGCCTCCAAGAGATGGGCGAGTCTAGAGTCTAATTTAGAAGTGTCCTGTGTTGTTTCGACGTGTTGGGTGTGTGTAGAGACATCGGTCATGAGTGAGCTCACCCATTGGTAGATGTCAGTGATGATTGAATCTAGGTAGTCCATTCGCATTTTGCGGATGGCATCCCAGTTTGTTAGCTTGAGTGTAGGGGTATGCGTAAACGGTACCGCGAGAAAGATAATGTAGTGGTCGCTGCCTATAGTGTATGGTGTGTCCTGTTCCAGGTGATGTCCACGAGGTGGCGGCTGAGCGTCAGATCTGGACTGGTGTCCATGCAGACGCTATTGGCGATTCGCGTGGGAGTGTGATTGGATTGGTAAAACGTTTATTCGGGGCCTGCAGTAGAACGCGCGCTCGCGCGCGCGCGCTCCGGACGGGGCCTACGTCGTCCTCTGGGCACCGGCCGCGCGGCCTGGGTCCCCGCTCGCCGTGGACCCAGGCATCAAGGACCACCCCCCCCCCGCATCAAGGACCAGAGGCGTTGCCCTCGGCTCCAGTTAGCTCAGTAGCCCCATCTGTGTGTGCACAATTGAACTCCCCCCCCCCCCCTTCCCAATGATCAGTGGATGCTTCCCTGCGAGTCGTTGGAGATCTCACAAGAGCATTTCCAGTGAGGACATTGGGCGGCGGGGGGATGGTATATGTTGGCTATAAAAATAGATGGCATAGCGTGTGTGTGGTGTATAATCTTGGTGATGACGCAATGCAAATCCGATTTTATGTCATGGGTTTGAAATGTGAGCGAGTGGTGTAAGAGGGTATAGATGCTCGAGAGGTAAGGGTAGTGTCGGAGTGAACCGAGACATGACTAGGGAGCGTGGCGGATGTATTAGTGTCCTGTAGGAGGAGGATTTGGGGTGTGGGGGTAAGGGTGGGGAGGAGAAGTTAAAAGGAAGCGCGCTTGCCCCGGAAGCTGCGACAGTTCCATTGCAGGAGAGGTAACTCGTTGCAATTAAAGGTCTGCCCCGCCATATTGGAGCATGAGGGGTTTGAGTATTGGGGGTTGGGGAGGTATTAAGCTCATTTCCAGCATTTGGAGCATTCGGACGAATAATTGTTCCATCTGCTGTTCAAATCGGTGGGTGAGCTGGTCTATGATGGAGCTAAATTTTGCCTCGAAGCGCGCCTCCATTTCTTATAATTTTGCGTTGAGTTTTTCTTCTAGGTTCCTGTAATCGTCTTGGGTGATCTGAAGGGATACTGTTCTGCGTTTCTTTTAGGCGGGGGGGGGGGTTGAGAGGTGGGTTGGCTATAGGGACGGGTGATGAGAGGGCTTCTGTGGGATGGGATGAGTAAGGAGTGGTATGAGAGTGTGGGGGAGAGGTTGAGGGGATGAGGCAGTTTGTGTGGGAAGGGGTGTGGGAGCAGTGGTATGAGAAGGTGCTGGGATCAGGGATGAGAGGCGGCTTACCTCCATCCTTAGGGCCCGTAGCTCTTCGTCTCTGGGATCCGCACAGGGTTCGCTGGGTTTCTTGCCTGCAGCTCGACCGACCCATGAGAGTTCGTGGGGCGCAGTAGATGGTTTTGAAGATTCATTTCGCAGGCGCGATCGTGACCTTGAGGCACTGGAGCGATCTCTGGTATGGTTTTTCTCGCGGTGCGGTGGAGTGTCCTTGCGGAGTGTGTGGGTCGATTGTCCAGCTTGGGGCACTCGGCGACCACGAGCCTTGCATCCGGCAGTACCCGTAATGTGGGGCCCCTCACAGAGGATGCATACTGGTGTTACCCGTAATGTGGGGCCCCTCACAGAGGATGCATACTGGTGTTCATTGAGGTGTTTTTTTTCTTGGGGACGTGGAGTGCCGCATCTGGGGCAGTTGCACTTTTGGGGTAGTGTGCAGACATCTGTTCGATGCCCTGGCTGTCTACAGTTAATGCACGCGTCCATATGGCCTCGCTATGTATGGGGTGCACAGATGCAAACCTCCTCCATATATGATTTTTTGGGGGACTGGCCCTTGTCGGAAGGTAATAAGAATGGAAGTTGTGTTACCCATCCTTCTGGCATCCACTATAGAGGCCTGCGAGTTTCCTGTCACCAAGTCATCCAGGAGTTCAGTTGGGGTCTCTTTCCAGAATGCATTGCTAATTTCCCCCACGTACAGACCAGTCGGGGGGAGCAATTTATGCCGCTACTGCATATAGTTAGCGGCTTGTAACTCCAGGTTTGTTATGGTGACCATACCGATGGCATCTTCTTGGATGAGCGTGCTCGCCGTACACGTGTTGTTAGTGGGATGAATGCGTATTTGTACCTTCTCTGGCGCCTGGAGCTCTGGTGCTGCGAGAAGAATTTGTTGGCGGGTTGTGGGGGAGGGGGGGGGGCGCAGGGTGGTGAGTTGGATGCCTCCTCTAGAGCGGAAAACCACCTTGAAATCAGTAGACGGGAGTGAAGGCTGCTGTCGCGACCTTTGGGCGATTAAGCGTGCATCGCGCAGCTTTTTCTGATGTTGGAGTCTGGGACGCGGCGGGTGGCAATCCGGCTGTCGAGCTGGCGCTCACGGCGGCCTTCGAGCCGGTCGTCGCACCAGCGCTCATGACGAGAGCTTCTCATGACGGCGTTGTCGGGCAGGCAGCCCGTCTGGCCGGGACACTCAAAATATGAGTCCAGTCACGGCGGTCGTAGTTCCGCTGATCCAGAGTTTCACCTGGCACACGCACCTTCATATTTGCGGCTCCAGGCGCCTCTGGCCTGCCAGCCCCTAATCCGCGAACACCGTGTCCGCGAGCTCAGTACTCTCCGTCTTCCCAGGCCTGCGCGCCGGAGGCACGGAGGAAGGCGTCTTTTTTTCTGGTGGAAATTAGTTGTAAAATCAATCAATCAATCACCCTGGCAAATAAATATCACCTTATTCAGGATGACCTTCAAAAAGTGATGCTCTGCTATGGAGTCACGTGACAGAATGTCACATGACTCAAAACAATCAGCAGCAAAATAACCAAACGCTACTGCTTTCGCATTCTTCCGCTGAAGGAGATTTCAGTGCCCTCGAATTTCGGCTAGAGGAATAGAATGCAACATAAAAGTTGTACATCATCTTGAAGCACTAGCTCCCTGATATATTTGCTCCGAGCTACCGTTGCGCAAAGTATTTATTGGACTTAAACGAGAACTCGTCCAATAAAAAAAAAAAAGCCATATGGCAGCGGTGCTAGTCCAGCTTCCCGAAAGCACAAAATCGGTTACTTGCAAGAGAGACGAACCAGCAGATGGTCATGTGATAGCTTTCTTTCAAGAACAAGGCTATGTTGGGCGGAAATATCGCAGCTAGCCGTTTGTTGAGTTGACCTACAAATTTTGTATTTACGCTCCGTTCCGCAAGCCGATGACAAAAAATGGCTAATAAGTATTTACTAATTATCTTCGAGGAGTGAAAAAATAAATGCTGCAGACTAGGCCAGGTGACTATCAATTGTTTTCGGTTAATTTCACTGGTCTGGGACGCTCCTCGTTTTTTAAAAGCTTGTTTACATTAGTCCAGTACACTTACTGTGATGTGCGAAGACGAAGACGTAGACAGTGGCGCGGGCGGAGCGCTCGCGCTAGATCTCCTCCATGATTAAATCCAGTCATCACCATCATATTCTGTCGGATCTACTCAAATTGCTCATTGCGATGCGGCCTGCGGCCTAGAAGAGGCGGTGCGATAATGGCAGTAATCGATGGGGACTACGAGACAGAGGTCACCGGATCCCACAACACAAGAAACTCGCTCATAGCTAGAGAAAGAGGCTGCTCTGGCGTCAGCCTGCAGGAGCACCAAAGCCAAATTGCGACAGCCAAATTGCGACTTTGCGACAGCAAGATAGCAGTAAGAAACTTTAATAAGGGGACCATTTTCAAAGAAGCAGTTAAGATACTTGGACAATCTGTATTGGATAGAAAGAATATGTGGGTCCCGGCTCGCGTGAAGATTCCAGGCAATGAGGCTGCTAACAGTCTCGCCCAAGATATCTACACCCGGGCAGCTGTGGAATCACCCTTACCCGGATCGAAGGATCCGCTCACCACGTACACGGAAATCACGGCTGCACACAGGAATGAAAGACTAGACCTCCCACCTCCAGATCGGTCTCTCACACCTAAGGAGTGCAGAGACTAGAGAAAATTACAAAAAAAAAGAAAAACGATTCTTTCCACCTTATCCATACGGGGAGGGAGACCCTCCCCCAAAGCTCTGCATCAAATGCGGGATAATAGCCAATCAGGATCATCTCATTTGGGAATGCCCCGATTCTCTTGGGCATATTGATGCAATCAGAGACAAAGAAACCTGGGATGCCCTCCTCCGGAGCCGGGCTTCGGAGTAGCAAGCTCGAGTAATCCGTCTGGCACAGGGCGTTTTGAAAAAGACGTCCCCCTGCGGAGCTCCCTCTCCCTTGGAGGCCCCCTATGGTCTTACTGAGGGAGCGGAGGAACATTTACATCGACGACAATAAAGTTACCTTGAATTTGATATTCCGTCTCCGTCGGCTTGCCACTACGCAACATTTGGCGGAGCTTGCGGTGTTCTTTCATTCCCAATTTTTCGTTTTCTCCTCCTTACCGCAGCTTCTAAGAATGTAGCAAAATAGCGAACTGAAGCGCGATCGTGTCTCCTTGTTTGATCTCCAAGGGCCAGGTGGCGTTGGTGGTAGCGGTTTATTTAAAATATCGGCGGTTTAATCCGTACTATACGCTTAGATTATTCCAGTGCAGAAATGCGTGCGTACTGGCCCATGTTTTGTTGGCACAAGCAACGTGCACAGATTGTGAGTTAACCGTTTCAATCACGCATTGTGCGCCAGTGCTGTCGCGCAGAACAGCGAGTAGCAGCGTATGATAACTGAGGTAACACACATGGTTTATGCCGGTCACATCGACGTGTTTATTTTAATTATGATTACCTGTCTTCGATACAATGCACACAACGTGTCGTGCAGAGATGTAATCAATACAAGATGCACTTCTGCTAGTGGCTTGAATTGAGGTATTAACAATAACCATTGATCATAGCGTCTTCAGCACAGTTGACGAGTGGAATATGCAAAAGGAAAAAAAAAAAGGTCATTTAAACACAAGAACGTGATTCGCGGTTCCCTTTGTTTTACAAGTGGCGCCATGTAACGCCATTGTGATTCGAACAAACTTGAGGTGCGTGTTGGCTGCGCCAGATGGCGCCGCTCATCCAGCAGCGGATAAGTGGCGCCGCTACCACCCCGTTTCAAAGGGGACGCTCCTATATTCCATTCATCCATTCATGCAGCAATCCTTGGCGCCGACATAGAAGTTTTCGCAGACTAACAATCTTTTACCTTCGCAATAACGTTATTGGAGGTAGGAAATAATAAAGACTATTCACAATTAGTACTTCTTCGAATTACATTATTTTGGCTTAACACGTATGACAACAACAGACGAGAATTTCTGAAAATCCCCTGATAGTAACAGTTCCATGCGGGGAAGTCCTTGATGCCTTGATGTACGGAATAAGCTGATAATGTATTCCGGCACTTAAAAATCAAAGGAGCGCCCGATTGCTAAGACTATACAGAGGTACCACACGCGCCCCGCTCAGCTCGCTCGCGTCGGCCCCTTCGCTTCATCGATTAATATCCGTTACAGTATAAGGTAGCTCATATTCGCATAATGATATGTTATTTAACAGTATTAAATAGTATTACTTGTAATAGTGCCGAATGACCCCTCATGCTATAGATATACTTTGCTATTGCGAATTGTATGCTGACTACCGTATTTATGTTGTCAGTGTTTCGGGCAACCGAACCCACCGGAGGCATGTCGTGATTCTGGCAGAACAACGTGCTGTTAGGACCAAGCATTGCTTTTGAAAGGCACAGCAGAGGCACTGCTGGGGTTTCCACTTGCCTTCCTGGTCATCTCCGCTGGTCGGTCGCTCCAACTCTAGCTCGAACGGATGCGAAAAGTGAGCCACCTCGACCTGGACAAGAAAGCGGACAAGGAAACCAAATGATCGGCGCTTTGCCCCTAGAAATAAACTCTCGTGCGCTGCTGGAAAATATGGCCATTATTAGTATAATACAGGCTTGTGTCTGAAAGTAAAAATAAGTAAATAAATAAGACCGCATTTTCAACGAGAAAACCGTTGTTTCATAGTAAATGTATGTTTTGCAAGCTTGTAGGATAAAGGTTCCGCCATTCACAGCAGTATTCACCGCCATTCGCCTCATTCCAAAGTCATTTTCACTGTAGACGTCACGAATTTAAAATCAAGTGAATGGAGTCTTCTGAGCAACATTGTGCATACACCCGGAGAAATGCATCCAGCCGGTTTTTACAAAACAAAAAGAAAAAATTGGCGAATGTGTTCACTTCTCCCCAGGTAGCACCGAAATATTTGAACAATGTTACATTTTTGTTTCAGTCGAACGTTATTTCTAATGTTTTATCAATGTTACATATAACTTTTCGATAAACATTTAAACAATATAAATCTAACATGCATGCAACATACATGCACGTTGCATACATATTAGATTTATATTTAAACAATCGTGCAAATGGAGCAACCTTGCACGAGCAATAGGCCCACCGCTCGTGATGGTACACAGCTTGCACGCTTTGCAAAGAGCACAATATATAGTACAACAACCCCATAATGCAGCACAACTCCCACACTCACCGCTGAACAAATATCATAGAGTCAAGCTTTTATATCCATCGCCAACGGATGTTCCATCAGGGATAGTGGCGGATGGATAATAAGCAAAACTTTCTAACAAGATATTGGGACTGTGCTTGCATTTTACGGCGGGCATCATCGCAAATCTCAAGCTGCAAAGAAGTGTTATTAAAAAAAAACATGGTTACTAGAATAAAATGGGCAAACGTGCTGGGAACTAGTGTTTCAAATATATATATGCTATGTTGCTTTATAGTTATGATTCAAATATTACTTTAATGTCTAGAAGAAAATATTGGAACCCCATTTGTTTTAACATTATAAAACAATGTTTATAGTGCAACACTAAACATTATATATCATTGTGATATCATTCAAAAGTCAACATTATAGTATAATGTTTCTATAGACTGTTCTGCTAATGTTATATTTATGTTACCGAACGTTAGGCAACAGCCAGACAACTTAAATAACAATTTTATAACATTATTCAAATATTCGGTATTCCTGTAAAGTGACCTGAGAGTCAAATCACTCGTGTGACCACTTATAAAAACGTGAAGCTACAGCCTAACAGAAAAACACACATACGGGAAGACAGCAAGGACACAAGGTTGTGTCAGCCTGGTGTCTTGTCTTCCTTGTGTGTGGTTGCTGGTCTCAAGACATCTGGTCAATGTCACGCGTAGGACGGAGTGAGAGAAAGCGTAGGAATCGAGATTAAAATAGCGGCCAGTACCTTAAGGCGGTGGTGGTGGTAGCGCTCCAATAAAAAAACAACGAAAAAAGGGAGGGAACGAATGTTGCTGGGAAGAGGTCGTTGCTACCTGCGGCCGGCGGGAAAGAATGGGGACAGCGAATGATAGCGAGAAGTACAGAGGTGAATACAACGGGAAAGTTTGTAAATCATTTACAAATACAAAAAGTGAACGCGTCGCTCGTGCGCATGTGTCCAAGCACTACCCAAAACCACTGCGCGCGAGCGGGCTAGACGATTTGCTGAAGTAGGGGATGCCGCGTCCCCAGCGATTTGCTGCGGTTCCGCGTCCGGTTTGCCCACTTTGGGTGGAACGACCAAGATGAACTCTTCTTGCCCCTCCCCGCTTCTCGAAACTCGCGTCTGATCTCCCTATTGAGATACCGCACTGTGACCAACTCCGCCACCCCAACCCGTTCCCCGTTCCGGCTTGAAGCACTCTCGGACGTGTGACATGCCTGTATAATGCCTGTGACCTCTTCCCGACTCTTCGAGCAACCCACTCGATCTCTTTTTGCACGGTGGACTTCAGTAATTACCTCTCCCCCCCCAGACACACACACATACTTTTTTTTTTTTTTTTTTGTCTGCGGGCGGAACAAGCCTCCGCCTCCCTTTTGTAGTTGTTAAACCGTCCCGTCAGAGAAGATGGGGGTGGGGGTTAAGGTGAAAGAGGAAGAATGTTAATCACCTCCTCTGCAGCGGCGAACGACTTCCGAGGCCGAAGCTAGACAAGCCACCGCGTTTCACCTTTCGTTTCTCTTTATCCCTCTCGTTTTGGCCCGCTGTTGGATGCACTGATGACTCACTCCGATGCCGCGACCTTCAACCATGACCTTCAACCGTTCGGCCAGCGAGTGGCAACGGGGAGAGGACGGTGCTTACTGCTTTCTTGGGTATCTCTCTCTCTCTCTCTCTCTCTCTCTCTCTCTCTCTCTCTCTCTCTCTCTCTCTCTCTCTCTCTCTCTCTCTCTCTCTCTTTTTTTTTTTTTTTTTTTGTCTCACACATATTGAAGTTGAAGGAAACGATTTGTAGCATGGGGACTCTAAAGCAGAGGGGCTTAGGGAACTTTGGATGTTTATTGTTGTTTGTTTCTTGCCAGACACCACGTTAGCCCTATCGTAAGCTGCTACCGCTCGCGAGGCGAAATGCAGAAAGACTCAAATTCGGAGCCTTTTAGCGGACATTTGCACAGGAAAAAGCAGACTCATCTGGGAAAACTAGAGTAGTGTACCACAGAAGCAAAAAAGGAATTTAACCCTCCCCCCCCCCCCTTCCCTCATCGCCTTCAATTTTCCCTTGCTTTCTTACGGACAGGGTATGTTCTTTTATCAACTGCTGGTTAAAAAACAAAAATAATACAGGGGCGGTTTAGCTTGGATAAGCACGGATATGCGCGCAGAAGCATTATTTAGTAGTGTCGTGTATAACTTCAGCTTGCCACGTTTTGCCATGTATGCTTAGCTAGGTAGTTAACGGGTATTGGAATAGAGGACATGAAGACATCCGAAGAGCAGCGTGGAAGGCTGGCATCTCAGTCCACAGAGGCTGGTCGCTTTGTCTGGGCCATGTAGCAAGAGGTATATTCTCCGTGGCCTCTGTTCTAAACCTACTGGCGGTGAGCGGTTGTTCGAAGGAGGCTTCACAGACACCCGGGCGAAACCCATGCGTGTAAGCATTAAAAGCTATGTCACTTGTAAAGAGCCGCTTTAGATGTGAGACTGTTTGGGTCGATCGATATCACATTCAAGCGTATACTTCCGAATATGAATGTTGATAATTGCTTAAAATGGGCCGATTAACTATTAAAACTGTCATATTGCCGCCTCTGCAACTGCTCGGGTTCATGGGCCGTCTGGGTCCCGATCATTAAAGGACCTTTACATCTATAATGTGGCGTGCCCCTAGTTGCCCGGTGGCGATATTATTGCAGCAGAATAAGTCTGTAATAAACGAAATGAAAGTCCCCTATAGGTCTGTAGCTGGCCGGGAGTCTCTACTGACTGGCACGAACGGAGTTGGATACCGGATCGAAGTCACGGGCACGTGCGGCGTCACACCCCTGAGTATTCAATACGAGCATGCTCACAGCGGCTTACATCAGCCACCATAGAGCTTTCGCGTCGTCCCGCAACACATAACGCACAGTCACTTACGCGTCTGTTGCACCTGGTCTGTGAGCAGTGCGTGACCCCGAAGAGAGGGCCCGATGTCGTCCAACCTGAAACATACGGGAAGCACTGTACGAGAGGGCGTTAAAAGAGGAGAGGGAAATACGACGCAACATTCCTTCGCTTTTTCTGTCCTTTCCCGCAGTGCACGGGAAGTTGCAGTCGGGACTCGGCTACGAGGTGCGCCCGCGACAGCGTGATCTTTTTTTATTTTTCTTTTTTTTTTTATCCTTCCTGCGTTAGTAAAGTCTACCCTATTCCTATCTCGACTGGGACAAGTAATAACTTCCTAGCTCAGCTCTGCATTGGGGTTGTCTCCTAAATATATATGGAACGTATAGCTATATATATAGAGGAGGTGTGTGCAAGCCAGGTAATTGTCACAATGAAGCGAGTTAACCATGCGTGTTTTTGTATGGTCCCGTGGCCGTTGTTATAGCTGGGTGCAGTTCCGGAATGTAGACCCCATGTACTTCCTGCTTATTTCGACACGTCTAAGGTGGTAATTCTGCTGCAGTGAGCATTGGAAAGAATCCATACATGTGCGTTCCTGACAACGTGGTTAAGTGGAGTGCTGACACGTCGCGGGAAAATCTGGCCGTGCTCACTGCTTGAAAACAGACTTTATGACCTGGAACTTGTTTGGGCGAGTATCTGTACAAACAAAACGCATTCTTATCTGGCTGCTTTTATGCGCGTGCACACCGGGTGTCGCAATTTTTAGGACACTGCCAGTGGTAGGCACCGCGCAGTCTACGGTACAAACTACTTGTAAATGTGTGGCCCAAACAGTCTTACGAAAACATGTTCGTCTCCGACCAAAAGAGAAATAAAATTTTCGAAACAAAATCAAACAATCATGCATCAGTTGGTTGGTTGGTTTATGGGTTTTAACGTCCCAAAGCGACTCAGACTATGAGAGACACCGTAGTGGAAGGCTCCGGAAATTTCGATCATTAACGTGCACTGGCGTCGCACAGCACACGGGCGCCTTGCTTTTCGCCTCCATGGAAAAGCGGCCTTCGCAACCGAGATTAGATCCCGCATCCTTGGGCACAGCAGTCGAGCGCCCTAACCACTGCACCACCGCGGCGGAGAAATAAAATTTTCGAAACAAAATCAAACAATCATGCTTCAGTTGGTTGGTTGGTTTATGGGTTTTAACGTTCCAAAGCGACTCAGGCTATGAGAGACACCGTAGTGGAAGGCTCCGGAAATTTCGATCATTAACGTGCACTTGGCGTCGCACAGCACACGAGCGCCTTGCTTTTCGCCTCCATGGAAAAGCGGCCTTCGCAATCGAAATTAGATCCCGCATCCTTGGGCACAGCAGTCGAGCGCCCTAACCACTGCACCACCGCGGCGGAGAAATAAAATTTTCGAAACAAAATCAAACAATCATGCATCAGTTGGTTGGTTGGTTTATGGGTTTTAACGTCCCAAAGCGACTCAGACTATGAGAGACACCGTAGTGGAAGGCTCCGGAAATTTCGATCATTAACGTGCACTTGGCGTCGCACAGCACACGGGCGCCTTGCTTTTCGCCTCCATGGAAAAGCGGCCTTCGCAACCGAGATTAGATCCCGCATCCTTGGGCACAGCAGTCGAGCGCCCTAACCACTGCACCACCGCGGCGGAGAAATAAAATTTTCGAAACAAAATCAAACAATCATGCTTCAGTTGGTTGGTTGGTTTATGGGTTTTAACGTTCCAAAGCGACTCAGGCTATGAGAGACACCGTAGTGGAAGGCTCCGGAAATTTCGATCATTAACGTGCACTGGCGTCGCACAGCACACGGGCGCCTTGCTTTTCGCCTCCATGGAAAAGCGGCCTTCGCAACCGAGATTAGATCCCGCATCCTTGGGCACAGCAGTCGAGCGCCCTAACCACTGCACCACCGCGGCGGAGCTCATGCTGGCCAGCTGAGGTTATATATATATATATATATATATATATATATATATATATATATATATATATATATATATATATATATATATATATATATATATATATATTTCTTTCACAGCGGAAATTTGACTGACTACAAGCGGCCGTGAAATCGAACAGTGTGTTCGCTCGCCACATATATTGTTTCGAAAACCGGGCTTCCCTAGCCTTACTAAGGGGTGTGAATGCGTAGAAGTATCTGAATATGTTGTCCAGAAATGCCTGGTCATTTGCAGTTGGTGTAAAGCCAAATATCATTTGTTTTCCTCTGCCTCTTAAAAGCTTCAATGATGGCGGCGAACTGTTGTGAAGCAATGCGCCGGAATGAATGTTAATGCGGTGTATACATACTCAGTCGCGCTCTCTTATCCTGCAGAAAGCGCCGTACAACATATATGCTGGCACGCACAGTACCCTCACGCAAGTGACGCTTGACAATTTCACGCTAAGAACAGTGGCAAACTGCACACATTTTGGCCGATCGTGGGGGAAGCGAAGGCCGAGCGGTGCAATGCATTAAAGCAATGTATTAAAGTCCCCCGATGTCACACCCCCGCAATGGCTTTGAGTGCGACGCACGCTGAACCTCGAATCCTGCAGCGCCAACGACAAAATGCGTGGCGCGTCGCCTGCCGGGCAGGTTTACCATACTCCATGCGGCCAGAAACTGTGCTAAGGACATGCATATGTTCCGGAATGTTGACAGCGTCTAAAAGCGTCAGACACACCGAGCTGTCGACACGTAACAAGGATTAAGCAGCAGCAGCAGAGACGGGTGCCACATTCCAGCGACCTGTGAAAGAAAGAAAGGAAGAAAGAAAGAAAGAAAGAAAGAAAGAAAGAAAGAAAGAAAGAAAGAAAGAAAGAAAGAAAGAAAGAAAGAAAGAAAGAAAGAAAGAAAGAAAGAAAGAAAGAAAGCTTCCACCTTGATCTTTGCCGCCTCTGCCTGCGTGTTTCTGCAACCCCCCCTTCCCTCCCTCCTCTGTTACCTAACGGTCGCTATCCACTTCTCCGCAGTACACCCCAAAGTGGGACGTGCTCTTCTTTTTTCTCCGCGCCCACGCCGACGCTGCATGTCGAATTGACGTAAGAGGCGTCGAGCGTTTCGTAACTGCTTCTGCCACGTGTGCACTCAGCTGGGCGAGAAGAGAGAGTTCGAAGGGTGGTCATTTAAGAAGGCTGAGGTGGGGAGCCAGTGAGCATTGAGGCAGCTGGATTTTCTGCATCTTCCGAAGGCACGTCAACTCTTGTGGTCTACGCGCAGGTGCTGCCCACAGGTGCTGCCCACATTTACCTTATAGGGATATCTGCGGTATTGGAAACTATAGGACAACTTTCTAATGAACGTACGTCAACAAGAGCGTGACTTCTGACTTCGAGGAAAACTGCACGCAGGGATTTTTAGCGTGTATTCCAATACGTGTGAAAGGATTTTTTTTGTTTTGTTTTCTAAAGCCAAACGAACAGTAGGAGCTCATAATTATTTGCTTTGGCTCCGCATTTTAAAATGACTCTTCAACAGGCGCGCATAAGAAAACAAAAAAAAAAAAACATGATGGTTGTCGCTGCGTAACGCGAGATTCACTGAGAGGTATTGAAATATTACATTTCACAGTTTACTTTGGAGGGAGGAATTGCGGAGCTGCATGCATACATGTGCCTTTCTGACTTTGCACACATTCTCGTTCTTTGACTAGCTCTCTCTTCCAGTCCGCCGTTCCAGGCCGCAGTAGCAGTCGTCGCAGACGGACCGCGCTACAGATTGGCGCCGTATACTCTCCTTTTCCCATGGTGACATCCTCCGAGTGGTGTCCATCGCAGCTGCCTTCCATTTTTCTATACAGAAGCAGCGAACATGGGAAACTGGTTCTTAACACCTCCCGCCGTAAAAAAAAAAAAAAATATATATATATATATATTAAAGAAAGAGGAGAGGGGATCGATATCATGTGGTCCGCCAGCAAAAAAAGAAAAAGAGAAAAAGGTGGTTAAATGCGGTAAACTTGGAATGGTGATAGCTCTGTTCTGCGCGGCTTTGCTAATATCATGTGTTCATCTAACGTCATCGCGCGCCTATCACGTGATCTCTGACGTTATTTGAGAATCAGTCCCTTTCAAAGTCAATTTTAAGGTCATCTGTCATGGTCAAGTGATCAGTAAGTCATGTGCATATGCACCACCTTGCCACCACTTGTCTCCAGATAAAACCAAGTCCTAGTTTGACCTTGACTCAGCTTTAAGGTCACCCGGGCGGAACCAAGCAGTCTTCGTGTTTGTACCCGTCGGAGTAGAACTATCGTTATTAAAAAAAAAAAAAGAAGTCAATTTTAAGGTCATCTGTCATGGTCAAGTGATCAGTAAGTCATGTGCATATGCACCACCTTGCCACCACTTGTCTCCAGAAAGACAAAGTCCTAGTTTGACCTTGACTCAGCTTTAAGGTCACCCGGACGGAACCAGGCAGTCTTCGCGTTTGTACCCGTCGGAGTAGAACTATCGTTATAAAAAACAAAAAAAAAAATGCTTGTTAGCTTACGTGTGCGATGCGCAGTGGTACGTCAGCGGGAAGACGCCTAGCGACAGGGCGAACTCGAACGAATTACCGCGTGGATTACAACGCATGCCGGGATATGCATCCGAAGAAAAGCTCATCCCTTTTCAGGAAGAAAAATGAAGCTGAAAAACTGAGCACACCAACCGTCTTCCAGCCGAAAGAAGTAGTGCACGAAGAGGTCGTCGTTCTCGAAGTCTTCCGCTGTGGCTGCGCGAGGAGACAGAAATATATGAGCCGGGAATGAAGTGCAGTATAGATGACTCGGCGCGTCTCACTCATGCTTCGTCATGCTAAAGTATTCTCCGAGGTTCTGTGCTTCTCTCTGTGGCACTTCAGTCGCACGCGAATTTAGGCATCACTTTGACAAAGTGGCGAGAAAATCTTCAATGAAAGCTTCGTATCTGGCTTGACTATAGAAACGTGGATTTGAATACACGTTATGTGAAGCGCTTGTCGCGGTCTTTTATTATTTCTTTTCTGCGTTCGTTACTGACTCCAGCGACAGCACTTAAGCTCCCCCGCCGTCACTGTGCTTGACCCCCTGTCGAAGAACAGGAAGTGAAAATGCAAGCGCGAAGCATTTAGAATAGCATCATAAGACTGTATACCGTATCGATGACGTTATTTTTTTTTTTTTTGCCATTCTATACCCGCTGATGCAAGCGATAGCCTGCCTGTTAATAAAGTGCATCACTTGCTACATTATGGAGAAAATATTTACCTTCGCTTGCGCGTGTAAATCGGCACGCAGTGCAGGATGGCTCGTCATTTGCAAAGCATGCATGCATCATTCAGTGAGCTCTCAAGGAACCTCGTTCGTCTTACCGATGCTCCCGAACACGAGGACCTTCAGCGGGTCCATCGGCCGCTCGCCTGCGTCACTGCAAATATAAGCGTGCGAAACAATAAATGCCGCGGAGTAAACCACCGTGTCATCCCTTTCTTTACGCGCGCGCACATACACTGCGAGTGTCTAAGCTGATTGAGTGGGAAAAATGACACTGCCTTTCTTTCTCCCTTTACTCCAATTAAATACGACCGTCTCATAATTATCCAGAGGCCGCAATTGCGCGTCAGCTTTTTGCAATTTTCTTCCCACTCAATATCTTCGTTTTTATTTAATATTTTGAATCGCCAGGCGGCCTCTCATGCTTCCTCTGTTTCCATACTCCTCTCCATTTTCAATGAGGACTACTACATTATGAATGCATTTTCTAAAAGATAAGAATGTTGCCTAGCGAGTACTGTGCTTGAAGTCTACGTTGCTTCAGTATTTAAGGTTGACGTCACCTGGTATCGAAGGACTTCTTTTTCGCCTCTGTCTTTTTGGCTCACATTGTACTCGCGCTTACAAGGAGCTCGGCGTTAAAAATTGCAGCACAGAGCTGAGTTAACGTATAGCCCGACTCTCTATGACATATACGGCGTAGGGAACGGCAAATCGACACCGTTACGTTCGGAAGGTGTACATATTACGAGAGCAGTGTACGGAAAGAGCATATTTCACATTTTTGCACCCGCTGACAGTGTGGCAGAAAACTACCTAACCGTGTCCGACCAAACGTTCCTCTGACTGCATCGTATGTGCGACCCATCATCAGCAATACGAGTTCCGAAATTGGAGAAACCATATCCCACGATTAGAGGCGTGCCCTTCCCCGTGTCCTTCCGGTGAAGGACTGGAGGCTGCGCAGCCAGAAAGCCGTGCCCTGCACGACGTCTGGTTTAACTGCATGACCGCGAGACCCCGCTGCTGCTTTGTCGCGCAGCGCCGCTGAATAGCTGTTTACACTTGCGCCCGTCGGCACTGAGCAAAGGGAAAAAAGGAGCCATTTGTGGTATTGTGGGGACGGCACTTTGATGCGGCGAGACGCGGCACCGACGTCTCTGTCCCCTGTTGTCAGGTCATCACATCCCCGTTTTCACGTACCGGGCCTCCGGAAATGCTCGTCGTTAAAGGGGAAGTGGGTCCCTTCCACTCAAATGATAGCAGAAAAATGCCACCATCTCGCACCACCTCAGAAGCCTGCTCCCGGCCGAGTATTGAGGCTTGGGAGTCAAAGACAACGCGTAGATGCTTTCAAGCATAGACGACGAGGCATCTGACCAAGCTCGCGAACACAAGAAAAAAATACTGCGTTTCGCCGTCGGGTGAAACGGCACGTATGGCTTAAGCGCATAGAAGATAGTTGAAGTATTGCACCCCATCTTGCAAGACTCAATCGCTGTAACCACTTTCCATTTGTGTCTCCCATTTTCATAAGTACATCCGCAGTTTGGGCAGGCGTCCTTCGAAGCTTCGGTACCCAATGAATCATGGCCGCCGTGCGTACCCGGGAAGACGGCCCCGGCAGTGCCGCCCTCGACCTTTTGGCCAAGGTCAAATCATTTTTTTGCGCGACGCACAACCGGGTCCAGCCAACAGCCGGAAGCCGCTGTTTCAGCGTCGTGTGTAACTGTTGTCCTTGGCTTTGAGGCATTTCCGCGGAGAGCACGCAAGCGGCGCCGTATACGCGAGCGCTGTCCAGCGAACGCGGTGATCTGTCGACCGACCTCGCTACGCCCAATGTCGCGAGTTACGATTAGAGGTCGTTGTCTTTGGCGGCAACCCTGTGCGCATTGGCGACGTTTAGCGCGGCGCAGCGTGTGCCAAGATATGGCGCTGGCAAACAGCTTATGAAATGGAACTAACGAAATAGCTGGATTGCATCGAGAGGGGAGGCTCGGGCTAGTTGCGTTTTTTCTTTTTTTTTTCTTTTGTTGAACGAGGAAACAGTCCAAAGACGAGGATATGATAGAAAGGTGTTAGATGTGGGGTTCGGGTACTGCGCTTGACGGATCCTCGGCCAAGACGATGCTCGTTCCACCCAGGAGAGAAGTGCTGACGAGTGAAGGTGATATGGAGCTGGAGGACGTAGAAAACTGGGTTTATTTACAGCTTAGATGTATGAGGAAAGAACGTGAACAAGAACTGAGAACAACTGGAACCAGATCCGAGAACCTCGATGCCCGAACACACTCAGAGTTTATAGTTCCTCATCTATAGGTTCCCTAGGTGAAGGGCGGGCCCGTAATCGAGGGGGGTGTCCTGATCACTGCAATATCACGCGCTTGTTCACACTCTCACTCCTGGTGACATTCCTCCGAAAGGGTTCGGAACTGGCGATGAGGAGGCGGTCGAGATGGCGGCACGATAAGCGCCCAAGTGTCTGCCGGCGCCTCATGTTCTGGGCACACACCTGCGTCAAAGGTGCCGACGCGCGCCGTGGGCAAGAGGAGGGGGAAACGCAGCCAGAGACGTTCCTTTTGTCCCTCCGTCCGGCTACTCAGAAAGGACACTGCCCGCACGACTGCCTTGGTGGTACCGGCCAGTGTTGATTTTGTTGATCCATTTGAGCCTTTTGTCCCCGATGGTCCGCTCGTTGACCGCAGTCGATGACCGGTCAAACACCGAGTTCTTATCGGCTCGTCTGTGTTGCCGCCTCAAGTTGCGTTTCGCTGTCGCCGGTCTTGACCTCTTCACCTCTCTCGGTAGGGATTTCTTGCCTTGATGGCCGAAAGCG
This sequence comes from Amblyomma maculatum, assembly GCF_055883805.1. Lineage (NCBI taxonomy): Eukaryota > Metazoa > Arthropoda > Arachnida > Ixodida > Ixodidae > Amblyomma > Amblyomma maculatum. Next base: position 171,281,677 of record NC_139346.1, on the reverse strand, counting down.
GCAGCTCCCGTGCCCGACTCGTTGTCGCCATCCTTAACAAAAGGCACGAAACCATGTATAGTGTTGTACATTTTCCTCCCTTCCTTATCTTTTTCTTTTATGATCATTTTGCGTTGAAAGCATTGATTAGACTTTCATATTTGTGCGCAACCTGCAATGAACACGTGCGACCTTATCCTTAGTCTATAAATCAATGCAGCGCACCGTTGATCTCAGGTATTTGCTCTGAGTGCAAATGAAGCTTCGTCGCCGGAACTGCCAGTCATAAACCTGAAACTTCCCTGCAACTTCTATGGGTACACCTTACGTCTTTTCGTAATGTAACCAGTGAAAGGGGTCTCTCTCTCTCACACACACACACGCACAGCCGTGTAGCAGTCGTATGCACTGGTAAAAGGTGCTGTTTTTATTCCTGTATTTCATGAATAGTTCGCTGTAGTGTCGTCCACCACGGTAGCTTTCTTTACTGCGTCCTTGCGTCTGACGCGGACGTGCAATGAAGCTGAGTGACAAGCCATGCGAAGCACCACCTTCAGATTCTTCTGTGCTTGCAGCTTGCACCACTTTTTTTCATGTGCGGTCGCGTCGTGCACGACCATGTCCAAACTAAGAGTGGACGACCCTGTACATATACGCGCGAGGCTACTGGTCAGTGTACGTCGGTTAGCACTGACATCGGGACTCCAAATTGCGTCAGACACATGAAACGACGACTGCCCGACGCGCCCCTCGCGTGCACTGTGTCGCAACTGTACTTCCCTCGCTTGAAGGGCGCGCATATCCGCGTCCTGCTCGCTGTTTACACCGAACCGTGAATGGAATACGCCGCCTGACTCCCGTAGTTCCTCTTCTCCTTCGCAGGGCGGTAAGAGCAGGCATATGTACGTCACGTCGGATTCGCGCGGTGCCTTTTGCTCGTTTTCCCCCTCTTGTTTCCCCATACCAGCACCGCAGCTCCCACCAGCCTCCCAATCCGTTCGTCTATGCGGTGCACGCTCAACTGTGAGCGCCAGTTCCTTTTCTTCTTTCATTAAATTGCCCCCGCGAAGGGCAGGGCAGTTGACGTACACCTATATAGCCCATGTCACGAGTTGCGCGCGGCATCGGGTCAACTGGGCGTACACGAGCGATGTATCGTGTGCGGTGCTCAATAAGTTGCTGGTTGTGTATACATACGCAACGCGTTTCGAAGGAAGTGGGCCGTGACACGACACGCATTCAAGCCCGCTGATCATGTGCGAATTGCCAAGCCGCTGGTGTTTTATGGACAGGCAGATAAGCATTTGGATAGCTTTGGCGATGATCGCTCTCGAGTGTTTGTATCTTTTTTTATTAAGTCTTCTACACACCCGCGTACTGTGTACATCTTTCCCTCTATTCAGGTCATTATAAACATTTTTATCCCAGTCTGTTCTTGGTGGGACCTTCCAGGTTAGACAACGTTGCACACAACTGATGAGGTGGGGCGTTTTTCGAAAACACTGCCATCCGCCCCGTGACCGAAATCGGAGGTAGTTGAGCACGCAGCTAGCCACTCCCAACGCGACCGCACGTGCAGGTCACGCCTTTGAAACCTTATGCAGTGACGATTAACAAGCGATTATATTACGCCACACAGGCAGAGGACGGTGCCGCGTGACATGCGTCGCATATATTGCGGCCAGACCTGGGCATTCGGGAAAACGCTTTCACACTAAACGCAACTAGGGCGCGGTCTTTTCGATTCAAGCGCTGTATGTAATCTAGCTTTTGTCTCTTGGGTCGCATACCACGAGCATCCCAAGTTTCGCTATATACTTCTTTCTCGGTTACACATTTGGAAACATTTTAGCGTGTGGCAGTATACTGTAGCTCTAGCCGTTTGGTATCTTGCGTCCTGCAGATTCCCCCATCTTTTGCGCCCCTTGAACGGAACTGGCCCTATCGATCGAGTCTGATGCACACCCACATATGCAACAGACTCACAAGGGAAGCACGTGTTTTTGCACGTGGTACAGCGGAGCTATGAAACGGTCTAACGAAAATGAATCGGATATTGATGCACGGCGTCGGTCGGAACGCCTTGACGCCATACCTCCGTTGGGACTTTTTTAATGCAGTAGTAAGCGTTAACCAGCAGGCGATCAATGCAGAAACTGCATTAGGAGATTATGCGAAAGCCTAGCACTGCTGCGACGTTTTTACTAAGTATAACTATTACTAACTACATATAATTAATTACATTGTTACTAATGATTTAATATTAATTATCTGATAATTATGATATCGCTCATTATATTATCACTATATATCACTATTGTCTGTATCATTAATTGTTATTACTAGTAATCATTATCATTTATCGTTATATATTTATTATTATTAATCACTATATTAATGACCAATGACGATTTGACATCACCAGGTGATGAGGTCACATCCGGCGACACATTTTGATGACAGATTTTGCGCACAGGTTTTGCGTACACAACATTGAATAATAAGGCTTTCACCCTAATAAATATATATTAGCGTGCCCTTTTGCATTTGCGTGCTCTTTTCATTGTATACCTGATTGTACAGTGCCTGCTTGACCCGATGATATACTGGTTAAGCTGGTTTGAATATACATTCGTATACCTCTTGTATATGAACCCACTCCTGTAACAATCTCCAGTGGGGATTGGCGGTATATGCTGCATAAAATAAATATGTTGTTAAACAGCCCTGCGCACTGTCGTTTCTTCTTTCATTCTTTTTATATTTTTCTTACAGAAAATTAAGGCGAAGAAGCTGTTTCAGGCCCTTAAAGATTTTTTTGAAACTTTATACCTCTATAGCGCCGGTAACATTTTCAGGTGGCTGGCTGTGGTGCAAAATATAGGGTGCATGGTCATTTTGAGTTATTTACCAAAGATGCATTTTTATATGCTACAATATAAAACATTCCCTTAAAATTCCTTACACTCCCTTAGAGACAATACTATAATATCCTCATTGAAGCACTCTTCAATCCATATGTTCTGGCAAAAATACCCTTACACGTGTAAGGGTATTTTTGCCAGAAGCGTTTAATTCTCAGGCGATCATCCGAGCTTATAGTATACATATTATAAGTCGGACTAACCGACCATAATGTACATGCGTGATTTTTATTTCTCTTTTACGATTTAAACGAGCTTACTTACGAAGGACGTAGTTTGAACTGCCGCCCGTTATTGATGCTGACGTTGGCGACGGCGCTGCATCTGCGTGCTTGACAAGCACAGTGGCGTTTCGTAATGACCGATTATGCATCGACTTATTGTTGCGAAACGCGGCGCTGCTTCGAAGCCCGTTGTGGCAGGGCTGTTTCGATTTTTTAGTCCGTATAAAGGACTTCCTGCAAGTGACATTTCTTTTTCAGTTTTTTTTTTTTTTTAATGACGACTGTGTGACATGTATCCGGAGGAGAGCGAATCTGGCTATATATTAGCACTGTTTACGATCCACTCCGTAAAATATGGTGCTGAACGCACATATGTCTTGTGGGAATTGCTTTAGTCCTGATATGTAAGCGATATATATAGGCGTTTCCAAAAAAAAATATACGCAGTTGTCAAAACACCAGCTCTTTGCCCTGTTGGGAACAGGTGTAGAACGCTGCCGCTATACAGCACATGCATCTCCTGCGCTTGAATAACGTGCGTAAAGTTCGACGACCAATATGGAGACCTGTCCAGGGGCAGCTTGCTGAAAGGCATGGTCCGTTCGATTTGCCTGCATTGCATGAACACGTGGTTCTCGCAGTGCTGAACCTCGCCTTTCGTTTCAGGAGTGCAACATGGCGTCATTGGTATGACGCGTACTGACTTCGAGTACTGACTTCGTTTTAAGGAAAACTTCGCAACAAGTGCGTGCGCACGTACACGTCCTCAGTAGTCAGTACCGAAATGCATCCTATATGCTGCCGACATGGAAGCAGACAACGGCTTGCGCGCGAGAGAGGGAGACTTTAATGGAAAAAACAGAGAATTTTGCCGGCGTTTAGATTTCGCTGGCATGCTACTCTTTGTGGGTAAGGGAATTCGAGAGGGAAAGACTGAAAAAAGAATGCTGAGGGAAATAATAGAATTGAAGGGGGAGATAAAACACGGCCATTAAATACGTGTTAAGGTGCTTCGTGGAGTAATGATATAAAATCAAATAATGAAATGCATGATCCGACAAATGTGCTTATAAAGTTCACAGCTTGTAAAATGCCTGAGGGAAACATGCGAGGTGAATTTAGAGTTTGTCAAGGAGTCCAATGTCGTTCAAATATGTAAACAAAAAATTCATCGCGAGTCTCTGTTGCCTAGGGCAGGCTAAGAGACCTAAAACACTGTTCATTGTTAACGGCAGTGAGGAGAGCTTCTTCATGCTGTGTTTATAGTTTGCACGCTCGTCAGCGTATACGCAGTGCACTCAAGTAGGATATGTTCCACAGTTTCAATCGAGTCACAGTTGTCCCAATACGGGCTGTTCATTTCACCGAAACGGTAGCGCAATCCATTTGTGTATGCACAGTTTAGACGAAGTCGGTGGTAAAGAGTTTCTAGTTGGCGAGGATATTTCGGAGGAAGTCTTGATTTTAGATGTGGGTCAATAGAATATAGAAATTGGTAGCGATGCGTCGGCAAGCTCCAAAGTCGATACTTTGTTTCGGAAGCAAATCTTTTAGCCAGTTGGGATGCATCAGATTTCGTGAAGAAGGTCCTGTAATGTATCTTTGATGTTGGTGGCCTTTGCGAGCCGCTTCATCTGCTTTTTCATTGGCTTTAACGTCACAGTGAGATGGTATCTGCTGAAATGTTATGCAGAAATGTTATGCAGAAATGTTATGCAGAAATGTTATGCAGAAATGTTATGCTTGCGCGACATTATGGCTTGCGCGTTATTTAGCTTGCACGTTGTTAAAGCTTTGACCCCCCCCCCCCCCCCCCCCCCCCAGAGCGATTCAGGCAATGTGGAGGGCTGCTGCTTAAATTCCCGTCAGCTGGTGTTATTTAACGTAACTTCGTTTTAAGGAAAGCTTCGCAACAAGTGCGTGCACCTGTATACGTCCTCAGTCGTCAGTGTCGAAATGCACCATATATTCTGCCGACATGGAAGAGACAATACCTTGCGCGACATTATGGCTTGCGCGTTATTTGGCTTGCACATTGTTAAAGCTTTGACCCCCCAGAGCGATTCAGGCAATGCCTTAGTGGAGGGCTGCTGCTGAAATTCTCATCAGCCGGTGTTATTTAACGTACACACTGACGCCTTGCTTTTCGTCTCCATCGAAAATCAGCCGCAATCGAACACGTGTCTCGATTAGGTCAACACTGAGCCACCGAGGACGATAAACGACGAAGAGACTCGCCTCGATTGTCTCGATGAAGTATAAGCCCATGCATGTATAATATGCGTACCGACATTCCAGTCGTTTTGAGTAAAAGAGCACACAAGTGCGCCTCGCGGCAGCTGCCGCGAGGCTCTTATGCATAAAATCTAATTTCCATCGCGACGCTTCATTGGGATGTGCTATTTCAAAATTCCTTACGCGATGTTGGCAGAGATTGATGTGGGCGGCACACATGTTAGACGCGATTTGTTGGGACACCGAGACTGGCAGACAGTCAGGCCTGCACTCGACCATTCGTTTTGGAGGTAGCCAGTGCGATGCGCTCTTGAACTTCGGGGAGTGGCGCTGCACGCTCGCGGCAGAGCGGCACCTGGTGGCTGCTACACGTGAAGGAGCTTGTTGTCACCCGACTGTAATGACCCTGTTGGGCCGTGTCAACAACTTGTCGAACGGGCGATCGAAAAGATACGGCCATTTCTGGTGTCTCTTCGCGTGCTACAATCTCCTCTTGCGCAGTAACTCTGTGGGGGGAACAAAGGAATAGTCTACAGCTATCTCTTGAGTGCCAACCGCGCGCGTCGAGTCTGATGAGGTGTTCAAGACCCTCTTCGGCTGGTCCGCCTTCCATCTAGGGATTTTAGAGAGCATGAAGCCTATCAAACTCGGCAATGAACGCCACTAGAGGGCTCCCAGTCCCATCTTGCTCTGACTGTAAAAATATGTGCGTAAATACTCTCCTTCCTACATCCATGACCGAACTCCGTCACTCGGCGGCACTCTTGTCCTGGCTTGGATAGGGTACCTCGATACCAGCGCGCTACATCGGGGCACCTTATAGGCTTGGACAGGCTTACATGTAGTACGCAAAAATACTATATATAGTATATAGACAGGCGTCGTCTTGGCCGGGGACCGATGCCTCAGATGCCACCGGCTCCCTACCTCCCTCTAACGAGTACACCGTCCGATGATATCGAATTGCTATGCACGACGTCACTGTTGGTGCCCTAGCATATGAAGCTACCTTTGAGCAAGAAACGCTTGCGGCCGCGCTCTTACTATAGTGACGCGTAATGACAGTTTTGACGCCGCACTTCCCCGCAAGCACAAGCAGCATAAATTTACTGGAACGGACCAAGCCAGATTTATGTAATGCCGAAAGTTATAATGTACACTGTGTTACAGCTGGATGGAACTAAAAGTAAGGGGTATTTTACCCCTTAGAGCCCCTTAAAGGATTACCTTGCAGTCAGTGGCGCCGACCGACTCTCATGACATCCTGACCGATCTCCTCAGTCCTGCTAGCGCGGTCACGTATACGGTGTGGTAGATGAACGGAGGATTACCATGATTTACCCTCGGCGTCATGAAGGTGCATCTGCCACTTTTGTCTTTAGCTGCATCCAACTGTGAATGCAAGAGTCCTCCCCTCACCCTCAAAAAAAAAAAAAAAAAAAAGGAAAAGCCTGACCATGTAAGCTGAAGCACGGTACGTTCGTTTGGGATTTGTCTTGAACAGCAATATTCAATCAGTGTTAGTCTAATGCGTTTTCAAGTTTGATGTGCATGTAAATAAGTAAAAAATAATAATTTCGTGCCTCAAAGCGCTTAATATTACCCCACCTTCTCGTTGCCCGCAGAGAGGCCTAAATAATATCGAGCGCGCATGCGCTGCACATTGCGAACGATACATATAACGCCTCGCCTGTGTACCCATTTTAGTCTAATTCTCGTTCAGCGCTCTGCAAAATAGAGAGAGGGCGCGTGTGTTGGGAGACGTGACCTGAGCGAGTGCTCACTTGCAGCTTGGCCTATAAGCTTCCTCCCAGCAAATGGGTCGAGGACCGTCAGGCCGAATGACAAACACAGCTGCGCGGTTAACAACCGAGCACCGGCGGAGGGCGATGACCATGAAGCGCTTACTCACGGGTACATGACGGAAACAGCTGAGCAGGACATATCAGGATATGGGAGCTCTGTGCGTTGAGTAGGACATGGTCCTTCCCCCAATACTGCGAAAGTATCCGGCGTACAATTAATTACCTATGCGCGTACAGAACGAGGCCGCAGAGAAACGCTTAGAACGCGAGCCTTTGCACGTGATCTGCAATGCAAAACCAACTCCCCCAACAGTCTGTGCTCTTGACGTTACAATCGCCCTTTCCAGCCGGATCCCTCCTCGAATCTCTTTTCCTTTCTAATGTGCATCTCTAGTGAAGGTCACGCACATGTGATAAAAAAAAATAAAAAATAAAATATGGGGTGATACTTAAGCTCCGCCTATGATGCGTTAGCGTAGGCTATACCACACATAAAGACCCGCTTTAACTAAGCCGTATTAACGTACGCCTGCATGGCATAGGTAAAGTGAATGCAATGGTTCTTGCTGGCCTAATTCGGCATCACCCTCCCATATGAATGGAGAGGCCCGAGTTGGCAGCTCCTGACAAACGTTGCCAGCTACTGCCTTCCAGCGCCATATGATCGTGATTTTCGTTCACAACGCCAGCGCCGGATTTTCGGTGAACGGGGCGGCCTTTTAACGCTTTGCTCTTCGTATACATCCTTTCGTTTCTTTGCCGACGCATGTGAAAGGAAAAGGAAATGCGGACATCTACCATTTTTCGCGTCTTGAGTACGTGCAAGCAGTTTTAGATTTTTCAATGTGACACTTCATTACATTCAGCGGTTACACATTCGTATACAATATCGCTCTTGCAATCAGCTACCCGATACGACTGTGTTTTGCGTGGGCGCCCAAGCTTGGGACCGCTTCCGGAACAAGTAATGGCCTGTGGTGGAGGTCTTTGCTGTCGGCTAACAGCGTTACGTCACGTGGGAACTCTGGGCTAGCTCATCATGCAGACGCAGAATGAAATCAAAGCAGCCTGTAGTCCTTCCTAATGTTAAACCCCTGCTCATTAGCATACAGTCGTAAAGTGCAACTTTACGTACATGAAAAAACGCCTGACATGTGTCCGGCTGGCAACACCGCCTGAAACATAAGATAACTGGCTTTTTTTCTGTGTATGAAAAAAATGTCTTTATAAATAACCTTAATCACTTCAGGCATGGGGCGACATTTAAATTGCATTACCCGACATAACGTTTTATCACTCTTGTTCCACGCTGACGTCACGTTTCAGGTGAGCAATGTGGGGCGTTCGTAATTTGTACTTAATGCGCACTAATGAGCTTCGCGAATGCTCTCATTCTCCTGTCTGTTCGGCATACAGGTAGTATACAGACAATTGCTTGCGCTGGCCACATATGCAGTGACCACATATGGCGTTGGACACCGGCTAGTCAAAAGTTTGGCGGTTGTATATATATATATATGTGTGTGTGTGTGTGTGTGTGTGTGTGTGTGTGTGTGTGTGTGTGTGTGTGTGTGTGTGTGTGTGTGTGTGTGTGTGTGTGTGTGTGTGTGTGTGTGTGTGAGTGTGTGTGTGTGTGTGTGTGTGTGTGTGTGTGTGTGTGTGTGTGTGTGTGTGTGTGTGTGTGTGTGTGTGTGTATGTGTGTGTGTGTGTGTGTGTGTGTGTGTGTGTGTGTGTGTGTGTGTGTGTGTGTGTGTGTGTAGAGAAAAGAGGGTGCTCGTTATAATACATGAAGGAAAGAAGCCAACAGTCAGCGAGGCCAAGAAAAGCATTGAGGATTGTACTTTATGTCTTTTTTTTTTAATTTTTACTTCGATAATCACATAAATTAGTATTGTAATCTGTTCAGGAGAAAGATAATTAAACGCAAACTAGAAGAAAAAAAAAAACGTGCCGATGGTGGGAACCGAACCCACGACCTCCGAATATCGCGTCCGGTGCTCTTCCAACTGAGCTACATCGGCCGCTGTATACGATCCTTGAGAGGGTTCACCAGCGCTACCCTCAACCAAAGCGGCGGACGTGGAACGTCCTGTGTTACCGCCAGCGTCACGTAAATTAAATAAATTAAAAAAAAAGACAAAGTACAATCCCCAATGCTTTCCTTGACCTCGCTGACTCTTGGCTTCTTTCTTTCATATATATATATAAAACCAGAGCTAAACCACAACTAATTTTTTACATTATGGGATATGAAATTAAACAAACAGAAACGGACCTAGCGGTCCGTTTTTGTTTTCAGCCGCTGGAGAATCTGCACGGGCTCGGCCAGAACTCTGGTCACAACAATAGTCGCACCATGAGCCTACAGCTTTCGCGCAACAGCGTCCCGTTTGCACTAGACGCAATACCAGAAGTGTGAAACTTGTTCGCAATGACTAGTGTCATCATCAGAAACGCATCATGACCAGACGCACACAGAAGGGCCGCGACAAAGAGATGCGCTAACAGCTGAATAATTCGAAGCAATGAACAAAACGAATAATAGTAAAACTAAAGAAGGACGACGTGAATAATAAATAACCCACTCGGATTTAACCTTGCGTCGTGCCTGTTTATACACTTTCAGCTAATGCTGTCTGTGCACGAGCCTGCAGGCAACATAGCAACAGTACCGACCGATTGGCATGCATAACTTAGTGATTAATCTCTAGCACTTGCTAGCGTGACATCGCAGGAAGCTGACAGGTGTAGGAAATTAATCACGAAACAGCCGGACTAAGCCCGACGTCATGAAAATAGTTCGACGCCGTTGCCATGGGCCTCCTTTGGGATGCATTTGGTGCTTCCAAACGTTTTCAACTTCCGGGCTGGGCTACTATTGCGCCTAGCTCCGCAGTGTACACTTAAAAGATGTGACAATTTCAACATGCTGACAGCAAGCGGTGATCGGCGACTGCTAACGCCCGCGAATCAAATCCATCGGTACCTAACCCGACCTCTTTGAGGCTGCGTTTCGATGGAGGCGAAACGAAGAGGCGTCTGTGTGCTGTTCGATGACAGTGCACGTTAACGAATCCCATTGTAGCCGAAATTTCCGGATCTCCCCACTACGGCGTCTCCATTGCATTTTAGTCGCTTTGCGGCGTTAAACCTTATAAACCAAACCAACCAAACCTTTTGTTTTCTTATAGCGAAGCTCTACTCGAAAGAAACAGAACGATGTATTATAAGCGCGGTTGCAGTTGTGTGCCCAAGTTGTTCCATCGGCCTGTTTCTTACTAGTCCGTGTCAAATGTGTGCCGGATATACACTGTAAATTTTTTTTTTTGTTGAAAAATACAGAAATTTTCTAGCAGCTGTCCTGCCAGAAATTTTCATTCTGCTAAGTTTTGTTTTTAATATTGCTGTGATTTTACAAATTTTTCTGTTTACAACTGATAGAAGATGTTTTGTAAATTGACAAAACTTTTCTGCTATACGGCGTTTTTTTGTTTTTATTTCACTGTTTTTTTTCTGTCGCAGTGAAAATAATGATGCAAATATATCTTTTTTTTTTTTTTTTACTCTTCTTTCATTTCACGTTTTCTTCCTGTTACAACCATAAAATTGCGTTAAGCGGCAATTTTTCTTAACGAACACTATTTTAGGCAATAGCCTTGCCAACTACATCTCACGAATATCTCTCGGCGCTGGCAGTACTCGATGGCACCCATAAGGCTGGCCTCGCAACAGCCGTTGTCTATCCACCGAAAAGAGGCAAGTGGAAAAATGCATAATAGACTGTAGCAGGGAGCCAACCAACAACGGACCTCAATGTGGCGCCACTAGTTATCTTCTTTCGAATCGAAATTGTTAGGCAGCCGATCATCGGACAGCGTCTTCTGTATTGTCATACCATTTCGCTTTTTATTCAGAATTTACCTACTATTCAAGTAAAAATCAGTTTGCAGTAGAAAATAGAACGGACAGCAAAAATATATCGAATTGTTTCGGCTGGAAAACAGAAAATTAGTTTTTTTTCGTGAACTTATTTCGGTCAATGAAGAAGCACAGATATTCCCTGTACTGGTACAGACATTTTCTTTGAAAATACTTGTAATTTCACGCGCATTTTTCACAGTGTAGGTTCATCGATGCATGCACACTGCAGATACAAGCACCGATACCAATTATCACCCCGTCACTGCGTCATGGACGAAGCGCAAGGAACACATACAAAAAGGAAGAAAAGCTGTCTAATACAGTGCACATGAACCCATCCCTGTGAGACGGAACAGACAGACAGCGACATAAACATCCACCGTCGGCCCTCAACAAAATCCCTCTCCCTGCCCGCTCCCTTCACTTTGGCTTTGTGCTGTCCCTTTAACCTCGTGGTCGTTTATCATCGTTACGTCATCGGCAGATAGCGTGTTCGTTCGGAAACTGCGCTGCAAAGATATCCGATGATCATTCGGACAGACGCGGTGTAAACGTGCTCTTTTCCGAAACAGCTGCAAACATGAGGTGCATGCACATATCGTGTGCAGCTGCATGAGTACGGAAACAAACACACATAAAAACAAAGACACTAGGAAGAAAAAACTGAAAACACCGAAAGGCCCTTGGCGGGTATACTTCTCTAATGTAGAGGCGAACAACAACAATAACAATGCCTCGCAGCGTCTTTTCTGTCTATTGAAGTTTCGCTTATACCGAAACTTCCCAGTGCTGCTAGGTTCGTGCGAACTTCGAGGTTGCTGAGCAGCACAAATCTTCGGCACGGAACGTACGTTCCAACGACACTCGCTCAGGCCGCTTCGAGCGACGAAGCACGACAAAGAAACGGGAAATAAATTAGTATACAATGAAGAAAAAGACGGGAACGTCCTTCAGATGTCATTTCACCATTACAGGAGGCAACGAATGATTTATATGTATACAGTTCGAACTTCTGCACTGAGTCGGCGCAGTGAATATTTTTTCCCCCTCTGTATAACTGGGAGGTCATGCGACGAATTCGCGGTGTACACAATGCAGTGCGCCGCGACATTCCACGAACAGCGCTCCTTCCCGGATTGGTTTTGTTTCTTTTTTTTTTTTCAATATATAATTCCTTCTCTTTTTTTTTTCTTTTTCTTTTTTTTTCGCGTATACTTCTGCTCACCGCGTTGCTCGCAGTCGAAAATAACTCCGTACACGCGTCACGCTCGAGGTCTGATTTCGCATTTGTTAGTTTCTATTTCGCTTTGCTGACTTCAGTTCTTTTTTTTTTGTTCTATTGGAAAGCGTATATCTTTGTTTTCGTTTATTCTTTTGTTCTTTTCCTCCAACTGTCAGCTGCCCGCCATTTGTATCGCGTTCGCTTTCCGGCCTCGCAGAACAATTCCTCGACCCGGGTCAGCATTTTACTTTTTTGCCTTTTGTTTTCCAGGACGGAGTCGCTTGCGAGATATACTACCTATACAACCAGAGATATATAACGCTGACAGTGACAGTACGTTGGTTACATGTACGCGTGGAAAAAAAGGAACAAACAGCATTCGAAAGATAAGAAAAAAATATGACACACTTAACAGCGCGTGATATATATATATATATATATATGTATGTATGTATATATATATATATATATATATATATATATATATATATATATATATATATATATATATATCGGCGAAGTAGAGCACTCTGCAGAGTCGGAAAATAGAGGCGGGGATATATATCTATATATATCCCAAGGGGCAATTAAGTATACGTCTTTGGGGGGTGCCATATTGCGTCATTCGACCATATGCGTTTGTGGGCGTGTCTGTGAGTGCACGTACGCTTCCGTTATAAAGGCCGTTCGTGCACACTTAAGACTGCGACCTTTTGGCTCACCCTTACAGGGTATATAATCTACAATAGCTTCAAATGTGCTCGCCTTGCCTTCTGATGTATTAGCGGATTCTTTCTCTGTCGATCCATTTTGGGTTTATATCTTTGTTTTTCTTTCATTTTTTTTTAAATTTATTTTCGTTGTTTTTTTCGCGGTTGCAGCGGCTCGCACTCACGAGCGGCGGTGCTTCGTCAACGTACGGTCTTTATAAGTCTGCGCCTGGGTCAGCGACCTCCCGTACCCCTCCCACCTCGTGGCGGATGAGCACCGCCGCATCATCGAAGGAGAGGCCTTCATATATCTATGTGTAAATAGCATAAGCGTCAACGGCCGACTTTTTATGGCTGACAACAGGAGGCTAGAAGGGGATCTCAGTATATAGAGAGAAACAAAGGACAAAGGGGCGAAGGCAAAACAAATGAGAACAATGAAAAAAAAAAAAATTCAGGCAAGGAAGAAAGCGCAGCCTTCCTGTGGATGTGTGTGTCATTGTGAAATGCGGCAGCAGGAGAAAACGCTTGTACTGCGTTCTACATGGCATTTTTTTTCTCCCTCTCTTTTTGCTGCGAAAACACGCACGCACACTCGCGCACGCAAGCAGTAGAGACGCAGTCAAGCCAACGCTTCCCTCTAACGGGAGGAGGACGAGGAGGAATGAAAAGAGAGTGAGGAGGAGACGGAGAGGGGGAAGAAAGAGGTCGCACGCGGTTCGTTGACACCGTTGGTCGGCGGCGCTACCGAGAAGCGTCGTGTTGTCGATGAATCGCCGTTTTGTCTTGCGCTATTCTGCGGCCGTCATTGAACTTTCTTTCTTTCTTTATTCGCCTTATTCGACGCTCTGCAGGTGCAGCTGATGGCGAAAGTTGCATTGTGTTCTCTCTCTCGCTTTCTCTCTACGTATGGCGGACGAGGATCGAAGAAGGCCGTCTGAGACACATCGGAAGTTTCTTTCTTCTCGACTTGTTTAGTTTTTGCGCATTTGTACTTTACTTGCGAGCTAGATTGTTGTATGGCGTGTTTGCTTGTTACACGCAATAGAGAAAATTAGATATCCGTCGTGCATGCAATAATTCTGAGCTCGGAAAGCAAGCTGTCCTCGAGTCGGGTGCAGTGCTATATTAGCATATAGCCTAGTCGTATTTCCTGCCTGAGAGTACACTGTCTTCACTAACAAACTGGAGAGCACTGCCCTCCTGTCCGTCCAGTCAGGCTTCAGACGTAGGACGGCCAGATTTTTTTCATCAGGGGGGTTCTAATGCGAACGCGTTAAAAGTCCGTCTATTTTGATGAGCGCTTTGCTGGCAGAGATAGCACATAAGCGTCTATCGTGTGAATCTAATTTTATCATTGCGCGAGCGGTTTCTTTTCAGATGGCCTTGTCGGCGACCTTCTCTAAAGGTGAAGGAGATTTGAGGGGGATGGGGAGGAGGGGGGGGGGGGGGGGGCAGGAGCTTTGCAGTGTTCGCTGTGACCTCCCCGCCTGAAAGGGGGACAGTTATGCCTGGAAGCGTGTTACCTGTCTTTCTTTCTTCCTTTCTTTTCTTTCCTCCTTTCTTTCTTTCTTTCTTTTTTACGCAGTAGCACCTCTGTTAACTCTGTCTCCGCTTCCCGACCGAGCCAATAGAAATCGAAGGGCTCTTCTTTGTGCGCGCGTGCATTGTTGTTTACTTTGCGCTGACTCTCGCAGTCGCAACGTGGAAGTATTGCCGAAATACCGCACAATACGACGGTGGTGCAATGTTCCTTTTGTGCGTCCAGGCAGTCGGCTTTTCCTCACATATGATGAGTATTGCGAGAGAGCCGACGTTGCGTCCACTGTCTTTCTTGCTCGAGGGGAATCAAGTGACAGTCTCGGGTGGACGGATGGAAGTTAGCGGCACCCCTTTTCAAAAACGAGTGTTAGAAACAGCAGTAGAAAGGACGAAAGGATAACGATGAATCAACGCAACGCGGAAAAGAGAGAAGTGGCGGAAGAGAATTGATTCCTTTCGAGTATGACGCTTTGAAAGGTGGCTTCTTACGATCAGCCTCCACCGTATGCACGAAACAGGCGCAGCCGAGCGCACTAAAGGCTGAACCACATGGCAGCGTTTCTTCGGCGCCGCGTCGGCGTCGCGGATATCGGCGTCGCCGGAGGTGCAATTCTGGCCCTTGAAGCGAGACGACGCTGAAAGACGCAGGTATCTGGAGGGGCCAGATCTCAGCGTCGACGCCGAAAATTATTCGCAGGTGGGGACCAACGACAAGCCACGCATGGGCAGCTGCGGCACCAACCGCCACAGGCTCAACTCGTTTCCGCGGAAGCAACAGCTCCTCTTTTTGTCCGCGTGCATGCCTGCGCCTTTTGATGCCCTTGCCTCCCCCACCCTCCCCAGTAAGTTCCCTCCGTCGCTGAATAGGACGATTTTAGCTACGGACGGGGGACAATTGTTCGAACGTCCAGGATTCTCCCACGCCTTGCCTTGCAGACGCCAGTTCGTACGCCGTCATGTGTTTGGTCGCCCTTTCCGGCGCGCGCCGAGCGACGACGCTCATAGACGAGACGCTGACGAGACGCCGAAGAAGCGCTGCCATGTGGTCGGGCCTTAAAGGTCAACCTCGCGTCTTCCGCCAGCTGGAGCCTCCAACTTCACAGGGACTTCGTGTATACCGTATGTTTTGAACTTCGTGCGAGCGAAGCAAGGCTCTAATGTCAAAGTTCACCCATGAACCTGCGTGCGCAGTCACTGATTATGGTTGTTTTAGCTGAACGTGGCTGGCACGTGCTGACATGGACTATACTCGCGCCCAGACTTGCAGACTAATCAGCTACTCCGGTGCACCTCTTTGATAAGCGCAGGGAATAAGCAAAAAAAAAAAAAAAAAAGCAAGACTGTACAATCGAAACACATGATTATAAGACAACTTTCATAAGCTGAGTGACGCGGGCTCATCGTCCCTTCAGCTGTTTGATGTATGTGTGCGATACGTGCTGTCGTTTCCGGTTGTACGCGCACTTTACGCGGAAGATGAGGCGTGACCTGGCCCCAGTTGCAAACAAATAAACATTTTGGTAACTATGTGTAATGCAGTCTACTTACGGCGTTTGGAATTACAGACTGCGTCCGAAAATTTGTTGTAGTCGTGTGCGTGGTTCGAAATAAAGCGAACCTGGCTAATGCACTTGATGTTGGCGGCACCATCTCATAAATTCAGGTTTTGATCGACAAAGCTCAAAACGGACACTGGGTCGGGGCATTGATTTTGGCGGCACCATCTCATAAACTCAGGTTTTGATCGACAAAGCTCAAAACGGACACTGGGTCGGAGCATTGATGTTGGCGGCACCATCTCATAAACTCAGGTTTTGATCGACAAAGCTCGAAACGGACACTGGGTCGGGGCATTGATGTTGGCGGCACCATCTCATAAACTCAGGTTTTGATCGACAAAGCTCAAAACGGACACTGGGTCGGGGCACTGCCGATGCCACAGTGTTGATGCCAGGAAATGATACGTCGAGATGGGTCCCGTAAATTTATTTTGTTCGACGAAAGCTCTCCGTTTTCTCGTACAACGTCGAAGAATTCGGTAAAAACGAGGTTAGTTCTTTATATGAAGTAGAACAAGCCGCAGACTCATAAGAGTGGCCTCCAAGATCAGCATATGACAAGACACTGTGTATACAGGAACGTGTGGCAAGTGATACGGAGCAGACGTGTTATGACCTATTTCGCTTTTGTTTTGCTCCACCAGTCGCAGCGGATTTATAGCCTTTTATTTGTTCAGGAATGAAACGCTGTCGTCCGGAATCACCGGAGGAAGAAATGCGCAAAAAGTCGGTTTGTCGTCGAAGCAAATCATGCTGACGTGTTCCGCGTGCCTTTTGTACTGCGCTTCGATCCATCAGTGCGCAATCGACTCAGTCCGATTATCGTCACGGAGTGATCATCGCGACATGGCTACGACGGGAACGGTGACAAATGACATGACATTATTAGTTCGAAGCTCATGAATATATACACGTGTCTCGAGGTTCGCAAGTGTGCGTGCGCCGACGCCAATTACCGTGGGTAAGAGTCGAACTGTAGCTTCCGCGTTCCCTCCAGATCACGACGGCCAGTCTCGGCCTTTAGGACAGCCCTCCCACCCCCTTTTTGCGAACCGCGAGTGAAATAAAGCGCAATTACAAGGAATAAAAGCGTTAAATAAGACAAAAGGGAAGCAAGGTCGAGGCTCGAATGACCTGCACGCGGGCGCGCGTTATTCGAGCCGCACAAATGGAGAGAGAAGAAAACAGTTAAAAAAGAAAAGAAAAAGAAAACAATGGGGGAAGAGCGGAGACGAAAGAAAGCAAGAGGAGCACGCGGTGTCGGCGCAGCTACGACGCTTCGCCGCGGCATTGAAAAGGTCGCCTTCGTTCGTCGTGCAGAGTCAAACGACCCGGAACGCGAGGCGCCAAGCGAGCTACGAGATGCGGACCCCTTTCTTCCGCTCCCCCTCATTTTTTCCCACTGTGCTGCTGCGTTCCCTTCTCCCTGCGCGGCGCACTGTTTTACCTTCTCTCTCTCTCTCTCTCACTTTTCTTTTAATTCTTGCTCTTTCTTTCCTACGATGGAACGGGAAGGGGGATTACACCGCGGCGACGGCCGCGATTGCTTTGGTCTCTGGTTGCCCGGATGTGAGTACGTACCGCATACCTGTGGCCGCCTCACGATGACCGTGTTCACTGGAAGATAGTAGAGCAGTCCGCGACTACTGATAGTGCGGTGTGCACTTGCGTAGCGTAGCGTGGTAGCGCGAGATGCGTTGTGTACGTACTGTGGAATTCGTCATATAAGGCACATGAGCTGTACTACGCGGGCTATGATGGAACTCGTGGCGTAGGGATCAAGACTAATTTTAGGAGTCTTTTAACCCGCTCCGACATCATATGGGACGAGCAAGCTGCGCGGTTTCACGGTGTTGCACAAAAGTTGACGGCACCTTCTCCTACCGCGGTGTTTATGAGAAATGTGACGACGCAGCATGCAAAGAAAAGGTCATGCTTTTGAGAGAGAGCTAGACGGGCCAGACTGCGCGTCTGTGTGCGTAAGAACCACCGCTGTGTCGTCAGGCTATAATTCATCGCGCGTTGTCACGCGTCCAGGGCCGCATAGGAGATGGCGGCGTTTAACGTGATGTTGCGCTAGACATTTGTTAGAATGACACTGTCACGGAGGGGCGGGAAGAATGGACAGAGAGAAAAAAAAAAAAGAAGAAAGAACCAAAGAAAAAAGTACGCCGAATTGATTTAGCACGACTGAAATCTAGATAAAAGGCCTGCAGCCTCCGCCATCTTCGCTCGTTCGTGGCTTCATATTTGTTGTCGTCGTCCTTATATTAGTTTAGCGAAGGGTCAGAGTCTGTGTGCGCCTCATTGACATGAATTTAAATCCAAGCGTAGAAAAATGGAGGAAGAGAAGGAAGGGGCGAAGGTCAAGTTGACCCTTTCCTACCACCACAAACGTCAGGGCAAAAAACTGACATCTAATGACACCGGGCGACGTTATTAGTTAAAATTCTTAGAGTGCAGAAAGTGGCGAGAGTACGGGAGGATAAGAAAAAAAAAATTATATGAATTATAATTCAGAAACTTGCTTGGAGAGATTTAAAGTGTGCATTACAAAGAAGAAAAAAAAAACGCGTTTTTTTTTGTGAAAGGCCAGCGCCTTGCCTTAGCTAGAGGTTGACAAGCGAAACGTTCAATGCACTCCGCTTCTGCGAAGGGTAGAGGATCCGCTTATTTACGTTTATGTGTCATAGGCATTTGGCTGAGCGGCGCCATTTTAAAGTAGTAACATTTAAATTCCACTATATATGCCCAGAAGGATGTCCACCTCACTTGTATAGCTGGGCCATGATTGTCATCAGCGAACAACAGCTTCGCAAAGTGCACCCACGGATGCTATTTCAGGCGTCGGCGGCCGGACAGTCATCCCGAAGTGCATTGAAGATGTTACCATACCATATACCATACCATCCATAACCATACCACACGTACCCTATAGCATATCAAACTGTACCGTACCATACAATAAAAATACCATGTACCCTACTGCAACATATCATGCCATACGTACCGTACCATATACCGTACTATACTGTACCATAACACACCAATACCATACCATACTGTACCACACCATGACATACCATACCTTATCATACCGTACCGTACCATATCATTACGTGTGCCCAACCAGGCACAACCCCGAAGATTTCTGTAAACACTGCTAATTTCGGCAACTTCCTAATTGTCACTCGAGTGTTTAGAACAATGTTATTAAGCTTTGCTGATAAAACTGGCACCATGAAAAGCGTATATATATATATATATATATACATATATATACGCTTTAAGATATATATATATATATATATATATATATATAAGATTTAAGATAATTAAAGACAAAGTAGAAGGAAAAACAACGTGCCGATGGTGGGAACCGAACCCACGACCTCCTCGGTTCTGGCAGTCTTGAAGCCATAGGTAGCGTAAGAGGGTTCTAGCACAGCTTTCGCCCCCGCTCTTGATCACGTTCTACTTGACGCTGGCGGTAACAAAAAGGACGTTCCACGTCCGCCGCTCTGGCTGAGGGTGGCGCTGGTGAACACTCTCAAGGTTCGTATACATACAACATAAATACCCAAGAAAGTAGCAGGGGGGACAGCGGCCGATGTAGCTCAGTTGGAAGAGCACCGGACGCGTTATTCGGAGGTCGTGGGTTCGGTTCCCACCATCGGCACGTTATTTTTCCTTCTACTTTGTCTTTAATTATCTTTCCCCGAAACAGATTACATTACTAATTTCTGTGATAACCAAGTAAACATTAAAAAAATAATATACATAAAGTACCATCCCCAACGCTTTCCTTGGCCTCGCCAACTGTTGGCTTCTTTCCTTCACGTATTGTAACGAGCACCCTCATTTCCCCTATATATATATATATACTCTATACACTCTCAAGGTTTGTATACAGACAACATTATTACCCAAGAAAGTAGCAGGGGGGGGGGGGGGGGGGGCAGCGGCTGATGTATACCAGTTGGAAGAGCACCGGACGCGATATTCGGAGGTCGTGGGCTCGGTTCCCACCATCGGCACGTTGTTTTTTCCTTCTACTTTGTCTTTCCCCGAAACAGATTACATTACTAATTTATGTGATTACCGAAGAAAAAAAATAAAAAAAGAACAGACATAAAGTACAATTCCCAATGCTTTCCTTGGCCTCGCCGACTGTTGGCTCTTCCCTTCACACACACACACACAGACACACACGCACACACACACACACACACGCACGCACACACACACACATATATATATATATATATATATATATATATATATATATATATATATATATATATATATATATATATATATATATATATATCTTACCTTGGAGCCCCTGCCTGGCCCCTGTGTCGCACGTTCACGAGACATTCAATTCTTACGCGATCCACTACATCGATGCAGCAAGAGACGACAGAGCGACGGCAGCAATGAACAGATCTGTCGCTCCGTCGTTTCAACGTCGAAGAATATGGGTATACTTATTTAGCTCTGAGTTCATTAAAACGGGCTCAAAAAGTCGTTTGCCGCGCATCCATTCGAGCTCCATCGCGCGCATGTACAGCAGGCGGCCGGTGCTGCTGTAAGCTAAACCGTGGTGTAAACCGGCACAGAATTTACCGAAGGCCACATATATCGTGTAACCGGCGTCGCAACACCCGATTCACTCCCTCCCATCTTCTCCCCTTACGCGTTCTAAACGAAACACCCAAAACGCCGTTCGCGAGATGCACGCATTTTAACAAAGACAGCTTGCCCACGAATCTCTCGATATCCTTTGCAGAAACGCGCCGACGTGCCTTCTTTCTTTTTCTTTTCGCTCATTCACAGCGCGATCAAGCTTGTCTTTCCCATTTTCTTTTTGCTTAATTTCATAGCAACGCAAGGACAGGGAGAACGAGAAGGGGGATAGTGGCCACTAACGCGACCCGTTCGCCCTCTTTCTCCTCTCTTCTGTGATCCCCCCCCCCCCCCTCTTCTACATCACCCTATTTCAAACCAACGACCACCGTCTCCATCGCGAACGGCGGCAGACATTCCTCGCGAACGCATAATATACGTGTGTGTACACTGTGCTAGTTGGTGAGGGGAGCTGCCCTGCTAGGCAACTGGGTAGCGCGGTGTAGCACGCCGCGTCTCCCGTTGTTGCGAAGGGGAGTGGATAAAGAGGGGAGAGGGGTTGTTAGAAGCAATAGCTGCGATGGCAGCGCATATGTATATATCCTTGTATACGCGCTCAATATATATATATATATATATATATATATATATATATATATATATATATATCTCCAGCCTCCGGCACTGGAACACAGCAGCGCCGATCGTTTCCCGAAAGCCTTTTCCATTTCGCCGGCTTCCCCAGAGCCTGCCTTCCTTCCACCACCTTCACTGCTCCGTGTTCCGGCATTATGCGCGCGCACGCGTACAACGTAGCGAAGGAGGGAGAAAGCGAGAGAGGCAAGTGAGAGAGATACAAGAGAGAGGAAAGAAGGGATACAAAGAAACTATGCGCACCCATCTCCCTCCAGTGAAAAGAGAGGCGACGGCGCCCAGAAAAGTGAGAAGCTCTAAATACGTACGCGCAGCGACGAGCGAGTCACTCGATCGATATCCGGCAGCGGCTAGGCTAGATTCCGCTCGGCTGCACCCCTCTCTTTCTCGCTCCCCTGTGCGCAGGAACCCAGGCGAGCTATTCGTTTTGTTTTGTGCGGCTGGGTTGCTTCAGCGCATGGCACAGGAGCGCTGCGGCGAAGCGGAGTTGCCGTGCACTCGGTGTCTTGGTTTTCATTTCGTTTTTTTTTTTTTTCTTGCAACTGCTTTTAATTTTATCGTCCGCTCATGTTTTTTTTTTTTTTTGTCGCTCTTACCGAAACGCGAATTACATTACTTCAGAGGAGGCATATTGTTGCGCGCTGGCGAAAGTTGTGCCAACTGGTGACGGGGGGTGCTTAGCCCAATTGATAGCGATTAATTTCTTCACAGCGGGTGGCAAAAAAAAAAAAAAAACAAGAAAAAAATGAGACGACGAGTAACGCCTACCTTACAACAATAAAATCACTGCCCATAAATTAATTTCATTATTTTAATTACATCATCATGAGATGTCAGGCCGCCCCATCAACACTGTCGTAAATCGTCTACTTATGAAACTGCCTAATTGTGAATCCTATTCTGCTATAATAAAATAATGATAGGATTAACTCTGGCGACGCATTAATTGCAGAGTTGGTACGAGCAGATCGGATGAGCCGAAATGCACCTGCGGCAGTTGGCGCCTGGTCGCTCGAATCCTGGGCCAATAATGCGCGGCGGGTATGTGTAAAGCAAAGTGGCTTGTTGTACGAGTTAAATTAGGTTAGAACAGCGTTAGAAACACGGGCAGCGCAATGTGTGTTTGTCTTTCTATCTGTCCGTGTTTCTAGCGCTGTTTTAACATAAAGGTATTTTCCCATCTGCACAGTGGTCACAACAGAACAAAGAGTACCGAAGGAACAACGCAGACCTCGCTCATTATTATTATTATTTTTTTCTGCGTACACTCTTGGCACCTTAAATATAATTTCGATGTTTCACATGTCACGAGTAATGATAAACCGTGCATATTTAGTAGCGCATATATCATAGGCGTTTTCAGTACAATGTTCCTCACCTCGGGGCCTCCGTCTGCATATCTTTAATGTTGACTACGGACCCTTTACTACCCAATGGCTATGGGTCCATTAATGTATGTTTGTATTTTGCAAGATATGTAATAAATAAATAAAGAATGAATTAATGCGATAT
The DNA here is from genome assembly GCF_055883805.1 of Amblyomma maculatum. Classification (NCBI taxonomy): domain Eukaryota; kingdom Metazoa; phylum Arthropoda; class Arachnida; order Ixodida; family Ixodidae; genus Amblyomma; species Amblyomma maculatum. Next base: position 171,258,760 of record NC_139346.1, on the reverse strand, counting down.
GGCTCGTTCAAAGAAATTACGTTGTGGGTTACGATTGCACTCTAGTGAGTATATATAGGCATCAATTAAGGGGTTACTAATTAAGCGAGTAGCTAAGTGCATGAATGCGAACGTGTATCCACAGTGGGGGAGCTGCAGACTGCAGCCATTAACACTGTTGTGTAATATCCCTAAGGTCTTCGCTCACACACACACACACACACACACACACACACACACACACACACACACACACACACACACACACACACACACACACACACACACACACACACACACACACACACACACACACACACACACACACACACACACACACACACACACACACACACACACACACACACACACATGTCCGCGGTGTTTTGCATATTGTATAAAAATAAAACCGATTTTGAAGCCCCGCGCTTCTGAGTCATTTTCTTGTTGGCTGCGAAACACTCTGGCCTAGTGAGCAACGGCAATGGCTCAAAGGCGGAAATCCCCCCTCCCCCACCTTCATGTTGCGAGTGGAAACGAGAGGAGGGTCCAATGAAATATATCAAAAGCGACGCCATTTACCTTTAGCTTGTTGTGAATTCATCCCTAATGGCAGCACGCAACAAAACATAGAAGAAAAAAAATTAGGCGCTCTTACACCTCGGCCCTCTAATTGCTGGCAAAACGCCATCGCCGTCGGTTAGGCAAGAACACATCGTACGCCTTATTTCCTCGTAGACATTAAAGTCGAGTGAGCAATAATCTCGCAGTTGCCGAAGGAGCCGCGAAATAATGTGCCTCTCAAGGCACACGCCCCGATCCCGTCTGCGCTGCGAAGTCGGCAGTTCGGCATAACACGTTCTCACATTAATGGCAGTGGTAATATTATGTACTATATGAGGGTATGGCGGAAGGACTTCGTAAGCGACAGCGCCAGTGTGAACGTAGTGCCGTCCTTCGCATTCAACAGTCGTTTGACCTTGGCTGACCTTGCTCAATCCTTAACGCCATGTGCTTCCGGACGCTTTTCTTTCTTTTTCTTTTTTTTCTGCGGCTGGATCGCTTAGGTGCACCTGAGCATCCAGTAACGCTGCGTTAAAGTACACGCGCTAAATATTACGGCTCTGTATAAAAACATATAAAGAAGAATGATAATATATATTTCCCACTAAACTGCAAACACCCCTCTCCTGTGCCATCTGCCTGCTCCGGGCTTCGCTTGAAACGGTCCGACTTCTGCTCCGAACAGACTAATATAGATCCTCTCCCCGTTTCTGCCATTACCGCTAGGCAACGCGAGGACAAAGCCAAAGTAGCGATGCGAAAGAAAAACGCGTGGTCAAAAGTATCACAAAGCAAACGTCCAATCCGCCCGGAGAGGAAGGAAGACTCCAAACAAGTATAAAGAAATGCAGAGACGAAAAATGCGCAAAGGAAGCGCGCTGTGCTCTCCTCTCCGGCAAAAAAGGAAGAACCTGTCAAAAAATGCAAGCGGGGCGGAGGGGACACTGAGCTCGCGACAGACGATGAAATCTCTGCCGGCAATGGCATGACGTCAAAGCACCATGTGACTGACGTCGGCCAATAATGGAGCAAGGTCGAGGATGTCTGACGCTGGTAACGCTGGCTGGCCTTCCCGCTTCCTTCTATGCTTTGCATCGTTGCTATATCGTTGCGAATGCGAAGCGCGCGCGGTCGACGACAGATGGCTCTAGTGGGCCTCGGAGACGGAGTAGTAGTAGTAAAAAGCATTTATTTAAACAGAGGAGTTCGGGGCACGCACGCCCCTGGGCATTGGCAATTTACCAACGAGCATCGGCGGGTATGCAAGTTACATGTGCCACTGAAGGCGTATTTGAAATTATTGTTTGCCTTTCCGCAAGAAGTAAAAAAAAAAAAAATTAAGTCACTGAAGAATATTTTCAGCTTCCGCAAGAAGGCTTGGTTCCTGGATTACTGTAATGGGTCGACAAGCCCAACATTGTTCACTACATCGAAAACATAATAACGTAACTACGTCAGCATAAATGGAACACTTGCGCTTGAGGATGATACGTTCTAAAACACACAGCGTTTTCATTAAAAAAAAAAAAAAAAAAAAACAAACGCTTCCGCGTATTCTTTTCACAATTACAGTGTGTTCACTGAATATTACGTTTCACTTACTGAATGCCCCCTTGTTCACTTGAGCACATATTCGCGTGCATGTATGCACGCCTTCAATATTAATCACAGAGAGGGTTTAGTCGGGGAACATCCTTCTAATTTTTGGCACGTATCAACTTGAACAAGCGTCGAGTGGGCGGCTGTGCGCGCGTTTAGCATTTCATGCCGCTATGCAAGTGCCGATATTTTAAACATATTTGAGCAGTGCGCCTGCATAATCTCAGATATCAGGCCGACGCTAATCACAAGGCGGCGCCCGGCTGTGAGACGCGCTTCTTTAAAAAGGCAGCGACGGTGGACAGTTTGCGCGATACGCAATGATAAATGTGTCACCAACGCCGACTCCCCGCTGCGATGTGCACCGCTGCCAAGTTGAACACGTGACCGAGAAGACGTTGCATATGCCCAGCTGTTATAGTAACAAAAGCGGCGGCAGCGGCATATTTATCACGCAAAAGATTTGTTTTGAAGTACGCACGCGGCAAGTGCGCATTTTCTTCTTTATGTATTGAAGCAACGTTTGCAAAGCAAAAAATGATCCCGGCCCAAGCGCCGCTAAATTTACAGCGTGCTCGGGGCGCGCGTCGTGGCCCCAGCATGCCAAGTGCGAACGAGACCTGCCACGCAATTCATGCCTTATTTAAGTGCCTAAGAATAAACTGAGCAATAACAATGCAAATAACAAAAACAAACAAACAGACGGTGCAATAGGATGCAACGTACTACCTCCTCTGGCCTTTATTTAGGTCGCTATTGCGGCGCGTATGGCTCTGACTTTCTCCACGTTGTGGCGTCGCAGGTTCACTGGGATCCCAAAGCAGTCTGTGATGGAAACACTTTTTCGACGTTCTCCACTAACAACATCCATGACAATTCACGCAAATTTGCACAAATCCGTACGCTTCCACGTAAACCGCGGCCAAAACATACCTGTCAGGTTAGATTCCTTCCGTTTTACTCCGTTTCTATGCAAACATTCATCCCGCAGAAAAAAAAGTGGTGAGTTAGAATAAACTATAATGTTGTTCAAAGTAAAATTATTCTACTGTATAATGTATCTGTTTTTTATATGTAGTTACATATATTTTTTGTTTGAGATGAAAAGGTTGGCGAAAAATAAATGTTTACGTTTGTGTGCTGCTTTTATGATGGCGGCTTGTAAAGGAAAATGTAGACTGCTTCGAGATACAAAAGGTAACCTCCCCACCTTCTGCCTTGGCGCTTGAGGAACATGCCTCGAGATTACGCTGCAGGAAATGATTTCGTTAGATCGTGCCCGTCACCCAGCGTGGTTTCCGTGGCGACACGGCGCTTCCGCCAGCGCCTAGTCGCGTGCTGACAGACTAAGCCTATTACAGGTTTTGTGTGCCGTCTCCTCTCCGCTCGCAACCACGTATCGCGCCCTATGCGCGCTGACATTTTTGGGCCAGCAACGGGGCATCGTTCGCCGCGCTGCCACGGCTCGTCCATCGCCGACTGATGTGTTGCGTGAGTAGCAGAAAATATCTCTCCGTCCGTCTGTCCGAACGGAGAGACCCCTGTCGCCCTCTCCGTAGCAGCAGCACGCCTTTGCCCCTCACAGCTGTCCTTTGAAGCGTTTCGAGAAAAGATGTTTATTTCCCTTGCGATTAGGAGGTTGTCCGTCATATCGCAGGTTTTTCCCGTTTTGTGGGGTGTGTTTGGACCCGTGTGCCGTGCTCTTGGGGGTTCCTGGCAGGGCTCGGAAGCTGCCACCGTCGCCGATATGCACCGTCGTATTGCGTTCGTCCTTCATGGCGGGTCGCCGTTTACGTAACCTCTCGTGGTTTTGTCGCTCTCGCTCGGTGCGCACCACCGAGGCACAGATAGTGAGCAGGAGCCGATAGCGGGCCGTGAATGTGCCGTCCCCCCCCCCCCCCCCCCCCCTCCCGAGCACAACCAGAGAGCCAGCCCCCAGGTTGGTGCGCCGCTGGCGCTATCAGATGGGTCGATGCGAATTTGCTGCTGTTCGCTTTCGACGTTGTCGGACGTTTGTGTCGCGCCGTCGCATGTTCCCCGATTGGACAGCAGTGGCAGCTGCGGTCATGGCAATGCAGTTCAGCGAGCGTTCTTTTAACCCTTTCTCGTCTTTTCCTGCTCGCACTCCGTCCGCTGTGAGCACGCCGGGCATTGCCAGCGCGCCTTTAGGGGGCGCCGACCCGTCCCTAAAATACGTGCCTCGCCAGGAGAGCCAACTCTGCCGGAACGGGTCACGTCCGTGTGTAGTCTGTGCCAGCGAGGATCGGAAAAAGCGAGAGAAATGGCACGGTCACACGGGCCGATGTCAGCCGCCCGACTCGCCGCCGCGCTATCGTGGTAGACGATGTGCGCTTGTGTTATTCGCCGCGGCGCGAAGGAGGAGGTTCGGGCGGCGTTCTCGTTCCGTATAGATGAGCCGTGCAAACTTGATCCGTCCGGCGGCTGCTTTGTCTCCCTCGTGATGCCCGTTACCTCTCGCGTATATGCCGTCGTGTCGCACACATCGAGCCTTCGACGTTTGTCGCGCTGTTTATCTTGTGGTTCTGCTCGAAACTCTTGTATAGTATTCGCTTTTCGATGTGCTGTTATTGGCGATCGCGAGTACACGCCTGGATCTTTTCTGGAATTGCTGTGAGGAGCAATGCCACTGTACGATATCGTTTTGGACTCTCTGTCGTGCGTGCTGCTGCTGCCCTGTTATGCACAATTGTGTCGTGTTTAAACCTTTTTTTTTCATATTGCTGCGCATAAATTTAATTCTATGTCACACCTAATTCAACCTTGAATATGCAGCGTATTGTGCTTGCTACGCTCCTGGTTGGATGTGTTCCTGTGCGTTCTGTGGCGCGGAGTGTAGCTCCGAACACTCGCATGCGCCAAATTTTCTTTCGCGAAGCGGTGTAACCGCGTCAAAATTACTTCCTGAATGAGTGGGCTGCCGCAACATTTTCTTAATGCTAGTCCGAGTAGTTGAGATTAATGCAGTGATTCTTACGTACCAAGCCCTGCGTTTTTTTTTTTCTTCTCCGTAATGTCATTGCGCTTTTTTTTTTTCTCCAGTGTCAGTATCATATAAATTAAATGGCTTGCAACTCTTGACGTATGTGCTGCTTTGGGTTGAACATGCGTCTTATGTTTGTCAAGTTTTTGAGTGTGGACATGTCTCTTTCTTGTTTTACGCCATCTAGACGTGCGTTTTCCACTTCAAGAGATTGCTGTAATGTTTCGAGTATGCTGGAAACTTCGCCATATTATTGTTCCAGTAATATTGGCACATCACCATTGTCAGTAGCCTTTCTTCATGCTTTAGACAGAAAAAAAGAAATACAGCTAGACCGAGGTGGAGGAACATTTGTTAGAACATGCTTTGGGGCTCGAGTAGAGCTTCTTGCCCCTTTTTTCTGCCAGTGAGAAGCTGTCCTTGCTGCACAAAGCATTTGTAGTGCCACATAAACTCTGCAGCATATGCTGACAGTTGCCTCTCTTCTGTGACCTGACCTGAATACTTTGAAAGCACTGTGGGGTGTCGTATGGGTTACTGCAGTCCTTAGTGCATGTTTTATGATGTTGTACTGGCAGGAAATATTTAAATATTGGTAATGTCATTTTTAAGGCAATTTCAAGGAGGTAAAAAAATTGCATGCTGTTATTCGGTGATGGCCACTTGCACCATTTATAGTGTCCATGAAAGATTGAATAATTAAGCATAAGCTGTTTTGGTTTACTTAGTCAGGCCACTTGCAAAAGCGGGCACTTGTACACTGTCCTAATCTACTTGGATTGAGCCTAAACTTATTGTATCCAAACTGTTCCACACTGCACCTTATGAAAGCTTACCATAGGTCTTAATTGTTCAGCTGTACTTTGGTTCTCTGTGTCACTGATGTTGGTGCAGCCTTATTGGATGGTGGCTGCGGAGTCAGGCCTGCGCTTCAGAGGCTGCGGCTGATATTCCAGCTTCAGTGGGATACTGTGCAAGTGCATTAATCCACTTTGGCAGCACAGCTGGGAGCTTTATGTCGCCGTATGGCTTTCTGCATTTAGGCGGTCTTTGAACTGTTGCACTCTTTGCTGTGCAGATATACGTTCTGTTCCATTTGTTTGTTCATTTGTTTGTGCCACTCGAAGCAGCAGTGTTTGGTGCACGTGGTGCACGTAAGGCTGCATTCTCTTTGGCCTTGTTTGGCCTGCCTCTTATGCAGTCGACAAATTGTGTTGGGTGTGTTACCTGCTTTGCTAAATATCAAGCATTTGCATCGTTTGATTTCTTCAGCTTCCCCAGGAGCCAGCATTACAGTGCTAGGTGTATCCTCTTGTAGGGCTTTTTTTTTCTTTCGTTTATGCTTGCGGGGTTTCATGTTTGAGGGCTATTTTTGAGAAGTGCTGTTGAAAACAGCAACCACATTACTAACACAGTAGGTATTTGGTAAGCACCCTCACTCCATCTGTAAACACAGGCTAATGTTTTGGTTGACTTAAGTAACTAACAGTTCGGAAGAAAAGACATAATTGTTTCATAAACTTGCCGTGTTGCTCTTATAAGGATCTTAATGGTTTATTATAACTTGCATACTGATAGGCTGTCGCTCGCAATTACTCCTTCACTGCTTTGTAGGCGGGCTGTGATGTCTCGTAGTTTTCATCTTATTTCCTATTGCTCACGGTAGCAGTGGTGGTGTGTGCATGTGTATAAGACTATCATTCTCTGTTGGTTTCTTGTCAGTGTGGCGATACTGGTTGCCTTTTCACATTCCAATAATGGCTTTGTTCTGTGGATATCCACATCAATTTGCATACTGCAGCGGTAGCAGTTAGAGTGGTTTTGGTGCCTAGAATGATTTGCTCAGAAACTGTTAGCAGTGGTGGGGCCTGACTTTGTGGTTGTGACTTGTGCTTGCAGGCTTCCCCTATGTTAAAGGCCGAGCTTCCTAGTTCCGCAGCAAGGAGGTTGTGCATTACGGAGGACTTCCATGGACAGCCGTGGAATAAGGTGAGTTGCGGAGCACGTTTGAGATGTCTGACTGCTTCCCTTGTGCCCCGCGTGTCTTTGCTGTTGCTTATGACTGCATTGAGTGGATGTTTGATGGCTGACTGCAGAGTCTGTGGGACACTGTGTATGCGTTCAGTGAGTGGAGTCTTCATGCGATGGTTTTGATGTGCAGCCGTTTTACTGCTCTTTGTGAATACGCTGCTAACGGCAGCTTGCAATGGAGATGAGTGCATTGGCTTTGTGTTCAAAGCATGTGTTGGTGCCAGCTGTGAAATATGGCAGGGCACGGGCTATGGGTTCTGTGCTATGACGTGGCGTGCTTTTGCTGTCCATGCCCATAAAATGCCGTGGTCGCATGTGTCTAGGCCAGTGTTGCTTTCTCTGTTGCAGCTGCAGTCCTGATGTCAATTTGGGCTGTTCTGTATTGATTTGTTGCTGTTAAGTGTACTGAGCTAATGCCTAGATTTGATTCGTCTTCACATGATAATGCGTGGCAGGGGGAGCTTCGTGAAAAGCAAAAAAATTAAGGTGTTTGCTTTGCAGATCAATCCCAGCTGTGTGAAGCTCCTATTGTGATCCTTGTTGCTACCTAAGTAGGCTTTGTTTATAGACAGACACCATATTTACAAAAAGAGAGCAGGCTCGCAAATGCGAGAGAGGTGGATGGGGCTATCTTCTGCACTGTTTTCAGGTAAAGTGCTTGGTTTGCTTTTGTTCATTTCCCTTAGCATTTGAGATTGCTTTTTCATGTAGTACTGTCGAGACTATCAAGTCTGTATGACTGTTAGTTAACAAATCTAGTGCACATAGCAGCACCTTTCTACTCTCTGAGTAGTTTGCATAGGTGAGATACTGAGCTGATGGAGCAATGTTTTAAAAAGATATCAGCATATTGAAATGTCTTTTCAAGCTTTGTCGTAGCCTTCTTAATAACGCCTGCCAGTCGACTGCTAACAAACGGCTGCCTCCATGGGTACCTTGTGGAGCAAGAAAAACGTTTTGGAAAGTTTGGTCGGAGTAGTACATCAAGCTGAGATGACTCCTGCAGGCACATATCATGGCATTTTAAGAACAGATCACTTTTAAAATTGTGTCATGTTTTTACAATCTGTTCGGAGTTGTGCTCGGCTTTTTGCTAAGAGGCACGCGATCATAGGTGCAATGTGAAAACGAAAAACAACTTTGAACACTGTTCTTTACATGCATTCCTTTGGGAGTAGCCGTAACTGGTCTCCCAGCTGTGCTCAGCTGGCAACAACAGCACCACTGCATCTTGCCTATATCGCAGATCGGTATTCGTCTATGATCCCAGCCGCGGCGTCTGCTTTTCGATTGAGGCAAAAAGCAAGGCGTCCGTGTAGTGTGCGATGTCGGTGCATGTTAAAGAACGCCAGGTGGTTGAAATTTCTGGAGCCCTCCACTATGCCGTCTCATAGCCTGAGCAGCTTTGGGACGTTAAACCCCACAAACCAAACCGAACCAATGTTGGTCTATGGGCAGTGGTGAGCATGTGTTTGGATAGCTTTTTTTTCCCACTAGGTTGAAACACGTCAGTCATTCATGTAGTGCACGGGCCGTGGACACATCTGAACAGTGTGGTCCCTCAATTTGGTGGTTAGACATTTGAGTGGTGCAGAGCCTGTGCTTGATTTGCCATGCTACTAATAGCGTGCACAAAAGTCAAAGGAGCATGGTCATGCCTAGTTAAAACTGCTGGCTGAGGTCTATACAGGCAAGGCGTGATTACACTTTTAGCAAAATGGCTTGCTGTGTTTACTTGTGATTGCACCCGTACCTGTTCATTCGGTTCCACTGGAGATGTAGTGCTGGTCTTGGCTGATGCTTGACTGGGCAGCAGCGTCCGTTTCCTGCACCTATCCTTGCCTAAATGCATCTTGAGCAGCGCCTTGCCATTACTTGGAAGCTTGTGACATTACTCTAGCACTGCAGAGGATGCTCAATACATGGTACCAGCATATAGATTGGTTGTTACGCTTGTCCTCTTTTCACGTTCGTAATTGCACAGAATGTCTTTCATTGTATGTTGTGATGGGCAATTTATGTTGGTAACTATCAGTCCAAAGATGTTGTACAAACCACCGTGGTACAAACAGTGGAGCTGCCCATGCCCATAACCAGACTGTTTCATGCTTCTTTATTTTTAGTGCAACGGTTCATCCCTATGTTGTTTATTTTTTCTCAGAAATAAGATTAGCTAACATATACAACTGCTCCCAGTGGATGTTGGTTGCAGGCGTAATTCAGTGGACTCCTTCGGCTTCTGAAGCCCAATTGTCGCCGAGTTGCTAGCTCACCTGCTTGGTTCTAAATCCTTATGCTCAGGTCCAGTTTATTGGTGTAGTTGTCGCCTTTCAACATCCGTGTGTTCTGCATTTTCTACTTTTCATGTTGCATTCACATGGAGGAGGCACTGGTTTCCACCTTTTGCATTTATCTGACTTTACGCTTTATCCTTCATTACATTCTTTTTATGCTCCGAGGCATAAACATCGCAAGAAAATAAGTCTTCTTAACGCACATACTTCTGTGAATTGTCCCACCAAGTGCGCCTCCATTGAGCGGTTGTATCACTAGTTTAAATAACACACACGCGCGCACAACATTCATTTAGTACATAACCTTGTCACGTCACAAAACCGAACACGACCACGAACTACCTCACGCTCGAGCGAACGGATTTCCACGTAGGCTGTTGTTTTAGTTCCAACTCCCCCCCCCCCCCCCCTCTTAACAGAGAGGTTCGTTTTCGTCCAGCTCAAGACTTCAAAAAAGAAAAAAAAAAAAAAGAAAAAAGAAAGGCGGTAGTTGGACTGTGCGGTTCCGCATTGAAGAGTCAACGTATGCAGCCGGCCCGAGGTCGGTCCTGTCGATAGTGGAAAGTTTCCTTCTGATCTCCGTAAGGATTCAAGAAGGAAAGGGGAGGGGGAGTAAAACGTTTCTTCCCGCTGCACTTTCGACAGGATGCCTTCACTTTCTCGGCGGCCTCTTCTTGGACGGCCGAGTGTGTCGTCGCCCACTCGGGCGAGCTCTTTTTCTTTTTTCACTTCTAACCGGGCGAGTTTTTGGTTTCGCTCTCCCTTCACGGCCGAAACAACTCGCTTGCGTGCGTCGGTCTGTAAGAGAGAGAGAGGGTCGTTCGTCCGCTATTCTGGAACCGACGAACCGCATTCGCTACTAGCGCCCGGCGGTCGGGTTGTTTTTGCTAGAAATGGGAACGTTCGGGAAAGGGTGTGCGAGCGTGTGTGCGCCCGCGCTCACTGCCGTGACGACGAGTGACTGGTGCACCGAACGGCGACGACGAGCCGAAAAGCGCTGCCATTCCCCCCCTTCACCTCCTACTCTCTTTCGCCTTCGCTCTTGCTCTTGAAGGCGGCCGACCACAGCATCCCTTAAAAATAGGAGCGGAGCTGGTCTTCCTCCTACATAATGGGGCGACCCCCGTAATCCTTTTGCCTTGAGTGAACCAGCCGGGCTCTCCACTTTTCTTTCTCTCCGCGATGCCATTGTCGTGTGCCGTTTGACGGCGTCGCGGGGGTGTATGTGTGTGGGGTAGCGGACGGCAGCACAAAAGGGTGAAAGCGCTCGCTTCTCTGGGGCTGGAAAGGAAACGGGGCCTCCCGCGTTCGCTTGCAAGGACGAACTGCCTCCACCAGCGCAGCGTTGGTTGTTGCTGTCCGCTCGCGTAGTTTTACAGAGCTTCCTTTATGCGCGGCTTTAGTTTATATCTCGCCGGACGATTTGTTTTCTTCTTTTAATGTCATGTTACCTGCGTGAGTTCTCGTTAGTGGCGGTACTCATAGCGTTCGTGTCTCATTACAGTAGTAGTGTCTGGAGCGAAAGGCTATACGCATATACCGCGTTTTTTTCTTTTCAGCGACATCATCTTAGTCGTTTTTTCCCCTTACATGTGAGCGTTTTATATCCTTACCTGAATACTAATTAAGCTGTCGTCGCAGGAGCGCCGTGCTGATGTTGGTTGGTTCACAGGAAGGGAAAGGCGCAGTATCTGTCACACTTGATTCTGTGGACACTTGAACAGCGCCGTAAGGGAAGGGAGGAAGGTGGGGGTTAAAGTGGATAGAGAGAAAGAGGAGCCGTAGTGGAGGGCTCCGGAGTAATTTCGACAACCCGGGGCTCTTTAACGTGCTCTGACATCTCACAGCACACGGACGCCTCTTCGTTTCGCTCCACTTCGAATTTTAACGAGAGCGTGTTACGAGGGTGGTCTCCGTGGCCGTGTGACATGCTGTCAATCCCTGCCATCGGTCAGTGACTCCTTGTGCGGTGGCGATGGAAAGCCTACCCCATCCTTTGTGGCGTCCTTCGGCCTCGGCAGGCTCGCGGAACTGCGCGTCAACAAACGACGTGACGGCGTGCGGAGATTCTGTGTAACGTAACGCCGACCCGCTAGCGCCGGCTACGGGAGAAAGGCGGCGTCATCGCGTTGCGGAGCCCTGTTCTTTTGTTTAGCGTGTCCCAGGGACGCGGCGTGTTGTCTCTTGGGCTGTCGAGTTTCCGGAGAGGAGGGAATTGTCATCCCCCTTCCCCCTGGAGGTGGAGAGAAGAGCGGGAAGACGTGAATGAACCCGGCGTGACCCCGTCCCGACTTTTTGGGACGGCGTCACCGTCGGTTGTTTGTGCATTGCTGATGGTGCGCCGCTTCCGCTCTTCTTCCTTGCCTAGGTGTAGTGCATTGCTACCGGGCCACTCTCTCGTGTGATTACTCTCGCCTTCCGTTGAATCGTATTTTTCCGCGCGCTCAGGGACCCGCCTGAGAAGAAATGGGGGAAGGGCTTTCCCGAGTTACGTCAGAGGTCGTTCGCATAGGTCGTTTTTCCCCCCCGCAGAAATCTAGTAGTAAGGGAGATTAAAAAAAAATAAGGGGGGGGGGGGGGAGGGAAGCACCCCAGCATCGACAGGGAGAAAAAGAGGACGTCAGTGGGTTAGTGATGATGTGGGAACTTTCCCGATTCTCCGAAGCGAAAGAGAGAGATAAAGATGAAAAAAGAAAACCAGAGAGCAGCAGCTACCGCATCCCGCTGTGAAGTTACGATGCGTGAAAGCTTTTATTTTTTTTTTTTATTTTGTTTTGTGCTCTTCTTCTAAGTCCACACCTTGGGCACTTTTCACTTCCTCCTCCTGTTGCTCTCGGGGCGTACCGTGAAATGGAAGCTTGAGAGGGGGCTCTAGAAAGGCGGGGGGAGGGGCGCACCCCGCACCGTGATTGTCGGTCGCTCGCGCAAGCTTTGAAGCAGCGACGCACGCGTCGTGCGGAAGGGAGACGGCAGGTGAGTTACCGCAGTGTCTTCCCTCCTGTTGCTGTGCCTGTCGATGGGAGGAAGGTGGGGGCATCGGCAGCCGGCGAAGTTCGCGCGAACGAGCGCGCGCGTAGTGGAGTGGGAAGCGCGCGCGGCGGGCCCGAGTCCCTGACCTTAGCGGAACAATGAGGAGAGAGGCATCCTTGGCTGGCGGCGCGCCACTCCCGCCGTCGCCGCCGCTGCTGCCGGCCTCCCCCCGCCGCGAGCAGCCGCATGGACTGGGCCCCGTTGCGTTCGTTGACTCGTCGTCGGAGGAGTGGGGGCTGCTGCCGCCGAGCGGCCTTCTCTCCGCCTCTCATTTTCTTCCCTCTTGCTGCCTGCTCCCGCGGCACCAGTCGCTCGTCGTTCGGCTAGAGTGAGGCGCCATGTCGTCGTCGGTGGAGGCTGCTACGCACGCCGCCCGGCCATGAGCAAAGTGAAGACGCTGCCTGCGGGACATTTGTACGCAGCACAGCCAGCGCACCATCACCACCACCACCACCTCGCCCTGTAAGCATCGGCGCCGTCATGTCACCGGTGCCTGTTTGTGTGCGCGCGCCTGATCTTGGATACCTCTGCTCCGGTGGGGGAAATGTGTCCTCTGGATTGAAGGGGGGGGGGGGGGGGGGGGTGCTGTGCGCGCTTCCTGGCCCCAACGGAGAGTTCCATTCAGCTCGATCGTCGCCACGCAGCGCATATCATTTTTTTGTTGTTGTTTCCCACGGTTTGGTTTGATCACACCGGGGATGGTGAGGTTGGAAGGGTCGGACTTTGGTATGTGCGGATTACCGATCTCGCACTTCGGTGACTGGCTACTGCTGCGGCGCAGGTTTGTACGGCACCCGTCTCAAGGTAGGCTCTGCGAACCCTCTTCTTTCTGTGCTGGTTCATTCTGCCGTCCCGTTGCTAGCACCCGAGTCTTTAGAGGTACCGCAAGACCCCCTTCGCTTCTCCGGCTACCTCGCAGACAGAGAAGTGCTTGCTGTCCGGCCGCGGCATGGGAACCCGTTCCTTCTGCTTTTCTTGTTTTCCGCTGCCGATTCACCTACTTAACTTCCCTGCCCGTCGCTTCTTCTTGTTACCAGCGCGGTCGTCCGCCGCCATCTTTCACCGTTACGGGCCGCCCCGAGGAGCGCGCTACGCTTCCACCACAGGGCCGAAATTGGGTCGCGCGAACACTGGCCGTGGTGGGGCCTTCTTTGCTCCTGCTGCCGCCTTGTCGAGCGGTCCTGCTCTCCTCCCCACTCCAACTCCTTCGCCGCCTCAAGGGGTGAACCTCTAAACGTCGTCTCGCCGCTCTTTCGGCGCAGCTGAAGCCGGGGGGGGGGGGGGGGGGGGTGTTAGGCAAGTCCAAGAAGGCATTGCTCGCTCCCACATCCCAGCTGCCGCCACGATGTCCTGTGTGTCTGCGCTCTCTGGCGCTGGGCCGCTTCCTCCTCTTCGTGTGGCCCGCCGCGTTGGCTGCTGCCAGCTCTGTCCGGAAAAGACCTTCGACGTCAGGGCCGTAGCGCTGTCCCGGCAGCGTGGCCTGCCACTCTTCTTGCCTTGTCGCTGCCTCCTGCCGTCGCTGTCTGGCCGTCTCGCGTGCATTGTGGGGCTCCCTGACGTATTGGAAGCGGGACTGCTGCTGCTTTTCTTTTCTTTTTTTTTTCTGCTGTGCATCTCCCGTGTTGCCGTGATAGATGCCGCCGTTGGATAGCCTTACGGAAAGTGCGACACTGTCTTGCGTAGCTACGTTAGCCCTGCGGTCAAACTTAAACGTCAATCGCACGCCGGTGCTAAAACTCTGTGCATTATCAGAAACGCGGTCTTTTTTTTTTTTTTTGTTTTTGTTGCGATTGCAAGGTGCGGGTTGCCAGTGTCAACTCAATCTGATAGTAGCGAGGCGGCGGGTCGTCAAAAGGAGAAGGCGCAGGTCAACCAAATGAAAAGTACAAATTCCGATTGAGAATGGGAAAGGCAAACAAGTAGATAAAAAAAGATCAAAAAGAAGCAGTGTCAGTCCGTGTGCCGCTCGAGCGCAGCATAATACAACAGAGTACATAAAAAAGACCGGTGGTGATGGTGCGGGAGGGTGTGCGGGGGGGAATTCCGGACTATCGATTTTTCTTCCCAAGCAGGTGCTCTGCGGGGGCTGGGGCGCGCGTGTGTGTGCGTGCGTTCTGTTTGTGCTCGAAGCTTTCGCAAGCCCTGCGCGCGCGCTCTCAGTCGTGCGCGTATACCTCCTCCTTTCACCGGCTTCTCTTGTTACTTTGCTTCTCCCTGAGCTCCCGCTTTTCTTCTTTTTTTCTCCTGTTCTCTCGCCCGTGTCTGCGCGCCGTTCGTCCGGTTTAGCTTGGTTTTTTTTGTGCTCTTATTGGTGCCGCCGTCTTCTCGAGCGTGGTCGTAGGTTGTCTTACCTGCGGCGCAACTCGCTCCCGCGTGGGAAGTACTGTTAATAACAATAATGACGATGAGGTGCGTACACGCCCCGTGTGGTGCAAAGCGAGAATGGAGCGCTCGAAAAAAAAAAATCTCGCTTATGACCCCCCCCCCCCCCCCCATTTCTTTTCCCGTTGGATAGAGGTTGCAGTAACCTTGACGCTGCGCGCTGCTGTAGCCACGCGCGCGAGAATTCCGTATTGGTGCGCCCCGTGTTAGAGGTTGTGCATGCCTTTCTCGTCATGCTGTCGCTCGAGCGGTGTGCTCTCGTTCGCATTGTATCGTGACCTGGTGGCTGTTCAGTGACGGCCCGGATCAGCAGTATTTCTGCGGGGGGTATTTTTTGTCAGTCGGCGTGACCCTTGCGCAGGGAACCTATTACGCGGGCCAAGGTTTGGCCCTTTCCGTGACTTGCGTACAACGGTTGCAATCGTAAACCCTTTCGCAATAGTCGCGCGGCCTTCTGATTTCTGGCTCGCATCGCGCAGTACGCTCTCCTGCTTTGTGTGTTTGTCTTAAAAGCTGGACGAATGATCGCCATGTGTAGCTAAATTGAACCTGTTATTGCTGGATGCTTATGGTTGCGGTTATTGTGGCTCTGTTGTAGGCCCTTCTCAGAAGCGGTTATACAGGAATGGAGTTTCGGCTTTTGGAACCTTCAGCACGAATCTTTCTTTTTGGTATTGGCCATCAAGGGGTCTTTCTCCTTCGATTTGCATGGTCCAGCCTTGTACCACAGCCGAGCTTAGCGTCGAGGCCACATGAGAAATGACCCTCGGTCGCCGTGTGTGCGTTCAGGCGATGATTGAGCATCCTCGGCACTCGCGGCGCGTTTCCCTCCTCTTTCGTCCCGTCATGCAAGCGTGGCTAGCAGCCATTTTTGTGGCGGCTTTTTCTTTGTTCTTCGCTGTGTTTCCGTCGTGCCTGCCGTTTCCATCAAGGCGAAGGCCTATCGTGTCAGCTCGAAGGAAACAGAGGGTGCACTTCTTTGCCCTCTGACTTCAGGGCTGCGCGACGTCGGAAAGACTCATGCCCGGCCGCGACCATTTCCGGAGGGGGGGTCGGCCGTGTTTTAAATTGGCCAGTTCGTTAGGGCGTTTACGCTATCGTTACGTTTTAATCTTTCCGTGTCGCCGCAGTTTGATATGTGCCGCGTGCTTTCGAGGTGCTTCAGATGTTCTTTCGCGTTCGTTTTTTTTTTTTCCTGTGAAAAAAAAAACAAAAAAAAACGTCGCATTGTCTTCTATTTGCCTTTCTTTTTTCTTTCGGAGTGCTCTAGCGCCGATACCTTCCGCCCTTTCCCGTACGGTATTGCGTGCGGCATGCGCTGTAATACTGCCTTATCTAGCCCCGATAATCCTCGATAAAGGCTGGCCAACATATACGCCCATGAGCGCTTCCTTTGCGGAAAGCGGCCCTCAAGGGGTGAGATAAAAACTTGCCGCCGCTTAGCGCGGCTGGTTGATAAGACGTGCGTGTGGGTTGACCATTGTGCTCAAATATCAAGGCGCCCTTTTTTTCTTTGTTCGCTTTCCCGCTTATCGCAGCGGCGTCGTGATTATCGCCGGGCGTGGTATGGTGACCTCGGTCAAGAAACTTGCCAGCCTCCGCTTGATTTATCGCATTGTTTTCTTTGCCGGCGCAGGCGTCGCGCGATGCGGCACCACAATTCACAATGAACGAGAGAGAGGCTCGGGCACCCGTGTGTGGGTCGGCCGCCCTCGCAAGACAAATACGCATCGGTCGTTTCGCTCGCTAGGTTTTGACTATCGACAGACGTGCGTGCGCGCGGTGAGCGATAGCGGGAGTGTACAGGCCCGGCCGACGGATGACTTTGTTTGCTTTGTCGTTGGGGTGTAGTAGCGCCGCATTGGTCTGGCTCCTTGCTTTGCTTCTCGGGTCACTGACTCGGCGTGCTCGCTTCTTTTTTGTGTGTGTAGTATGAGCGGTTGACACTGCTTCTGCCGTCGACTTGGGCGTTTTGAGGTCGCCGAGTTTTCGTTATGTTTGAAGCTCGTAGCATTTTTGGCGCATCTCGTTTGCTGGTTTTTGGCGCTTTTCTATTTGGCTCAGTGAGTAATAGTCTCTTTCAGCTTTTGGTTTTCTTTTTCGGAACGCCTTTCTGGCTGTACCAAACGGTAAATTCATTGTGGTGTATAAAAAAAAAATAAAACAAGTCTGTGTCCTGAGATCAGTTTTTTTTTTCTTTTCCGGGGCGCGTACGTATATAGATTTTTTTTTTATTTGCTATTAACGATGTTGCTGCTGAAGTTCGCGATTACGCGTATCATTAAGTGTGTTCCGCGACAGTCCGACGGTGTTGCTGCTCACACGCGTGATCGTGTGTGGTTCGGTGATATCTGCTTCGGTGATTTCGCGCGCAGTCGTCAGGGGTAAGATTGTAGCCTGGTGCGGATGATGTGACTCGGGAAAGGTAAATAACGCTATCGCCGTGTCCCCATTGCTTTTGTTACTCCGACTCACCTTATTGTGACCACTGTTAACGTGCGCCTGCTCTTTGGCCTCCTGCAACCGAAGTAGATAGAGAACAAGCAGTGCCTCTGTGGCATATCGCGCATTTAATTGCGTGCAGTTGTCACTAAACTGCATTTTCAACTCGTCCCCAGGCCTGGGAGGGGTACTACGGGGTTGTCGTACGCCGCCAGCTGCATGCTGAAAGCCTTGTGTCGCGACAACGGGCTCTGCATTAACTCGCCTAATTCGAATACCGGTTTATTGGAAGGTACGTTTCCGCCATGCGTCAGAATCACTTGTAATAAAAAGCTCTCGTTAATTAGAACGGCACGTAACTTGTTCGCCATCCAGATTCGACTATTTGTTTGTACGTTAAACTACAGGCACCGTAAAAGAGAAGAAAAAAAGCAACAACCTTGGTATACCTGCTAGTGAAATAAAGGATATTATTATATCTGGTTTATGTTCTGACATGCGGTGAAAAGCACTCGCCGGTACAGAGGTGCACCTGGAGAGCTTCTCGCGTGCTTACTGTCTGCAACGTTATTCTCGGCGGGCATCATGTTACCGGTTCTATCCGTACGCGTTGTGGACGAAGTTATGCCAGGCTGACTTCGGCTGATCTGTGTACTGTGTGCTCATATGCGAGCGACATTCCATTTCTTCGGTGCTCCGCGTTATTCTTCCGTTGCTGGTAGTAGTAAAACCATTTATTTAAACAGAGGAGTTCGGGGCACGCACTCACTACACTCAAACGTTCATTTTACCGTTGCTGGTCCGTTTGTTTGGTGTGCGTCGATGGATAGCCACGCGCAGGAGGAGGATGTCATTTGGGGGGGGGGGGGGGGGGAGTAAAACGAAATTCTCTAGGATAATGTGGTCTGTGCAAAACTGGGTATTTGGAGGGCAT